>NW_019170027.1:0-362128 GCF_001792695.1 Aspergillus bombycis | reverse complement strand
CTACAGTTAATTTAGTTTACTATCTATTATATTTAATAAAGATTAATAGTCTTAGTATTAAATACAGTTAATCTAGATTAACTGTCCAATTTTTGGCTTAACTGTAGTTAAATATAGAAATTCTATTAATCTAGCTATAATCTAGCGGTTAGATATAACTGACTCTATTAACCTAACCTAATCTAGCCAAATGCCAGTCTAATAACTACTATTAAGTTATATAGATATAGCTTAGTTCTATACTCTGTAGAGAACTATCGGCTATCGCTGACAGTGTACTATATAAAGAAGCTATTCTCCCTCTGCTACAAAGGGTCGGCGATTCTCTATCCTTCGGATCTGTAGCTACCTTACACTTGTCATTACAAATAGAGTAATAATAAGAAAAAATAATTAATAGATTAATTAAATATAGTTATTTCTGAGCAGAAAATATACAATAGATAGATTATATTAATTCTAATATCGCGCGGTAGCTAAGAGACTGTAGATAGTTATAAAATTCTACTAGTTAATATCTATACTAACAAATCTACTATCGATCCAACTGGTCGATTTGGATCTATTATTATTATAAAGAAAAGAATTTCTAGTTCTGAAATTATTCTAAATTAATTCCAGTCCAGAATTTAAATATATCTAAATTTAACGCGATTCTATCTCGCGGGGATAGTCAGGATCTTCGAGTATATTATAAGAATATCTATATTGCTGGGTGGAAAATCCTAATCAATTTACTATAGGCGGGCGGCCCCGCTTTGAGGATACCAACCTTGGGATCAACACCCCTTCTGGGTTAGAGTCTAACTATACCTCTTCTCCTCAGTCTAAATACCACTTATACATCACTACTTTAGCCCGAACACTTGTTGAGTTTTAATATGTTGAGGTTTCAGCAATCTTCAATAATACTGGGCCTTACTAGATAGTAGGTTGCTTCCTGATGCCAACTAGCCCTATACGGTATCCTGGCATTCGGGATGTGTGAAAAGCACAACTTCCGCTCAGGGTTTATCTTAGTTCACGATATCTTCATCATCACTCAATAGCTGGTGTTGTACTATTATAACTATAATGTGAGCGCTATATGGTATCTCAAGCCTATGAACTAATCTTAGCCCTCCAAATGTGAATTTTACACGACACGCCTCTTGATCGAGATCCTTTTTTCAAAGCGTCAGCACGGAGTTTGACATGTTGACAATGCATGTCGACACCCGTATTGACACTACCTTTGTCCCAGCGCTCTTTAGGCACATATTCAATTTTACCCTCACCTAAGGACAGCATATATATATTGGCGGTGTGGTTGGCGGACAACTCGCCCTCCAACGCCGGGAATCAACGGGAACCTGTTCAAATCCGCCACTGTTCCCGACAATAGTGTGTCAGCCTTACAAGCAATCCAGAACCTAGGAAACAAGTCTGGACAACAAATCATCCATACCATCCTACGTGCAGTCATGAACACCAACACCCACGGCATCGCAGTTTGTTTAATAATTCCGAGGAAAGGTTGGAAGCCCATTCAACAGTGTGTCAACCCTACTAGAAGGATATGGAGAAAAGAGAGTGTGGTATGCGCGATACTGCTCCGGGAGCCAAGACGGCGGAGGACTTTGTGGAAACATCACAACGGTTCCGAAGTCGCGCGCCATGAGGGCAGCAACCCAAAAGTAACAGCTATAAGGCGCGCCCGGCCACAACGAGGCTTTTAAGTTCGTCTAAGACGTGTATACGACATGTGTACGTACATTGATATATATAGTTATGGTAGGCTGCATATCCATCCAACCAAACTGTATCCCTCCGTCTCATGGAATTTCATATTTTGTAGCATCCAATTTTAGGTTTTTCTCCTTTTCTCCATTGGAGGATATTTAGGATCCTTCCGGGGGCGTGGCGCGGGGTAGTGTCCGTCCGGGGTAAAGCTGACCGAGCCCTAGCCCACGAATGAGATGACCCCGAGCCGTGTCCGACTGTCAAGATCGAGAATATTTATCTTGGATCCTGCATGTCCAAATGCCCCTAGTGAGCATGGTAGTCTATAGAGATAGAGAGATCAAGCATCATGAGCATCCGACTTCATGTTCGGAGGCCAGCGTTCGACGATATTCTGAATGGGTCACGTTTGCTGAACATTTGCCCTCGGTACTCGATACCCGGAGTCAAGCATGGCGTCAAATAAGAATTAGCGCTTACCCTCTCCCAGCTCCTGGGTTAAATTGAGTTGCTTATGATGATAGGCTCAAGCAGAGTTGAACCCCCTTGATAGGGAATCAGGAGGGTCGGATGACTCGCACTAACTGAAGGGAGGATTGTGGACTCTCCCCCCTACGACCCAAAGCAGGAATTCTCCGGTGAATAGAACGCCACCAATTTGCTTAAGTTCAGCGGACCCCCAAAAGGAACCAGTACATTTCCTCCCGGTTAATACCTAGGGGCCCAACCATAATCAAGCGACGCGGCTACCGTAGTGCCAGGAAAAATGACCCTCATGATTGGAGATGTTGGCTTGAGGAGGTCAAGGTCCGGAGCAAGCTTCACTCAATTGTGCTAAGATCGGGATCACCATCACGAGGCTATTGTCGCAGGTATAAAGATCTAAAACTCCCAGTCGTACCTGCCTCACTTTCATTCCATCCGGTTCTCCCAGAAATCGTCGACATGAATAGCGACACAGAGAAGCAGACCGCAGCGTCGGAGGTTGAGGCGCAGCCCACCTCCAACCCCGGACCTGTTTACGATGTCGACGAGAAGGTCGACTACGACAGAGCGGGCGCTCTGGAGGCCGAGCAGGTTGAACATAATATGACTGTGCCCCAGGCTGTCATGGCCTATCCCGCTGCCAGCTGGTGGGCTTTCGTGATGTCATGTACTATTGTAAGCTCTTGCCCAATGATAAGCAGATCATTTCCCTAACGTGTGCGATAGATCTTGGAGTCATACTGTGTTTTCCTAATGGGTCAGTTCATAGCCACAAAGAAATTCGCCGAGGACTTTGGTGTATACAGCGAAAAAACAAATACATGGATCATCGAAGCTTCATGGCAGTCAGCATTCCAGTGTAGCGGGCCAATCGGTTGCATCATCGGTGTATTCGTCGCAGGCCCCATTACCAGTTGGATTGGATATAGATGGGCAACCATTGGCGGTCTCATGGCCTTGAACGCCTTCATCCTCATCTTCTATTTCGGCAACAGCCAGGGGATGTTTTTCGCGTCTCAGATCATGGAAGGTATCCCGTGGGGCATTTTTATCGCCAATGCACCCGCCTACTGTGCCGAAATCGTGCCAATGAGATTGAGAGCTCCGGCGACGCAGATGTTGCAGATGTTCTGGGCAATTGGGTCGATCATAGTCGGCGGAATCAC
The DNA here is from genome assembly GCF_001792695.1 of Aspergillus bombycis. Classification (NCBI taxonomy): domain Eukaryota; kingdom Fungi; phylum Ascomycota; class Eurotiomycetes; order Eurotiales; family Aspergillaceae; genus Aspergillus; species Aspergillus bombycis. The sequence goes on along the minus strand of NW_019170027.1, from coordinate 358,754 downwards.
ATACCACTACCAATCCAAGTCTGACTCGTCAGCGTACAGGTTTGTCCGCTCGCATAGCTGTCATCGAGGAGCACTATACTAACAGTCATCCTAGGGTTCCCATTGCACTCCAGTGGATGTTCCCTACCCCCCTGGCTATCTTACTCTTCATTGCGCCTGAATCGCCTTGGTGGCTCGTCCGAAAAGGCCGTCTGGCCGAGGCGGAGAAGGCTGTCAAACGACTTGGACGCGCGAGTGCAACTGATAATCCCGCTGCCGCAGTCGCAATGATGCGTCGCACGATCGAACTCGAGGCAACTGAGAAGAAGCCCAGCCTCATTGAACTATGGAAGGGTACCGATCTCTACCGCACATTGATTGTGTGCGGTGTGTATGCCTCTCAGAACCTGACAGGCAATCTGATTGCAAACCAAGCCGTGTACTTTTTCAAACGTGAGTCCAGCCATGTCGTCCAAAGCCATAGCAGACTAACACCAGCTCAGAGGCCGGCATGGCAGACAACACCGCCTTTGCACTTGGTCTTATCACTTCTGCCCTCCAGATGATCATGGTGATGCTCTCTTGGATCCTCACCTCTTACCTGGGTCGACGCACCATCTATGTCTATGGCCAATTCATCAACTGTGCATTCTTGGTCGCGCTCGGCATTGCGGCTTCAGTTGGCAGTAGTACCGCGGCTAGTAATGCGCAAGCATCACTTGGCTTGATCGTCTCCGTCCTGTTCTGCTTGGGACCCGCTCCTGCCTCATGGGTCATCATCGGTGAGACAGCTTCCGTTCGTCTCAGGCCACTGACAACTGGTGTTGGACGAGGTGCCTACTACTTGGTCAATATTCCTTGCATATTCCTTTCCAGCTACATGCTCAACGATGATAAGTGGCACCTGGGTGGCAAGAGCGGCTACGTCTGGGCTGGCACCGCCTTTATCTGCACCACCATGGCGTGGATCTGGGTTCCAGAGATGAAGAACAGGTCCTTCCGTGAGATCGACATTCTGTTCCGGCGTCGTGTCCCGGCTCGCAAATGGAAGGAGACGGTCGTCGATATCCACGATGATGAGTAGATGGAACTTATTGTTCGGAGAAGTCTGAGTGGTACTGCTTGTGCAGGAGTAGGTGGTAGAGATGAGTGCCTTACTAGATATTTATGTGTAATAGTGTTCAAGATGGATTGAAGGGTGTGGATCACGGCGGAATGTACGACATCCTCTACTCTCGTCGGTAATGCTTGCTCTTGGTATAGCTGATCTAAGAGGCTACTACCACGTTATCCTGCCAGAGCAGGACAGCCGAGTCTGGCTCCTCGAACAGGAGATCACATTTCATTAACACTCACAGACCTCCAAGTATTAATTGAATCCAGCTATAATTCAATCCGACCATTGCACAAAACTCCCAGTGACAGCCAGATCAACCTCGGTTGTATAAGAAGAGCCACTGCATAAGAAGTAGGCGACTGGCAGTGACATCATGTCACCCGTTACCCCGATTCGGCCAAGAGAAGGTACATTCTGAAACATGTCCTTGGGCTCAGTAAACTGCTTGGACATATCAGTGGCGGTGAATACCGGGAAGGGGTGTTCACCCGTATATCTGATCCAGTGAGCATCGATAACCAGGACACCTTATTTGGGTATCAACTATTCTGGTACCGACTCAGGATGGATCACAGTCCATCTCAACCTTGAATCTTATTGAGTTATCATGACCTATCCCATGCTTTCTATCCTACCTTTGTCTTTGCTATCCATGCCTCCCATCTATAGATATAAAGGATATCAAGCAACGTAAGAGAACTATGTCTCATGTACAGTGCTAGTAAGCAAGAAAGTAGTCACTATAATAGTATTAATCCGGTCTCAGATGAGCTCCTGATACCGGACTACGCTCTGGGCCTTTACCCTATCTAGGGTGTACTATTGAACCTCAGCTGTCAAGGCCAATGCAATCCAACCAACGCATCGTCTTCTCTATAAATCCATTTGGACTGTAGTAGGGTTTTTATGGATTGAAAATCCGTACAAATAATACTAAATTGCTCTTATATTATTAATGGTAAGGTGATTCTCACTCTGGACAATTACTGTTATGCTAAAATAATCACTGTTATACACTATGTATGTCCCGCAGGAACCCCCTCTCCAACCCAAGAGATGGTCCTCTTCGGTAACCCCTTTGGGATAGAGGCGACTGGTATATTCAGCATATCACTGCGGCACACACATCATGAGTGGGAACTTGTGGTCTTTGGCAGGTGTTTCCCCAGCACGATACTGAACTGACCACCAGCGGCGGCTGATACCAGTTCATTACCGTCCACATACTTACTTTGAAGAAGAGTAGGTCTTTCTACCTCATCGAGACCAGGTTGACCTGCTTGACTTTGCACATTGAAGCCCCAGCTATAGGCTTTTCCGGCTTCGGTGATGACAAAGGAGTGATCCGACGCTGCGGTTGCGAATATTATCCGGTCACTGATGGCATTGAGCATATGCGGCTGCTTCAGAATGCGGGGTCTGCTGTATTCATCGTAAATGATATCTGACAACGGCATGTCTTCAACCCCCATTCCCAGTGCTTTATTATCAATACGACCCCATGTCAGACACCGGCCCAGCGCAGTAATGGCTATGCTGTGGTCCTTGCCACCGCATATGTTGACCGGTTTACCATATTTCCGCAGTCCACGAACCACCGTTGGAAACGCGGCAGTGGCATCAGGATGACCCGCGCTCATCGGAACCGCCGTTTGCCCAAAGTTGTTGGATCCCCATGCATATACCGCGCCGCTTCGATGCACCGCAAAGGAATGGTAGGATCCGACCCCAATATCTTCAATCCCGGAAGGAAGAGCACATTGGTCCGGGACAAGAGGATGGGCTTGATGCCGTCGGCTTGCGCGGCGTCTTCCTAGTTGATGCTGTTCATCACAGCCCCAGCTGAAGACCGTCCCGTTCGACGTCAGTGCGAGAATATGTTGGGCACCCGCAACGATTTTTACAACATCCCTGAGAACAGGAACCTGGACAGGAGTTCTCTGCTCTTTCTTACTTTCCGGTCCAAATCCAATCCCTCCATTAGCTCCCTGCCATCGTCAGTTGGGAAAAGATAAAGGGACACAGGACTCTAGCGAACGCACTCTAAAAGTTCCCCAGCCATAAACTAAACCCTCTGTGGTAAGCGCGAAAGTTGCACTGTCCGATGCTGCCAGTTGAGCGAAGACGGTTCCCTTGGGGAAGAGCGATGGATTCACAGGTTGTGGAGTTGCTTCGTTCAGATTGAGCGTGATGTCGTCATCATCGCTCTCTTGCTCGGACTCCGCTTCACCATTGACATTATTCGCGCCATCCCTGTCGGTGTCCCCTTTCTGCTCCTGTTTCGTATCTCTCCCCAATGTACCCTCGTCGTTGACACCCCAGGTGAGGATGCGATTGTCATGAGTCAAAGCGGCCGAGTGAACTCCTCCAACACTCAGATGAACCACTCCCACACTGTCGGCGGCCAACTTCTGGTTGAGGACTGGCCGGACTATTTCTGACTTCTTCGTCAGGTCACCAAGACCGAGCTCGCCATAGCAATTGGTTCCGAACACGTATACATCTAGTAGCTGGGTCGGCACAAGATTCTGCAGTACAGGTTGCTCTACACGGCGGGTGCGACGAGGTCAGCAAATTGAAGACGCAAGGGGGGAACAAGAACCGTTTACCTTTTCGTCGCTTGGTGTCTTTTCTCTGTAGATCTTGCCTTTCGTCTTCCACGAGATTGGCATGCCTCTTTCGTTCCCGGGACGCGAGGGCCGACTTCGCGTTCGGCTCCTGCTTCTTGGCGCCTCCGGCAGACTTATTCTTCTGGCCAGTGGGGCCAGCGCGGCGTTGAGGCATGTTTGGTTGAAGTGTTGTAGATCGGAGTCAGAGGAGACTGAGGAGTTGGCTGCCGTGTGGAGGGAAAACATCCCGGCACCAATAGGAACGGGGGATGGGCTGACCCGTTCGGCGAGGTGCTTTTGCGGGCGCGGGTGATCAACCGATTCAACCCATCCCATCGAGTGCGGCCGATTGGCTGCTCCGTATCGCGGATTCGCGGTTGAGTACGGAGTAATATCGGTCCGACAGATTGGCCAGCGAAAATCACGTGGCATAGGCCACCAGCTGAAGAAGCGCTCGGGGCCCACCGAGAGTGGAGTGTGGATATGACAACCTCCTGTGTCGACATTGGAAAAATTTGATTACGTTAGAAGCCTCATCTCTCGTCACTATCGTCTCCGTTTGCCATTGTAGCTCGTATCGTAATGAGCACAAGATCTCTACACTGGCTATCGAGCAGCCACAGTGGGTATCGGTTGTAATACAAGTCGGGCGCGGCTTACATTTCCAGGACAACGTCACACAGCCTTGACATTCATCAAGGGCCATCGTGATTTAGTGTCTTGGGAATATTCATACATGCAAATCGTGCTTTACAGCAAGCATTCCCATAGACAGCGCCAGTTGATCCGGCCATGCCGGAAGTTGATTCTCCAGAGTCTCTTTCTTACCCATTGTCATACGAGGAGTAGTCGCTGGGGCGGGCAGTACATCCCACACCGGTAATGTAGGCATTGTTGGATTTGTGGATAGCTGGCGATGATCGGACTGAGTAAGTGCGATAATCTGGTCTAGAAGGGCGAGAGCCGACAGAGCCCCATGACCAGCAAAGTGCCTGGTTTTCTGGGCCACTGGAACTGGAATTAGTGCAATAAGGTCTGGTTTGTTTCTCAGCGCCTCACTGTCTAGTGAGACTGGAAATACCGACTCCAGTTGGTTTCTCAGGTGCTGGAGCCTTCTCCTAGACCGCATGGTTTCCTGCCTCAGTGTCTCGCGCATGGAGTGATCTGTTTCATCATTTTTGATCACTGCGCAGGCGCGAGCGTAGAGACCCGGACACTTAGTTATCTCGATAAAGATAAGCTCGACTAGATTACCGAGCTGGCTGCCCTTTCCATTTCCACTTTCCTTGACGAGAGTGTCGCCGAGCGCCGATTGCCATGCTGGCTCAGCTAAGAAACACGCTTCGCCTCGAATGAGCGCGTCAGCCACTATGAATGACTTGAAGGAAATTAATAAAGTACGACCAAACCCACTACGGTGAGCATTTGGTCCTCGCAAGCGAATTAGGGTGGCAATACCACTGGAATGGGTGAGCCAGGACTGTGGTGTGATCGGATCCATCATCTCGTAGATGCCGAGCATGACGGCGATGGCGAGGGTCATGTCCGATCGGGCGAATCGGGGTCGTCGTAACAAACCACGCAAGCCATGAATCCCCCGACTATACATAGACCTACTCCTAGCAATCGTATCTTGGTCCTGGTGTTTCATGCCCAGGTGAAGGGTACCCAGACACCGGAGACTCCAGACAAAGGGGTCCAGCGTCGACTCGACATGGCGACGCGCGAAGTTCATCCAATTCACTGATAAGCGAGCACTGTACAAATAGTAGAGTCCGGGGACTGTAGCGTCTATGAAGAATCCCAGGGTTTCAACCCCCTGCGCGGCCAAGGTCTTTTGTGTAAGACTGGGCGCAACCAACTCATCGACATTATTATGAAACCATGCACCGCGCTCCGTAACCGACTGACAGGTGTTCGACTTTTGGCATCGTGCGGACGAGGTCGCCGAACGATACGTAGGGTTAGGGCCTACCGGCCTTTTAGAATCGGAGGCAGTGCTGACGACGAAAGTCAAAGGTTTCCGATAACCGGGGCATTGAATACCTCGCAGCTCGCAACGTCGGCAATTTGGTCGTGTCTCATCACACTACTTCCGGTTGTATTTGATTAGTGGCTTCATCATGCTTTGTAGGCTGCCACGCAGCTCTTATGGAGGTTCGCTCTACCTTGACTCGTCGCTGTATGCAGGTGCGACAGCCTTTGCTGTATGGAACTGCGACCATGACCCTAGAATAGGTAGGGGTATATTGTTGACTTCCAGTACCTAATGGCCCACTTCATTGACAATTAATAGGCAAGAAGGTGGACCAGGCCTTAGCCAGGAGACATTGCGAGCAAGGCTGGAGATGGAAGATGTCTGATGGACAGAACTCGGACTCTCCCCGCAACCCACCACCGCCAAGACACTTGTTATATTTGGGAAAAAATCCCGGAATTAGACTCTATGTGGTTTAGCGTCTGGGGGAGTCTCCTAAGCTGTGTCAGGAAGGACATCGCTGTGATTCTCCTTAGTGATGGCTGATCCAGTACGGCATTTACAGCCAAACTGCATCCAATTGGGGACTTCGAGTGGTAGTCTAACTCTGCCGTACGAAAGTGGACAGATAGGGATCTGGGGGTCGATCTACGGTGCATTAAATATGTCCAGCGGATTACCAGATCCACCAAGAGCAGACTTCAAAATCGAGAGTCAGGTATACAGGCTAGATTTAGATGTTGGTCTGCATTAACTACCAGCAGTACTTAGTAATTAGGAGGCAACCTATGGACGAGATCATTTACGAGTGACTGTAATAGAGATGTCAGTGGTGTTCTTGATGCTAGTGGATATGAACAAGACTAGAGTCTGCTTGTCAACTGTATACTGCAGTAAGCTGCGGTCGGGAGAGATCTGGACAGTATAGCCGTTAAGAAATATAGATAGGGGCAGGATGATTTCGGTAGATATCCAGATATTGGAGTCAAAGATAAACTACAGCTTGAAGATTGCCGAGCTCTCAGAAAAGCTCAAGTTTTTAGAAATATCAGCGGTAGTAGCCGGGTATATACGGCTGTAATACTTTACTAATTTAGAATAGGGCTGACTAGATATGCTATTGTACAGGTTCTTGTATATTCAGCCGATCCAGAAAACTATACTTATATCTATTGTTGATATAGTATCTGCTAGACTCTGTATCTGCTTATTATTGTCTATCTAGAATATAAGCTTGGTCAGTATTCCGGCGGTCCGAAGGTACTTATTGTTCTTATAGCAGTTACTAAGTATAGTAGAAATTGAGCCCAGTTATAGTAGATTACAGTAGGGGAATAAATATATTGACTTAAATCTATTGCTGAGAGGGTAGGCCTAGGAAAGGACCGCAAAGACCAAAGACCGGACCGTACTGGACTATATTATAGTGCGGATCACTAGTGGATTCTAGTTATTGTTGTAAGTCGTATCTGACCAATATAGCTACCTAGTCGCAGAGCCCTTGGACGAAGCCCCGGGTATCACGTGTAACACCTGTGAGTGCACCTTTAGAAATGTCGAGTATATTATATTCTGTACCTTCTGCTACAGCCCGCTGCTGTAAAAAGAGCTGAATCGGCAAAAATGGGGATAGACTGAATCCTCTCCTGGGAAATGTCTGAGGAACCCAGGGTGTTATTAGTGCTAAATTGTAGGTATTGCGACGGCAACACAATTGGCGAATCGAGGGCTAGTATCGCAGCAATATGTTCCAACAGCCTCTGGTGTATGAAGTCTCGTTTTTCCACTGCCTGCTCCAACATCCCGGTCCATTTCTTAATGGAAATATCGAGATTCATTAATTCCTGCTCGCGTACTAACATTCTACCCTTCCACTTGGGACCAATCCAAGTTGCGGACTTGAGATCCCGGATTTTCTGCTCTTGGAGAATGCGACGATCTGATTGTAAGGAGATACATGTATCTTGGAGGTATTTGCAGTGCTCCTTTAATTTCTCTAGCTTCTTTTATCTGTCAGACTGATCCTCATTCAGAAGGATGATTGAAACAGTCAGCAGAGCATACCTGTGAACACATTGCGACTTCATGTTTGCTTAGGACTTTAAACTGCTCGGCGTGGCGTTTTGCATCATTTCGAAGTTCGTTCAATTCCGGCGCTGGCAGGGTCAAGTGAGCGTTGGGTGAGATCACCCCAACATGAAGCATAATAGGTGAAAGTTGTTGCGCGTTCACATGGAATTCGGCTTGCCTCTGTCGCTCTTGTTCTGTAGCAGGTGCATTCGAAGGAGTGCTTCCCGGTGAATGTTCTCTGCGAAGGGAGTTTCCTGTGGCTGACGATAGCTGACGTCTACAGCGGTATAAGAGTTGCTTGGATCCTTGTTGTGGTATAAGATAACAGCAGCTGTTAGATGTAGGAGGGCTTTGTAGAGGCGTCATTGTGGGTAATGTTTTCGCCTCAGTTGGGAGCACCGGCAGGGGCTTTCCCATTTCAGATCTCAGCTCCGTGGCAAGTCCAGGCACATTAGAGGGAACCTTCGAACTATCCATGTTGTTCTTCGAGTCGTTATGCCTGGGGTATCCGTCATTCTTCGACAATGGTGTATCCCTTCGTGTACTGGAAAGAGCATTGGTAGCTTGGATGGGGTTGAGTATAGCTTTGAGAAAAGGGTTCTCGCTGGACCTGGCATTGGTTGGACCACTAGAATCATCGTTGATCGGATACCAACCGGGTATCGTTGCTGCAGGATTTATTAGTATATTCACGGTATAAATTGCGCGATCAAGTTTAAGTTTGGGACGAACGAGAATCCATATGATAAGGATGTTGTGGGACCTGGCTGATTTCACCAGGTGAACCGTCCTTCAGTCGCGTGCTAGATATGGGCCCAGGGCTGCGTTTGCCTCTTGCCGCCCATTCTGTGCGATCTGTCGTGATCCTATCCAGGCGAGCCGTTGACGCATTCGTGGGCTTGCTTGGAGCCCCTGTGCCACCCGCACCAAAGGATGCGAGTCTCTTGATAGCTGCTACACATTGTTGCCCTAGTGGATCTCGGACTTGACTGGCGGTGCCATCATTGCTTCGATACCCGGCCTATGTCAGTATTTGTAAGTTGCTAGCCATGTTGTGATATCCAATTGGTGAAGCTAGTGGCCTTACTGTTGTGTTAGATTTCCCTGAGCGATCAGAGAGCAAAGGGTTATGCGTACAACCATCTCGCAGCTCTGCCATCCTGGCGTTGGTAAACAAGTTACCACAAAGACGCAGCGGATATACTATAAAGCTGGGACGGGAAATATGAAGAAGCTGTCCATATAAGATCGTTCTAGATGCCTTTAATACCGCTTACTTATATATCGTACAAGGTTCCCAAGACGAGCATTTTCTACTTCAATTTATGATACAATTACATTGTAGCGGCAACTGAACCTGCAGCCGGAAGGACCTTCTGTCTCAAAGAATGTAACCCTTCCATATCTGCCGTCTCAGTAACACGAAGTATCGTCGGCTCCAGTGAGACGGCAATAACTTGAATAGGAAGTTTGACCGAAAGTTAGGACACCTCGTGACGTATCTGGCGGATGGCGGATGGGATTTGGCATCGGCCTTGACTTCGTGCAGCTATCTTTCGAGCGGCTGATGCTAAGCGAGGTTCTTCGATGTTTCAGATTTCGAACCATACTAAGTACTGTTTCCCCCCAGCGGGAACAAATGCTCGTCCATGTTGGCTAAGTCACAGGAGAGACACTATGATTCGTGGTTCGGGATTCAAACCACGTGGGCAGCCCCACCAAAAATTGTTGAGAACGAAAGGATCTCCACTTTGCAACTCAAAGTCGTTACTTGGGCTGCAGGGGGTTGCGTGTGGTTGATCAGTACAATGCTTAAATGAGCAAGGTTACGACATTTTGTATAATGCAGCATTCGAGCTCATCTATATTATGCGTGCTACAATTATATCCTGTCCCTGCGATCCAATACTTTCCCGGCCCAGAGCTAATCCTCTCACCTACTCCGTTCGCCACTAGTGAAGTTCGGTGTCGCTCAGGCTGATCATCCCTAAATATTAAACCCTAAACTATGGACGCATTAGCTTTAGTTACAGTTTATTCTCTCGACAATCAACGTATTGGGATCCACTGTTGACACACAGGGTCCTCGCTTAGGACTGACTCCACTACTCCCACGTGGACAATCCAGACAGAAGTGCGAAATAGTTCGTATCCTTTCCCGTGCCAACTCTGGATATCTGGCAGGTGGAGACACTTTCATTGGATTATTTGATCGGGAAATACTACAGACATGGGAGTTGACCCCCAATATGTAAAATTGTTGCTGTAAATAGCCTTTAGATTTGGCGATTATATGAAGCTCGATTCGCTGTATCTTAGTAGGAATATGATTCCCGATCGCATTTCCTGAATCACTCAAAGCCTTTGAATTGAACCTCCTAGCAAATAGGACTACTGGTATATCAAATTTGCGATGTATCTGTAGTTCATCTGGTAGAGAGGTGATGACCAAAACATTACGGATTTCTCCACATAGGGGCTCTGGAAACCAGCATCAGGAATGTGATACAGATGCCTTATTGGTAGTTGGATCGAGGAAACTGTTCAGGCTTTCGTATTCAACTCGACGAATCGATGGTTTCCTTCCAAAGATGGCATAGCGTCTTTCCCTCTTTGAGATTTTAACATATTAATAATAGGGTTTAGACATTTTGCTACCCCTTTCACCGAGATTTGGAAATACTCTCTATTCAACACGTCCGATAAACTTTACTGCAAGGACTAGTAGACATCTAGCTCCATGGAAAACCATTTAACTCCGACGAACTGACCGGATTTAAACACTAGAAGTGGCCCTTAGTAGGAATATAGCCAAGCACACCAAGTATTAGGGTATAGTGGTACAAAATAATGCAAGGGAAGGACTTTAGAGGTGCGATGCTGAATGGACCTGGCCTGTTATTTGCTGGTGTTATTATACCTTTGCCACTTTCGGTTCAAGATCCTACTGTATAGGGGAACAAGTTACTAGATACATCATATGATATATATATTCACGTGGTTTTGAATACGTATTTTGTCCCTGGACTTTCGAACAAGATGTTCGAAAGAAGCCAATGGGAGACTACGAAGATTGCATTTCTAGACTTACAACCAGCACTACGTACTGAGGATACCTAGATTAGTATTTGTGTAGCAAGATCTTGGCTCTAACACGATCAGTCGGTGTATTCTACCCATCGAAAACCCACAGCTCCTATTATCCTTTCAAATGCCGTTGCTTGAGCTGATCCACAGCCTTCTGGCCAAGATCCCGAAAGCTCCCACCATTCATGAGCTGCAACACCGTCACATCGACGCCAAATGACTGTTTCCACCAATTACGTAGTTCGATTGCCACAAGAGAGTCGACACCAAAGTCGTGCAGCGACAACCCCAAATTCGTGGCCTCGTCGGCATGTCGCGTTGTATATATGGAAACTTGGCGAGCAATTTCTGTAGCTGCTCTTTCAGTACTAGACTGGTCTTGCAAAATTCCCGGGTTGTCATGGATAGCGGCAAGAAACGATTTAAGACCACCGTCTTCACGTTGGTCACCATCAGGAGTGGATGCATCTTTCTGGGTATGAACGCGATTCAAAGCAGTACGCGGATCTCGTTGCCACATGAATTGACTCTTTGCAATACCAATTTCGGACAGTAGACCGTGGAGCAGTTGGTGGGGGGATCGGAATCCCTCTAGTGGATTGAAGACTGACGAAGGGTCACTCGGTGGATGACTGCGGACAATGGCCAAATGGAAGCTGCTCAAGAGACTGCATTCTGAAATGGGGGCACTCATCTGTTGCACCATCGATCGATGGATAGATTCATTTCGACTGACGAAGCCAACCTCGTCCACTACACCCAAGTCCACCACCGAGGCGGCGAGTCCTTGACCCTGGCGAAACTGGGCAAAGGCATCAAGGAAGGTATTGGCAGCCGCGTAGTTGGCCTGGCCATAGTTTCCGAATGTTCCGGATAGAGAAGACGCCATGACGAAGAAATCCATGTCCATTGGTAGGGCCTCGTGCAGATTCCAGGTTCCATCAACTTTGGGCCTCAGAGCTGTATTCCATGTCTCCAAATCCATGTCCAAGACTCCAGTGTCCGCAAGCACCATGGCCAACTGAATGACCCCGGCAATTGGAGTTGTGACGCTTGAAATGACCCGTTGAACAGTTGCCATATGAGCGACGTCGCCTGCAAATGTCAGGACTTTGCATCCCATATCGGACAATTCGCGTACGAGTGCTTTATCCTCATCCCGTTTCCCTGCTGAGCGAGAGAGGAAAACAAGACGTTTGGCGCCTTGATAGACCATCCATCTTGCGATGGATGCACCGATGCCACGCATTCCACCTACCAACAGGTAGGCTCTGTCTCCTCGAAGTTCTAAGACCGGAACCCTAGTGGCCACGGGGAGGTCGGTAGAGGCGGAAAACTGCAAGACAAGTTTGCCGATATGTTGCCCCGTTTGCAGATATCGGAAGGCATCTTGAAGCTCATTGAGGGGAAATGTCTTGACCGGGCGGATAGGGTGTATAGTTCCCTGTTTGTAAAGATCGACTATGGTGGCTAGTTGTTCTTGAACCCATGCGGGTTCAAGCACAGCAAGCGTTGCAATGTCAGCTCCGATATATGATCGGTTGGCCAAAAACGGGCTCATCGACAATTTTCCACGACCGAGAAGATCTCGTTTACCGATTTCAACCATGGTTCCTCCCTCTGCAACACATTGCCAGGACGCATGTAACTGCTCGCCGGACAGTGAGTTAAGTACCACATCGACTCCGCGACCACAGGTCGCTTTCATGACTCCATCGAGGAAGCTGTTATCCCGTGAATAGAATATATTTCCTCTCTCCACACCCATTTTGTCCACCAAGAAACTAATCTTTTTCGGTGAGCCTACTGTCGCGTAGATCCTGGCGCCAACCGACTTTGCATAGTGGATAGCTGCGATACCAACTCCTCCTGCAGCACTATGAATGAGAGTGGTTTGGCCTTGTCGAAGGTTCGCCTTTTCTCGCAAGGTCCTGAGCACTGTCAGGTAAACGGTTGGCAGTGTACTCGCCTCCTCAAAGCTGCAGTCATCTGGGATCTGAATACAGAGATGACTAGACAGCTGTAGTACCGTTGTATAACTGGTACTCTCAACAGTGAGGGCCATTACTCGATCCCCAACAGCTACGTTCGTAACATTAGAGCCAACCGCTGTGACAATACCTGCACTGTCTGTGCCTGCCAACTCCTGGCCCTCATCAATGGGAACAACCCCCATGGCAAGAAGCAATTCTTTGAAGTTCATGCTGATTGACATGGTCTTGATTCTCACTTCATTGGCCCGTAACGGTTCCATTGGCTGAGATACCCAACGCAGCGTATTGAGTAATCCTGGTCGACCTATCTCCAAAGTAGCCTTCTGGCTCCGTCTGCTACTCTGAGCCAGAGCCGCAGGAACTGAGAGCCAATGCATGCGGCTGACATGAATGGCACCATTGACCCAAGCATATTCTCGGTCTGGGTCAAATTCAGATTCCCCGGTATTCTCAACTGCCCTTTGCTGTATGCGTTCTAACAGAAGGCAGATTGCCTCCGTGGACCCTGGACCAAAATTCTCCATTTCCAGAGTATAAAAGGAAATACCAAGTTCTGACCTCAGAGTTCGTGCCATACCCAGAACTTGGGAAAACCGTGGATCCTGTGGAAGAATTTGTGCTGCATGGGTTATCCACAAGAGTTGAGATGAGGAATGATGCTTAGAGACTTGCAGAAAGCCGTTGAGATTCTCCTCTGTGATATTGTCAAAAAATGGGGATTCGACGTCGAGCAAAAAGACAATATCCTGATCCGATGGTATATTGTCTCCCCAACTCAGCAAATCAACTTTGTATCCGTCCAAGCTAAGTCGTTGGTGTAAATCTTGAACTACTGGATGGGAAGAAGTTCCAATGTGAAGCAAAGTGACCGTCTTTTGACAGGGCGGCGGAGCAGGTGTTGCAACCAACATAGTGTTCAGCTGGTATGGGTGTTCCGCATCAAGAGCTGAGGCATCCACGCCGGTGAATCCGGCGGCACGTAGTCTGCAATTCCATTCCGCTGGGCTGATGTAGGGCTCGCTGGGACGTCCATCATCTTTGCCAAGCCACCAGCCAGGGAACAACCCGAAGATGAAGTTTGTCCATTTCGAAGCAGGACACAATTCTTGTAACAAGAGACGACCATCTGGCTTGAGCAACCTCTTAGTATGCTTTAGGGTCTCGGTCAGCTTGGGCGTTGCGTGTAGAATATTAGAGGCAATAACCAAGTCATAATGCGCCTCGGGGAAGCCCTGCTCGATAGGATCTTTGGAAATATCCAACACATCGTAGCAAATTCGAGGTCGGTTGTGGAATCTCTCTTGCGCATCGACAAAAAATCCTGACGATATATCGGTATACATATATTCGTGATAGGTATCCTCGCCAGACTCGGATCGCAAGAAGTCGAGTACTTTTGCAGTCAGTCCTCCGGTACCAGCGCCAATTTCCAGTATGTTCATTCGAGGCCGTAGATGACTCAAGAGCTTCAAAAAGTCTTTGTAATCATGCTTGTCTTGTAGGCAGTCGTAGTAACGGCCTAACAGGCCATCTCGCCGCATTAATTCCAGCGGGTTAGTCCTCCCCTTGAAAATATCGAACATGTGTCTATAGCAAAGGAACAAGATGCGAGATCCTGGCACCATTGTTCCTTCAGTGTGACTCGCGACTAGACTGTGAATCAGTTCTTTTCTGTCGCTGGCACCGAGGTTGAACAGATCTTTTGCATCGGGTACCAGAGGAGAGCCTTCCTTTTGCGCTTGAGAAAGTTGTTCAGACATCCAAATCCGATATAACTCGAGATGTGGTTGAGCTGTTGGAATGTCCTTGATATCGTGCATCAGGTCTATGATGCAAAGCAGAAATATTCGCTCAATTAGAGGATTTGCCAAAAGCAACTCAGCCTGCTGGGCAGGTTTGACAAGGGTTGTAGGATCCACAAAGTGGATATCCGGCTTCCACACGAGCTCGGCCGTTTCGGATTTCTCCTCCTGCTCGTCTTCCTCCTTTTCTGGCGTTGAAAGCTCAAGGCCTTTCATGAAGAACACAAGAGTATCCTTGACGACACCATGAGATTCGACTTTTTGCTTCTGGACAGTAGTATTCAGGTGGATATCGTGCTCACCCGCATTCCCTCCTATGTACATCTCCTCGATAAATGTAGGTAAGCGGCACTTTTCGAAGAAGCGTGGCTGACCTTGGTGCATGGCTACGAAGGCGGACTGTAGAATCAAGTCTGTCGTTGTTGGGTGCAATATATATGACGATCCGGGATGTCTGTTATCGTGGATGATGGCAGATGCAGTACTTTCACTGACGCTTGCCGTTATTTGCCTCAAACCAGTGAAATGAGGGCCATACCGCAGGCCAACCCTGGTAGTCGCTCGATAGAACCGCTTCGACTCTACTATTCTCGAAAAAGAGGTCACTTTGGGTGTTGGTCCAGGTGAGCTCTGGCCGCCTGCGACCAGTCCCACGCAATGCTGTGTCCACACCGAACCAGTATATGACATAACGGAAAATTCAAAGAATGGAGAGTTCAGAGAATCAGTAAGCCGATGGGGTTGAAGTCTAGTAATGATTTCGGTCGGTACACTGTCATCAAGCACCATCGCGGTCTTCAAGGAAACATCTCGCAGCGTAAAGTCCTTCAGATCCGTGATTTGCCAAATGGCATGGCCAACCATCGCAATGTATGCCGCAGCTGGAAAAACGATATCTGGGCCCACGCAGTGATCACGTAGCCAGGATACATCTCCAAGACGGAGGACATTTCGCCACACGGGTTCTAAATCGCTGCTTTCAATTGTCCGCACGCCGAGTAACTCATGGCGCGGGAACTTTTGGAACCGTGAGGACTTCATAGGTCGCGACTCTGACCACCAAGACTCTCCGTAGTGCCATGGATATAACGGCAGGTCATGCAAGGCTTTGGGCATGGTGGCTGGGAGAGGATATTTTATAGTCACCCCTCGAGACCAGAGCTCTCCAACGCAGGACAAAAATGTGATAACTGCGTCTGCGCCACGTGAGAGTACGGAAAGATATGGATTAGACGCATTATGTGCTCGGTAGATCTGTTTAATCGGGCCAGCCAGTGCTGAATGTGGTCCAATCTCTACATATAGGGCATCCTTCCCGATTTGTGACTGAAGAAGAGAGTTGAACCCTTGATAAAACCACACAGGGCTTTCCATGTTCAAACGCCAATAGCCGGATCCAAATTCCTCTGGTTCATGCAATTGTCGAGAGAAGACGGTAGAGTGAAATGGAACGTTTGGCTGCTTGATCGCTGGTTGATTGGCGATGAGACTGTCGTACAGGTGCCCTACGTCCTGCATATGATCTATAAGGGTTTAGCCATGCCCTTAAGGTAGACGAAGCGGCATACTAACGTGAATGATACGCTTTGTTTACTTTCAAGAGCCGTTGAAAGACGTCCGGACGGTCATTTTTAATACCTGAAAGGACTGATTCGATGGCATCCGCATCTCCCGACAAGGTGACGCTCCAGGGGCTATTTTCGCAGGCAATGACAACACCTGGCCGAAGCCACTGAACAACCTCATCATATCCGAGCCCCACAGCTGCCATGGCTCCTTCACGTGTCTGTTCCTTAGACGCGGCTCCTCGATAATATGCCAGAAGTACTGCATCGTGCATGCTGAGAGACCCTGCGGCATACGCGGCCGCAATTTCTCCACTGGAATGGCCGACCACAGCAGACGGAAAGATCCCCCACCGGGCTAGATGATTGCAGAGTGCAATTTGAAGGGCAGTACAAACGGCTGCGCCACCTCTGCCTCGGATAGGAGACTCCCTTCTGATGACATCAATAGTTGCTCCTCTATGCTCCATAAGGGGGGGTTATTTTGCTTTTGCAAAAGCTTGTCCATCTGCCTGACATCGTGAAGTAGTTCAGGATATGTTTCAAGCAGTTCCTTGCCCATCCCAGCCCACTGCGCACCCTGGCCAGTGAAAACAAATGCAATCTTCCTTTGAGGTTGACTCGTAAAAGGAGGTGAGGTGACAGCTTCATCGTGAGTCCCCTTGCTAATGCAAAAGCCACGGAGAGGAAGCTGCTCCCGCCGTTCTGCCAGTGTATATCCCAGATCAGTCAACCGATTTGGATGCTTGGTAGAGTACTCATGATAGTTCTTTTGCATTTCCTTCAATGAATCCGAATGCCCTGCTGATAACAAAAGAAGTTTGAAATCTGGTTCGCGTTCGCAGGGTGATTGGGTATCGGGTTCGGATAGACCAAATGAGGCAGCAGAGTCCAGGATAATCTAAGCTGTCAACTCGATCTGCGACAGGGAAACGAAGGCTGTGTGACTTACGTGGACATTGGTTCCGCCGATTCCATAACTATTGATGCTGATGCGCTCCTCTCGATCCTCTGGCCAAAGAATCGGCTCGGTTGGAACCGTTAGCCGGGCTTCGTCCCAGCGAACTGCCTATCTTAGCTACCATTATCTCATATACTGGTACATTCTGTACCTACTCCGAGGGCTTGGGGTATTGAACTTGATATTTGGTAAAATAGTCCGATGTTCCAACTCCACGATTGCTTTTAGAATGCTGCTGATGGCTGACGCCCCTTCCGAGTGTCCTAAATTTGGTTTGACCTTCGGTGTGTGCGAATAAGCATATGAGTGTAAGAACCATGAGTGCTTTATCGCTACATACAGCTCCAATGTATATTCCTCTGTCGCCAAAGACACGGGCTACTGCATCTGCCTCAATGGCATCGCCCATCGCTGTGCCTGTTCCATGGCACTCCACCATGGCTGTACGCGCGGGATCGACGCCTGCATTGCGATAGGCTGCATTGATAAGGGCTTCCTCTGCCTCGATGTTTGGCGCCGTGAGGGCAGTAGACTTGCCACCTGCGTTGGTACTAGTTCCTCGAATCACAGCTCGGATCGGGTTACCGTCGCGAATGGCTTCATCGAGACGCTTGATATAAAGGCAGTTTACACCGTCAGCGCGGACATAACCATTTGCGCTGGCATCAAAGGTTTTGGATGAAGCGTCGGGGGAGATTGCACCGCCATCTGCCATCAACATGGTAGTCTCGGGGGAGAGAATAATGTTGGCACCAGCCACGATAGCAGAGGTGCACTCGCCAAGCTGAATCGACTGACATGCAAGGTGAATGCCCAAACCACTTCCCGAGCACCCAACGCGAAGCGTCATACTGTTGCGAGTCAGCAACTGTCTCATGCACCAGTCGGAGACACGCACCTGGGCCCTCTTAGGTCGAACTCGTATGAGATGCGGTTCGCTTGCATAAGATCCATATAGCCAGTAATCACATTAAATCCTCTATTCTGGGGATCCTTAGCATGGAGCTACTCCATTCCTCAGCAAAACTCGCGGCGTAACATCCGATATTTTTGCCTCGCCAGCCGGTTTCAGCAGCACTCTCGAACGCTTCGCGGACAACTTCCAGTAACAGCCTTTGATGTGGGTCTAGGGTTTCAATCTCTTTTCGACCCATGGAGAATAAGGACGAGTCAAAGTTAGACAGGTCAACATCGTCGAGCCAATACCCCTGTGTCGAGGAAAGAGTGCCTGGCTTTCCATCGGCGTCGTAGAATCCATCAACATTGAATCGATTTGATGGAACGGTTCCTCGAGCATCCCGCTTGTTTAACAAAAATTCATACAAAGCGTCAGAGTCTCTAATGCCACCGGGTAGTCGCATGCCCATTCCGCAAATTGCAATGGGCGTTGCGCCTAGCCGTTCGGTGAGACGATCACAATCTGTCAAAATAGAAGGCATTGTATTCAATTACTGAGGACGTAAGTGTATTGAGCCTGTTGAGACAAAGGCACGACATCGTTCCAAGAAGACCTATGGTCATGTTTTTGAATGCTGCCGGCGATACGCAAAGCGATATTCATTGTGTTCAGTAATAGACAGGGATGCGAACCCTCGAGTCTGGGGCCAAAACCAGGCCCACTGTATCGGATCCTGCAGGATCAGTGACAGCAAGTAAGTGCGCCCTTTCCAATGTACGGAACAAAAGGACGAGGCTCCGATAGAATCGCACTAATGCACCCCGCCGATAGTGCTTCGTCATACGACAACTACCTATCTAAGCGAGAAGCATACTTGTTCCAGTGATGTAACGGAAGGATTTGATACACGAAGAGGAAGGGGGGAGTGGGGGTTGGAGACGACCAATACCGCGCTACATGTTATACTCCGTGGCTATCTAACATCCCCTATCTTTGCCCAGGAAGAGTGGCCAGTGAAAGCGAGCCATGTAACCCTCCTTCTCACAAGCAATACATACACACCTATGTAAGTGACGAAGTGTATTGCCCCGCGATACTGTGCCCTTAGTAAAATCAGTGGCGAGTGGCTGAGTGCGCGGCCCTTGGATAATTCCCTCAGCGTATTTGCTTAAACCCTCTCTGCAGTTCCCAGTACTCATGGATTAGCTTGAGGTCCAGATATGTGTTACCGGACTGTTACATATAGAGCTTGAGAGCAAAGTAATTGAGACGAAGATATATAGCATACGTATGAAACAAATGGAGCTATATATGTCTAAAGATTTGCGATAGGGGAAGGGGGCAATTGGCGGAGTCAGTTTGCTAGTCCCCGTAGAACCTCCACCATCATTTCAACCATTGCCGAAACATCTCTGGTTCTAGTAGGCATAATGTGATCACCCTCCCAAACAAGTAAATTTCCAGAGTCAGACGAGCAACATTGATAGAGCCATTCAGCTGATGACTGAATGAGGCAATCGTGCGTGCCATAGACGTGAACGGTAGGAGTTCGAAGAAGGGATTCAAGGGGCAATTCCCCTTCCATTTGAGGGGACTCTGCTGAGCCTAGCCAGACAAGGGGTGCTGGCCCTGCAACAAGTGTTCCAAAATGAAAGAAAGGAAGAGATGTAGACCCTCGGGATAAACCTGCTGTCTCCAAAGTAAACTCGCTGCGATCTTGGCACCTTGACTGAAACCTAGCAGTCCAACCCAAGGGCCCATTCCTCCAGCGCGATCATCATCATCCACTGCTTTCTGCAAGCTTTGGTGAATCCTTCCAATGACCATGTCGGCATCCGTAGGATCTTCGTAGATACGCCTCACACCTTGGCCTTTACCTGGTCCGACTCCGAGGTCAGGTGGAAGCCAGGATCGGAAGGGACCCCATTCAGTGAAGAAACCAGTTATGAGCGGACCCGGTGGTGCAAAGAAAGGACCGTCTGCATATACTAGTCTGGCATGGTTTGACAACTGAGTTTCGAGCACGCGGCACCCAATTCGGAAAATCCGAGAATTCGAGCCCCCACCATGGAGGCAGAGAATTCTGGGGCGAGACTGGGATGTCAGATCAAGTGTGTTGCAGTGTGTTGTCAATGGCAGGTCTGGCATCTTGGGGGACATTGAAGTTTCCGTTCGGCATAGTAAGGATCAGTGGACCATCCTCAGGCGAGATGGGCGCCATGAGGTTTATATGGAATTGGCAAGCCTCTCCCCCTCGCCCCACTTATTCATAAGCATACATACGTATCTAATTTCAAGGCCCATTACGAATATTTATCCCTGGTGGAAATTGGTAGAGATCATGTAGTTATGGGCCCGAAATGTAGAAATGGCGTTCATGCAACATTCAGATTGATATATCTGAAGGCTATTTAATGAAAGTAAAGAGATACAACCTGAATTCTCATTTCCATGATATCGATTTCTCCTACAATCCAGATGCCAGAGCTATAACGACCATGTAATATTTGTGCTCCGGGAGATTCCCTTCGGTCCAGTCAATAGCTTCATATCCAGCAGCTGTCAAGCTGCGCTTCCAGGCCTCGGGTGAGGTATAGACGTGGGTACGTCCATCTTCGAAAAGCCACCAGCCCTCATACAGACCAAAAGTAAGATCAAGTGCAGGCCATGCTTCTCGCATCTCAAGCACCATAAGGAAGCCATCTGGTCGCAGTGCCTGTCGAATGTTTCTTGTCGAGTCCTCCAAGCTTCGCGTGGCGTGGACGGCATTGCTGGCGACGATAATGTGCTGTTGCCCTGCTATCTCCTTGCTTGGTGGCTTTTCGATGTCTTGGATGGCAAATCTCATGAATGGGTATTTCTTTCCAAGTGTGCGACGCGCCTGTGCCACGAGCGAGGAGGATAGATCCGTGAAAGTGTATTCAACGGGAATGTTTAACGAGGCAAGAAGTGGTAACAATACGCTAGTTAGGCTTCCAGTTCCCGCTCCCAATTCAAGAACCTTCAAAGGAGTCTTCTCACTGTGAATGTGTTTAATCGCTTGGGTGATGACATCGCGAATTGTTTCGAATCCAATTCGGTTAAGCGGGTAGTTGTGATATACAGATTCACAGAGTTTACGGCCCTCGGGATTGCTCATCAGCACCCGATTGCCATCTGTGAGCCCCGATAATGCGCTGGCTAGCTGAATTCCAGCGTGATATGTCAATTGTGTAAAGTCGGCATGATCGGGGTATTTCTCAAGCAACTTAGGCAGCAGGTCTTTACTGCTTACGGTGGGAGTGGGTGTTTCCGTACGTGTGAGCCGCCCGGTTTCATCGACTCTGACAAGTTGCGCAGTTTTCTCAAGGAACTGGTAAATGTAGTTCACGAAGATCGTGTGTTGGGGCTTGAAAGGTATGCGGCCCAAGACAGCACCAGGCTTTGCGCTCCGTAGTGGACACCCGAGCTCCTCAAAACATTCCACGACAAGTGCGGTGCACATCTGATTAGTATCTGGAACGACATCGCTTTCGAAATTACCTAGGCTGTGTTCAAGGATCATCTGGTCGCCACGAGCCTTTACGGCAGAGAAAGACTCCAAGATGTCCGACGCCCTCCACAACAAGTCCACGGGGATGAATGAACTTGAGGCACTGGACTCAGATGGGGTACTCAGATACGGGTCTGAAGCCTGTGAAAAGGAAGAGAGGTCGACAGGGAAGTGTTCCGTTGATTCATCATTGTTAACAGTCTCCTGCTGCGGTATATCCCCACAGATGGGAAGGCATCCTACCAGGTCACGTATTGTAGTGGCTTCAAGTATTGCGGCTACGTCTGGCGCGCAGGAAAAGACGGTCTTAATTTCACTTTGTAGTTCGAGTCCAAGCAGGGAGTCGACACCAAAGTCAACGAGGTTTGCATCTAGGCCAATTTCGGCCACCTCCACGCCGACTATGTTGGCGACGAGCTCGGTCATCTCGGCGAGTAGATCCCGCGCCGGTGTCTCCTGACTCTTTGTCTTTGGGGATGCTGTCTTTGGAGCTTCATTCACGGCCACAACACTCGGGGCGGGCATAGAAATGGGTTGCAGAATTGTGGGTGAAACCAAGTTGATATTCCCAGTTAGCAGATTTGGTGTCATGCGTTGCAAGGCCCGGACGAAAGAGGCCCTGGGTGTTCGGGTGAATCTCACTCCCAGCAAGACCTGAACCAAGTCTCCACTGACAGGGTCAAACACAAAGCTATCAGTTGTATAATCACCTGTATTTTTCTCCTTGAGATGGCGCGCCAGAACATCACATTGGTCAGGTAGTGGCCGGTTTGCCCAGCTGGGAGAAACCATATAGGTCTCGATCTCTGCTCCTAAGAAAATGTCATCTCGGCTGTGATCACTCATGCAATTGACCCAAATCCCGCCAACCTGGCTGATATGCTCGCCTCGAAGTTGGTCAAACCAGGCACCATTTTTCGGCGTCTTAGAAAAGCGACCTGCACTTTCGTTACCCCGACCGACCAGCCAGCGCAGACTGTGGTACTGCTCTCCAAAGTCAACGATGTCGTTAAACGCCCGGTAGATACTACGTCCTTGTAATATTTCCACGTCATCGTCACTTGGTCGAGCGTTCAGAACAGCCAAGCACCTTTCATGATCCACCATCCGACTGAGCCGTCGGAATTCCGCCTGGTATGCAACGTCCTTGGGGTCTCGCATTTGCAGGCGGCCGGTAGTGTGGACAACGCGAGGCGCACCCTGCGATGAACCAACAATTTTCCAGTCCCAAAATCCATTCTCTCGATCTTCGAATTCGATAGTCAGGATACGTGAAGAATCCAGACAGATTGGCGCGTGGTTGGTCGCGTCATGTAGCGTGGCGGCAATTCCTTTGGTAGCCCAGTCCGGGTGCAGACTGAATAGCGCACCGATAGCCAAATCAGCCTGCAACATGCCTGAACAGATTCCAGCAGTTTGCGCCACAATATGACTGGATATTAATGATTGGTATTCTTTGGATGTCGTGATGATATTGAAACAAGGCTGCCTCTTGCCATGGACGTGCGGGTCCTTATATCCGGTAAACAGCCACTTGCTGTTCGGAACAAATGTAGGATCCAAAGCTGGTGTAGCCCTCTCTGCCCGGACAGATTCCTTAATTTTTTCAATAAGTTCAACTGGAGATCTGAGTTCCACCCAATGCTTTTCTCTTTCAAACTGGTATGGAGGCAAAACGATGGTAGCGTATCCAGCTGTTTGAATGGCGTTGTGTGGCCAGAACGATAAGGACAGCCCCTCTTTCCATAGAGATACTGTTGCGTCGGCGAGATTGTTGAAAGCATCAGGATCATCGATATTTAAAGCTTGGAAATGGCAAGACGTTCGTTGAGAGGCGTCCAACGCTCGCTGAGCCATGACAGTGATTGTAGAGCTAGAGCCTGCTTCTAACCAAACACAGCCGGGGTGGCCCTGCGCAATGCGTTGCACAGCATGGTGAAAGAAGACTGGTTGTCTCATCTGGTCAGCCACATACTCGGGCCCTAGAAGCTCGGCGGATGATCTTGTCTCCGTCGTTCGCTCAAGAGGAATCTTTGGCTTCTGGAAAGCAAGACTTTCTCCCACCACTTTCAGGCCCGAGGCAATTGAGTCGACAAGACTTGAGTGAAATGCGTTGGTCACTCGCAATGTCTTACTTCGAATAGTAGGAGATGTTCGGGACAGAATATCAGTCACTATACTAATGACCTCTTGAGAACCTGCCAATGTGAAACTTCGAGGACCGTTGTAGCAAGCAATGCTTGCCGGATGGGAGCCAGCGTACACCTGGTTGGCCTCAGACAACAGTGCCTGCACAGCAGTTTCTTCCGCTTCAACCGCAATCATAGCACCAGGGTCAGATCCCCACGAGTCCCGGACCAACTGTGCTCTTCCAACCACCAGCCTCACAGTATCTTGCAGAGAAAGGACGCCTGATATACACATGGCAGTAATTTCCCCGAAGCTGTGGCCAACAATAGCAGCGACTCGCTTCGACAGCCCAGATTGCAACCATGACATTGCGCAGGAATATTGCATTGCAAAAAGCATTGTTTGCAAGTGTTGCTGATCTTTCACTGCGTCATGGGAGAAAATATCAGGGAAGATACTTTGTGCCCCTAGTGACTGAACTGCGCGGTCGCATTCGTCCAGATGATATCGTAGGATCTTTGTACGATCGTATAGGTTACGATCTAGTCCAATGGCTCTTGATACCTGGCCACCAAAACACAGAATAACCTGCCGCTCGGGGTGGCAGGCAGTAATCATCGTATCCGCCTCTGGCCCAGGAGACAGCGCCAAGATTTGCGATAGAGACATCTTCAAGTCATCAGGAGAACCGCATTTGAATGAGAATCTGTAAGGCAGTAGACGACTGGATTGCCGGTTGATGTTGAATGAAAGGTCAACCAGGCTAACACCAGTGTGAATGGCAAGGTAATTGAGAAGCCGTGCGCAATTGGCCTTGACTGTGTTTATCGTGCGCCCGGAAATGCAGAAGGGAACATTCAATAACTCTCCTGAAATACTCTGGCCACGTTCGGGCTGGGACAGTGGGGACTCGGCGACAACCATTGCCACATTGCATCCACTGGCGCCGTAGTTATTGATCAAAGCTGCCTTGCGTGTAGCTCGCCAGGGCTGTTGAGTCGTCGCAATCTGCATCGTGGTGGTCGGTGGTATAAGATGATTCAGCCTCGAATGACTTGCCTGAGGTGGGATATATCCGCTTTGCATCGTCGTCAACACTTTTATAAGCGCCACTAAACCAGAGGCGCCCTCTGTGTGGCCTATATGGCCTTTTGCAGACCCGACATACACTGGCTCAGGCCTTTGAGGCCCTTCCAGGGCTTGGCGAACGCTTTCCCATTCAGCAGGATCTCCCACTGGCGTACCTGTCCCGTGGCATTCCACGACTGATATATCTGCTGGATCCACCTGGGATTTCTTCATAACAGAATTAAACAGGTTATATAAAGAAGGTGAATTGGGAACGAAAATGGGGGTGTGGTTCTCATTCTGATAAACAGCTGAGTTAGCAATGCATCCAAGTATCTGATTGCCATCTGCCAAGGCATCAGATAGTCGTTTCAAAAAGACAAAGCCCACCGCCTCTCCTCGGCAGTACCCATCGGCACGGTCGTCAAATGGTTTGCATTGCCCTGAGGGACTGAGAAAGCCGGCAGCAGCTAAATCTTGGAAGGCAAGGGGATCAGTAATGACGTTGACCCCGCCGGCGAGGGCAGCGTTGCAGTCACCAGCCAAAATGGCCCGGCAGGCTGTATGAATGGCAACAGCAGAGGAGGAGCACGCGGTATCGAGTGTCATTGCTGGGCCTGTCCAGCCAAAATGATGGGCTATCTTGCCGGCAATGAGACTGCGCATAGTTCCCGTGATAGAAAAGGCATTAGCACGATGGGATCTAACGTGATTTTGGTAGTCATCCAATGTTAATCCCAAATATACGCCAACATGATTCTCATCAACCTCATCCCGATCCCTTTCTGCAGCGGGGTTTTCGTCACGACAATAGTAGCCAGAGCTTTCAACAGCTTGGTACGCAGCCTGCAAGGAGAGCCTTTGCGCTGGATCCATGTTGGCGGCTTCTCGCGGACTTTTTTTGAAGAACTGGTGGTCAAAGTGGTCGACATTTCGCATCCAGTTAGCATACCATTTGTAGGATGGATCCCAGTCACCCTCACGCCAAAGTGTATGGAATTTGACGCGATCGGATCCAACAAGCTCGTGTTGGGAGGCACCAGTTTGGATCATGCGCGAGAACTCGTCTACATCATCTGCCCCAGCTGTTTTGATGGACATGCCCACTATAGCAATCGTACTTCTGGTCGAGAGTGAGGGCTCAACGTGTTGGTACTGGTTGCCTCCAATCTCGTGTTCAGCCTTTTGCAACCTTGCTGCTGGGGCTTGCGTCGTGGACGTGTTTTGGACATGCTCTCTTTGTTGCGTTGGGGTGTGGGAGGCAGGTAGAGCAAAGGTAGGAGACGCAGGTGTAGTTGGCACTGGGGTAACAGCAGCAGGGGTAGAGGCATCAGAAGGTGTTGATGTATTGATACCATTTGGAAGACCATCGTGTTGGCCCAAGCGCGAGACATGGCAGAATCTTCCACCCAGGGATGTTGTCAAAGATTGAGGGACACACCGGTCAGGGCCGAAGGCGACGACCCCTTGAGACGAGTTCTTATGAGACAGAGGCAGCGATGCAAAGGTTCCATACCAATTACACTCTGCAACCAGTGTGCTCTGCACAGCTAGCTCGTGCAGACTACCCTTGTCAAGTGGAATCCCATGACCGTCGTTAGTATAGGTACGAAGAGCGAGGTTTGAGATATCCCCTAGGTGTAAAGTAGGCGTAACTTGGCAAATTTCACAAATTGCCCGGGCGATGTCTCTGTTCTCACTACTCGGAGAGTGAATGGGCCCTTGGATGTTCGACTCCGCGACTGTCAGACCCGCTCCCTGAAATTGACGGAGAAGACTGGACCGAATCCATTGGGCAGTTGTGGTGACGGTCACTCGTCTTTCATCCAGCCAAACCGAAATGTATGCTTGCGGGTATACTAGGCTGATGGCCCGTTTCATCTGCTCACTTTGCTCGGGATTACGCCACGCTGCCACATAAGATTTCGCCTTCCCGTGGCGAGCGTCCAACGCGTCCGTCGCTGCCCCGATCATCATTGCTAAGCGAATTGAAACGGAGCCATAACGTTCAAACTCGGAACGAGTGCGACTGCTGGCAACTGCATATGCGGTCAATTGCCCTGCACATAGACCAATGGCCTCGGAATCACACATTTCGCTTTCTTGAAGATGAGCAATAAACTCTTGGAGTGGATCATCACATCCTGGGTTCTTCTCTTCAACAAAACGCCAATACTCAATCAAGCCAATCATCACCACAATAGGTAGCAGAAGGATATTTCCCAGTGGAGGTGAACTTTCGTCCGCATTGAATCCTTCTCGAAGCCAACGGTGGAAGTGGTCCAGCACCTGCCGGCCTTGGAACGAGCCATTGACGGATGGTAGTTTCTTGACTAAAAGGTCCCAGTAGTCGGGAAGCTCGGCAACTGTAGCAAGCATCCACTCCGCGCCTGGATTCTGGTCGAAATAGCATTTGAGATCCCTAATCGAGGTCAAGTTATGCAAAGGCGTCAGTGTGCCGAAAAGAAATGAAGTGCCCTCCATGGCTGCTGTGGGTTCAAAGTTAAGCGGAAGTCTGGATAGCAAATACAAGGTGTCACTCAGAAAGCATCATGATAAAAGGAAAAGGTTAAGCGCACCTTAACGTCCTCAGATGTCATCTTCTCTTGTATACATCTCTGGCCGACTAGAAAAGCAGGTGGGTCTGCCATCATACGTAAGCCGATGCCACAAATCCTTCGTCATGTAACTATCTGCCCCGCCGCTAAAATGAAATCGCCCCCAGCGCCATCGTCTAAAATCCTTCCGGTGTTTCTGGTTTTAACGTACCTTTGCTCTCAGACGGTGGGGTAAGACTCGAGGGTTACACCTTGCCACTAGATGCGTCGACAGTCCTTTCGGCAAGCGTCGTCGTGCCGATGAACGTCAGCGGGATCAACAATCCATCTACAGCTCGGCGCCACTAGGAGCCCTTACCTGCGCAAGAGGTAATACGAACGAGTGGCAGGTATCGGCTGATTGAATCAATCACCGGCCGAAGGTTTTAGCCGGTGATTATTCGGTCATGATATGACTTTGATGGCGTTTGCCGTGCCCGGGTACAAGTATATCTCACCGTCCATTCATCCACAACATTACCCGCTGCAGTGCACATTCACATCCAGTGAACTGGGCAGCCTCGCGCACGAAGATCGATAAATCATGGCAATTGCTGTGACAACAGGGACGGGTCCCGATGGTATCGCAGCTCCCGGAAGTTCAGGACTCACGGTTCTCGTCATTGGCTGTGGGTTTGGCGGGATGGCAGCGGCCATAGAATGCTATCAAAAAGGTCATAAAGTTGTGGTATTCGAGAAGAACCCGGAAATCGGGGGACTTGGTGGGCTACTACAAGTGATGATACGTTGCCAATGTATATCTAATAGGTCGCAGGGGATACTCTAGGAATTTCGCAAAATGGCACTCTCCCAATCTATAAATGGGACAATGGAAAGGTCCAACAGAAAGCCGCTGAAATATGTTGCAACTACACCACCCACAAGATTCATACCAGCCAGGGAGAAGTGCTCTTGAGTCACCCGATGAAGGGCTATTCCGCGGGATCGGGGTACACTGGGCGACGGGGCGATCTGCTGCTCTGCATGTTT
Organism: Aspergillus bombycis; assembly: GCF_001792695.1. Classification (NCBI taxonomy): domain Eukaryota; kingdom Fungi; phylum Ascomycota; class Eurotiomycetes; order Eurotiales; family Aspergillaceae; genus Aspergillus; species Aspergillus bombycis. The sequence goes on along the minus strand of NW_019170027.1, from coordinate 330,377 downwards.
GAATATTTTCAAAAGCTCGGGATTGAGTTACATCTGAACGCCAATGTGAAGGACTTTTTTGAGACCGACGACTCAGCCGGGGTGGTCGTTAACGGCCAGCGGTGGGAGGCAGACGCTGTGATCTGTGCAGATGGGGTTCATTCCGCCGGGCGTCATTTTGTGCTGGGGAAGGAAGACCTTCCCCGGCCTAGTGGGTATGCCATCTATCGCGCCTGGTTTGTTCCAGAGCCGTCGCTGCGGGAAAACCCAGCAACATCCTGGATCCCACTTCTCGGTGATGAGGACACGGTCATGAACTTCATTGGTGCCAACGTGCACACTCTCATTGCAACGGTCAAGCGCAATACGGGCATTACGTGGGTTCTCACACATCCCGACGAGTGCGATATCGAAGAGTCATGGACCCACCCTGCCAAGCTGGAGGATGCTCTCCAGGTGGTCGAAGGTTGGGATCCAAGAATAGCGGAGGTTTACAAAATCACGCCCCCCGATCAGTTGTTCGACCACAAAATCATTTACCGAGATCCTCTTCCCACCTGGGTCTCCTCCAAGGGCCGTGTAATTCTGATCGGAGATGCCGCGCATTCATATGTCCCCACATCTGCCCAGGGAGCAACCCAAGCTGTGGAAGATGCGGCCACGATAGCAATTGTGTTGGAGCTCGCTGGTAAGTCGCAGGTGCCACTCGCTTTGCATACTATGGAGAAAATGAGGTAAGCCACATCTGCACGCCTACGCACTGGAAACGCTAAAGATGGAATGTAGATATGAGCGGTGCCGGATTGGGCAGTTGATGGGTCTAGAAACTCGCGATATGTGGGTCAAAACCGATTGGGATGCCGTGAGGAAAGACCCGCAGCTTCTGGCTCAACCTCGCCCGAACTGGTTGCTCAACCATGACCCCCAAACCTACGCATACGAAGAGTTTGAAACCGCAGCCAATTCGGTTCTTACTGGATGCGCGTATACGCCAAGGAACATACCGTGCGAAGGTTCCAACCACCGTGCAACGGACTTTGAGGACGAGAAATGGGCTACTGAGCCCAAGGAAAGCTCAGAGATTGGCGTCAAGCTGTAAATAATAGCCGGGTAAAAGCAATAGTATCCTTTATTCGACAATGCCCAGCCATCGCTGCATTCGATCATAGACATAGAAACTCGTCGCCACCATGGGAGCCATTTTCACGTAGCCAATTGTCAGGCCCACATAGAAACCCCTGACTCCTCTTTCCAAAATTACGCGCTGAGCGGTCTCTAAAAGTCCTAATCGGCTCCCAACCACACTTCCGACTTGCATTCGTCGCCGAAGGATATCAATGGGATAAGCAACCGTTTGAGCAACAATGCCCGCAATTGCTCCGCAACATAGCTGCGCAGCTGCAGTCAGTCGAGTTGACGATCCCTTTTCAAGAGTATAAGGTGCAAAGAAAGGCGAGCGCAGCCGGTCTCTCATTAAATCATGGGTTACGAATGATGTGCCCGCATAGGGAAGTATGCCGAGCATAGTCGGACCAATTCCTTGATAAAGATTTACTAAGCTACCTTTACCGCCGCTCTCAAAGTAGATCTTCCGACAAGTCCTGAACCAAGAGGAATTGGCGTTCTGTTCTGTTTCAAACGCAAGACGGATACGGATCAGCTCAAGAGGATATGTGAAGATGGTCGCAATGGCACCCGCCATACTCCCGCAGAAGAATCGATGAAATGGGGTGTCGGTCTGGGGTGATCCGATGATTGCACGCTGCAGTTGTTCGTACGCGAGAAAGTTGATGCCAGCATACGGGAAAACGCGGATCAGGCTGGCGGCGTGACCTTTGAAGAGCGCAGATATCCCATGCGACGTGCGAATGTGACTGACAGCCTCGATTAACCCATTCCACCGGGTGGAATACCGCAAGAAATGCGGATTCGCCGTTTGAAATAAAATCTTGATTCTCTCCATTGGAGCCACAATAGTCTTGGCCTAGAGATATCCTGCTTCAGTAATCGACTGCGGCTAGTGAGAACAGACGACTCACTGCGCAGCCTGCAACACCTCCCGCTACTCCATTTCGCCAATCAAAATTCCGGGTTCGCTGGCATTTGCTGGACTCTAACCCATGATTCTCACCGTGACTGTGTTTCATCTCATTGGATGCATCGTTTACGAGCAAACTCGCAGCCCCAGTGTCACCCATTCCGGCAGAAGAAGCAGTTGATCATAGGGGGGATTGCGGGCCAGGGTTGGAAAGTCGAGACCAAAGAGGGAGATGCAAGCTACGCTAGTGTATGTCACGTGGTTCTTGCCCAAAGGGAGCCAGACACTGCCCGAGATTCGGGTTCTGCAGGGACCAGAACAGGAAAGTTCAACAGGTGGCTATTTTCGGAACAGCTCGGCTACAAGGGACAACCCCACAATCTACGGGCGCGGTGGCCATACGATTTTACTGGCACAGGGTTAAAAACGTAGAACCCTTCTCTTGGCTTACACTGAGAAATTCGGGACTAGAGATACTCCAGATTACCCTCTGGTAGGTATAGTAGATGAAGAGGAGCCGCTAAACAAGAACCCTATAGCCACAGGTCCAACCGCCAGCATGGACCGGACATTGCACGGCGTTAAGCTGATCCTCCTTACCCCACCGACCCCACCGACCCCACCGGTGGGGTGATCCACTGATTCACAGGGACGGACCCGCGATAAGCTTATACGCCTCAAAGTTCAGCATGCCAGCTCTTTGTGTCTGTCTCTCTTATCCCCTAACTCCGACAACTCAACCAGGGTATCGGAGAGACAATGAATTGCACAGGTAAATCTTGAGTCATATTGTGATCCCTTCTTTTTCCGAATCTACCGAGTTGTGGGATATCTATTGGATCTCAACTGAGGCGGTGATAGTACTATAGATATAGCTCCACAGGGGGGCTGATGTAGTACTCTTTCCTATCGTAACAGCTTAACTCTACCCTGTATATACTGCTTTCAGCTCGGATCTCCTTGTCCACAATAATCCTATAAACCTGCATAGGAGGGGAAGTTAGTAGAGGAAAGAACTAAATTTAAGGATTAACAACCGTGCTACTGGGTTTTGTTAAGTCTCCTACCAGTACTATTGTAGTATCTCATATAGTTTGTTTGTTTTGTTTTTGTTTTTTTCACGGATTTTGTCACGCCCGGAGCTGGCTATCTCCGGGGGGGGATTAACTCCGGTTGCTGAAGTATGTTGATAGATGCCAGAATCATAGTGTTCCAGAATAAAAGTCTTACCCTACCTAATAACCGTCTCAGCGCCGGATTTGTCTCCGCACCATTGCGAATTCAAGATGCCAGCCGACGAAAGTGCTGATCATGCTCCAGAGCAGTGCTCACTTGATGAAAAGAAATCCCCAGGACTGCAGGATGCAAACATCGACCAGCAATCCTCGACGTCCCCTAGCGATGAGGGTGAATATCCCACCGGCTTACGATTGATTTTCATTGTTGTTGCTTTGGTCTTGGCGATCTTCTTGACTTCCTTGGACTTCGTGAGTACGACGCTGTCTGTTGGAGACTCTGACATGCTGAAGAAAGACTAACTTTGATCTTTTTCCTTAGACCATTATTGCTACGGCTATTCCACGTATTACCGATGACTTCCATAGTCTCGGCGACGTGGCTTGGTACGGGTCGGCCTTCTTCCTGGTTACTGCTGGCTTTCAAACAGCTTGTACGCTTGACACCCCCCTTCCACCGCATTGTTCCTGCTAACAAGCACGAAAAGGGGGCAAGGCGTATCTCTTTTTTAGCCTGAAGATCACCTTTCTGCTGGCCATTTTTATCTTTGAAGTGGGCAGTTTGATCTGTGGCGTCGCCCCTTCCTCGGTGGCCCTGATTGTCGGCCGTGCGATCGCTGGTTTGGGTGCCGCAGGCGTGAATACCGGATCCTTCACCCTGGCGGCCTTTTGCGCACCACCCCAAAAAAGACCTATCTTCACAGGGTTGATCGGTCTCTCCTATGGTGAGCGCGAGGCTACTACTCCCACAGACTTGCTCGCCGAGCTAATTGGGTCTATAGGAATCGCATCGGTCGTGGGACCACTTCTTGGCGGTGTTTTCACGGAGAAAGCCACCTGGAGATGGTGTTTCTATATTAACCTCCCAGTAGGCGCTGTCTCCGCGATCTTCATTATCGTCTTTTTCCAAAGCCCGCCCGCCTCGAAGTCTACGGACACCTCATCGTTGTGGTCCAAAGTGATGCAGATGGACCCCATTGGAACCTTCTTGATGATGGCTTCCGTGACCTGCTATATCCTCGCAATGCAATATGGCGGATTGACCCATCCCTGGAACAGTTCAGTGGTCATCGGCTTAATCGTCGGCTTCGTAGCGATCCTCGCCGTTCTCTGTGGCTGGGAAATATACATGGGCGAGATGGCCATGTCCTGCCCTCGCTTGGTTAAAAAGCATGCGATTCCGTCGGCAGTGGGCTTCTTCTTCTTCGGCTCATACATCGTGGTGATTTATTATCTGCCCATTTACTTCCAGAGTATTGATGGCACTTCCGCCATCGGCTCGGGTGTTCACAACCTGCCTTTTATCCTCGCGGTGTCCATTTTCACGGTTCTCAGTGGCATTTTGATTTCCATGACTGGCTATCCCGCACCGTTTGTGATATCTGGGGCCGCAGTCGGCACCATCGGATGTGGCCTGTTATATACCTTCAATATCGGCACCAGTACAGGGAAATGGATTGGCTATCAAATCCTAGCCGGCGTCGGCAATGGATTTGGCGTCCAAGTTCCGATGATCATGGCCCAGGGAAATACCGAACCGCCCGACATGGCGGCGACAACTGCTATTCTCATGTGTAAGTGAATCTGCCTCATCCCGTCTCGTGTGCAACATCTCACGATGCTATCGGTATAGGCTTCCAAACCGTCGGTGGTGCCTTTATGCAATCCGGTGCCCAGGCCGCATTCGCAAATCGCCTCCTCATTGAACTCCCTCGAACGGCGCCAGATGTTGATCCTTCCGCTGTCGTTGCTGCGGGAGCAACAGAGCTCAAATCATTCGGTGCCAGTCTAGATGGAATCCGCCTCGCTTACATGGACGGAATCAAAGTCACATTCGCATTCGCATGTGCTTCGATGGGTATAGCTTTCCTCTTAGCCTTTTTCGCGCGGCGAGCACGAATTGGGGGGGAAGCCGTGAAGAATGCCATGGCCGCTGCTTAGATCCACAGTTTGGTGTTTCAATCCGAATCTTGTTTCTTGGTGCCTACAGTACTCTTACCATGCTCGGGGGCGGTTGAAAAAAAAGGTCATGTATCCGTGTAACATAGTAGAGTGCTCCGATTCAAGCTACGTTCATATTGTCGTGAACAGAATGCTGCAAGAAATTTCAATAATATCATAATACGTCCGAAGATTGTTATGCGATTCCCGTAGCACACTTTCCAGCCGCAGGGAGAGCTTAGACCGTCTTCCGAGCTTAGCTAGAATCGACTCAAGGGATGAACTGCTTGAATCTATTCCCACTCGCCTGAGTCGTAGCATTCATGCCTCGGCTACTTGTGAGGTTGCATCCGCTGCAACAGCACAAAGTCTACGAAACGTCCTCTGATTGTTTCGGTTACCCTGCTTCCGTTCGAAAACCGATGTTTTCTTACCGCTAGTAAGTATATAGCCATTCCTTGACCGGGCTCAATCCCGTTACCTGACCCTGGTAAATGCAAGTGGCTTCAGATATTATCCCCGCCATCCAGTTATAACTGCGTGGCATGAGCGCCGGGATTGGCTTTGACACGACCGAATAAGACAACACAACCTACTTTCCCAAGATAGTAGCATCGAGGCCCGGTTCTCCGTCGCACATGGGGTCAATGGTGGGGATGGAAGAATGGGTCGGCGGTGGGGAGGAATTTGGGGGTTCATGTTGCAGCAAAAGTACGTACACCCATCCCTACACCATGTGGCGACCCTGAGTCTCCACCCCACAATATCACCATATACTACATCAGGAAATCCGTTTCGGGAGAGTTGAGTATCGTGGGAGGGGATGTGGCCTCAGGTTACGTAAGCCTTTTGATACGCTCCTGGAGTGTCGAACAATAAGCTCAGCTGTGCGGCGGGTCCGTACCGGTCCCGACTTACCCGCTAAGCCTCTTCCTGCAGGAGCCCTAATTACTGAATGTTCAGGGAATGCATAAAATCCACTCATCGGCCTTGAGTTCTGGTCATTGGTTGAGTCGCATCTGCTGGTGGGGTAATGCGGAGGTAAATTAAAGTCCGACAAAGTGGGATGGAGGCTTGTGTCGAATGTTGTAGCAGGGAGGCTTAACTCTGACGTGAGAATCTATTCAATATTGGAACAGGCTGCATTGTATGGCGACGATCGGGCACTGCGTTGAAAAGCAGAAAGGTCTTCGGGTGAGAAATCTGTCTGTTCTAGGAATAGAGTGGGTTCAGAACTAATGTACCAGATGGGACGAACTGTTCGTATGTTACAATACAAAAAAGTTAATACTATGAGCGTGTATGTATGATCGTGGGGGAAATGCAATGGGAGAGTAAGGGCATGCCAGTAGAATTCCAGCATACTATATGATGACGTGAAAAAGGGTTCTGTTCGATCTTAGAATATAAATGTCGTTAGAAACCCCAGTGTAGCGACAAGAACATGAACATATCATCGTGCTATCTACATTCGCTTCATACATAAGAGAAAATATCCTTGAGATCATTTCCGCGCAAGAAAACCAAGATGGCAGCTCCAAATCGATTGATTGTCTTATCCAATCTCATTGCCGAGAAGACGAAAGTCATCTCGGATTTCCTAGCCTCCAAGGGACTGGAGCCTCCCTCTTTCGATGTCGATGGGCTAGCTGACTATGCAATTTCGGCTGACGACAAAGAGGCCTATGAGGCTCGCCTGGAGTTGATTGCAGCGTCAAAAGAGCTCTATGCCCTTTCCCACGGCCCAAAGGATCATATTCGCAACCTTTGCTGGGATGTAGGTTTGCGCGGCTTGCATTTACATGGGAAACACAAAGGAAATATCACTGATGCAGCTTCACAGGCCATGGATCCATTGTCGCTACATGCCATTTGGACCTTCAGGGTGCCACAGGCGGTGCCACTCACTGGCACAATATCTTACGAAGACCTAGCTAAGAAGTGCCACCAATTGAGTGGAATTTTCGTACCACTCTTCACCTTCCGACGGATCGTCCGCCACGCTATCACTAACCGCTTCTTCTGGGAGCCGGAACTGGGATTCGTTGCGCACAACCGGGCATCCCGAGTGCTTCTCGAGGAGGAAACCTTGGATGCTGGGTAGGTCTATTCTGTAATGACATGTGGCCTGGCTTCGTCTACACCGTTGAAGCTCTGCGGAGGTGGCCCGGGAGTGGGGAGCCGAATGAGACTGGTATCAACGTCGCCTATAACCATAATCTCAACTGGTTCGATCACACCTCTCGCAATGACGTTGTCGCCGACAGATATAGCAAAAGTATGAAAGCACACGGTGGCGGTGTGGGATTTGATGTCTCGCACACGGTGTCCGGTTACCCATGGGGAGATATTGGTGAGGGAACGGTCGTTGACGTGAGTATCATGCTCCTGCTGTTCCATCTGAGAATCAATGGCATGCGTTTTCTGACTGGTAAATCTTGGCTTGTGTTTAGTGTGGCGGCAGTGGAGGCTTTGCCTCGATGGCGATTGCGGAGGCACACCCCAAGCTGAACTTTGTAGTTCAGGATCAAGAGCATACAATCACGGAAGAGACCAAGGCTGCAGTGCCGCAACATCTCAAGTCCCGAGTTAAGCTTGAAGTACATGACCTGTTGAAACCACAGACTGTAGTAGCAGATGTCTACTTTTTCCGCTGGGTCTTTCATGGCTTTGCTGAAAAGTATGCTGTCCAGGTGTTGCGGGCTTTGATTCCGGTGCTTAAGAAAGGAGCCAAGGTTGTCATCAACGACGGCGTGATCCCCGAGCCCGGTACTGTCCCATGGATGGAATATCGAAGCATTAGATGCATGGACCTTTTGGGACAGGCAGTGAACAATACCGGGGAAAGGGCCTTGGATGACTGGATAGGTCTATTCAAAGTGGCCGATTCTCGATTCAAGTTCCTGAATGCCTGGAAGCCCCCGAAGAGCACAATTTGGTTCGTTGAAGCCGAGTGGCAGCCATAAAGCTGATTCTAGTGTACGGCACCCGAGCTGTTCGAATCGTCATGGCAGGATTTCACCATCGGCGTTTCACGCCCAAGCATTTGCTTGGAGTTAAAAATCCTAGAACTATCAGTTGACAACCAGTGCTCGGAAATTGAATTTCTTGGTTTTATACATATGTAAATGTATACACGTAGGGCTATCGCTCGCTCCTTAGATGTCTCCGACTGCATGAGTTTCAAATATTCATAGTAGCAAGGAAACATTAACTGATATAGAAAGATAAAAGATTTCATCCCGTGAACGATAGTACCTGAGTACCCCTTGATTAGAAGTAACACTACGACAGGAGAGCGCTTCTAGATACAAGGTAAAGCTAAGACTAGGACTCCCTAGCTAGCTTCTCAATAGTCTGACACAGTTCTGCTCACGATATTCCCAATATATGTAAATCAATAGATAACCTTGGAATCAAGTAGATTTCCATGTCGTCGTGTGAGATTCTACAAAGCTACCTAGGCATTCAAGGGAATACCACACGTAAGTTTAAATATCTGCTTAAATATATGCTCAACGTAGTTGTAGAAACCCCCGAACTATCAAGTTACTGCATTTGCCTAAGGGTAGCAATGGACATATCACACTGTAAACATGAGGAAAGTACATAGTCTATAAGTCTATATAAACCTAGAACTTAAAATGAAGATTGACCTCCAAGGTTATTGTGTTAGGTTATCCGCGTAAGCTTTCAATGCGTCAGCCATAATGCTATACAGTCCTATTGTAGCGCTGTTCTTGAAGATCAAGGACCAGGCATAAACCAATTGTATGGAATATGGCTTTGACGCGATAGTTGGCTCTAGGTCTATTTCCCCTAGCGCCTCCTGTATTGCTTTTAAAATGTCATTTTCCTCAGGAGATCGATCTGATCTATTGCGTCTCAACTGCTCCCTCGTCCAAAAGCTTAGAAAAAGACCTTTGGAATAACTTCGGTTAATTCTGGTTATTACCAGCGCAGGGCAGGGCGAGTGGCTGCCAAGGAAAGGGGAGGTAGAAGAAATGAAACCACTCACAGCATTCCAATGAATAGGCGTTGAATAGTAACTTAGAGTTCCATCCAGAGATGGATCCTGCTTGGGCCATTCCCATTACTACTGAAATCTGGAGTGCTTCAATAGCACACCAAGCGGCTTTCACACATGTCCTTGAGCTTGAGATGTTGACTTTGATTTCATTTAACTTGGAAGTGATATTCTGCATATTTCGAGTCGTCAGGGCCGCTCGGAGAGGCCTGAAGTTTCCACACAGTCGGACATGAGCCTGACGATATAACGAAAGGGCATTTGCGGCAATCACTCCGCTAGGGTACCTCGATGAACAATGAAACTCGGGGTTCTGCTCGGAGTAGATCCGCCACCGAGCCAACGATTCTTCAACCCGTTGTACGTGTGTTGGTAACGAATTCATAAGCCAGTTGTCCTGGTAGAGATTCGCCAGATGTTTAACAATACCGTGTAATGTCAGATAGGACCCGAAAAGACTCAGTCGAAGCGGTGGTGCACCTTGGGCAGACATGATATTGGCTAGGGCCGTTGAGAACTGAATAGGGGGTTCGGAATTGGACTTTCGCTTTTCCAACCACGCTTGTGGCGATACACTTGTCCATTCCGATTCATCGCAGGGCAGAAAGCAATCGCTAATATCCAGGCTCCAGGAATAGCTTGCCGTATGAAATGTGGCTCCTAGGGCACACAGATAGACATATATTGCACAGATTGTTCTTTCAAGTCGGGTTAGATGCACTTCAAATTTCTAAGATTGGATACCTCCACGCACCGTACAGTCGTCTCAGAATCAATCCACTTCTGCCATTGCTCTAGAATACTGCCACTTCCACCGACTGACTCTGGCACGTATGGAGAGATCTTTCTATACTGAATGCCCTGTGCAGTAAACCATGTATCAGTGGCCTCATTGTAAGAACACACCAGAAGGTAAGGATTCCAGAATGGGGTAGAGCAGAAGACTGCACAAGGGCTGTCTCCAAACGATGAACCCTCTGAATTACTTAGACATACCTCGATCAAAAGAGATGCCAACGATGCAGATTCTTGAAACGTACGAAAATCGCTGTTTTTTGTACCATTTGCCATGATCAATAGCAGACACTGCAGTACCCATAGCGGCTCGTCTGCGATAGTGAGTGGGCTCAATTCAATCTTCTGCTAATTAGAGAACATGCCTAAAGAGTTGTTTTGCTTCACTCACATGGTTTTTTATGCACATCTGGGCAATGCAATGAAGTGAAGTTGCAGTTGCATCGTCGTCATAGTAACTGGCGCCAATGGATGCCATCGCAAAGATCATGCAAGGAGGGGCCAGCTCTGCTTTCCAGGTCGGCATATGAATACATGGAATGTAAATGAGAAAGCACTCAGCGAATGCTCTGAGTAATCTCTCCAATGTCAAGCGACTGGGAAGTTTGAGATCACTCAAACTTTGGACCTAGTTTGTGAATAGTCAGGTACTGAGTGGGGGTGGGGCATAGCGTTGTCCCAGGCATTATATCAAAGCTTACCGGTCTAACAATATTGAGTGTGGACGCAAGATGATGCCATTGTTGCTCGGAAGCTAGCTGATGCCATTGTTGTTCTGATATGGCGAACGAACCTTTCCATGCCGGGGACTCCTCCGCTTGCGATGAGGATGCTGTGTTGGGATGGTTATCTAAGGGAGGTGTAAAGCACCTCAATGTCAGACTGGCAGGTGAATCTTCCTGTGAGCTCTCTTCCGAATTGCTCGGCATGGAAGATTTGGGATCCTTGGGAAGGTTGAGCGATGAGGTCGAAGAGTTCAGGGTCGAAGTATACACAAAGGTGACGGGGTCGACGGCAGGAGGATGCGCCATAGCGGCCAAGCCCTCCGTATGATTCGGTGCCATGGCCGATGAGGTTAAGGGGCTAGGCATTCGCGTGGACGTGGGATGCATAGACATCGACTGGCTTTCAATGTAGTTTCCTTGAGTAGGATATTGCGGGAAGGGTCCCATATGATACCTTCATGGTGCCTTCTGAACACATCCTGTCGAGTAAAGGTTGCATGACAAAGAGTACATCTAAACGGGCGCTCATTACGATCTAGAGGTCTCGTTAATTTGGTTGCTCCCGCCATGGTGGGTCAACATACGTGAGCGCTCATGCCTCGAAAGGTGCTCCGATCGGGCGAATGCACGGGCGCAGTAGGAACATTGTTTATCACGGCGCGTCGGGCCAAGCCCTGGATTGGCACTCATTATTCTGGGCTGCTCCAGACAGAAACTTGCAAGGTCTCTTGCTAGGATCACTGCTTTTTCTTCCCGAGTCCCGCAGTTTTAGTAATTTTCCAACTCATGAAGGTTCATGACTGCAAGGAAGAAACCCTTGTTGTCAGGTGACATGGTATGTATTTAACTGTGGAACGTATTACCGATTTTACCAACCACTCCAGCGCAACATATTTGAGTCGAACCAATCCACTTGAAAAGGTCCTCTAGATTCTCTACCAAGTATATTAGTCCATGGGGTCCATGATCGGACTATCGGCTTGTCCCGGTTCGGAAAATATTTATATACCGCGTTTATGATTTTAATCCAGTTTGTTTTATGATTGGATACTGTCGCCCCAAGTTTATATATATTTCTGACCACGCCACCGTCTGTCTACTCCTACTCCTACTCCTACTATTTCTACTCCTATTTCAATCTCCTTTATCTAGCTATGTAACTACTTGTGCTATAGGGTCTGAATTTGCGTATCTTTCATTCAAATTCAAATTTAATAAATTATATATAGTATATTTTATAGAGTACAGAGTAGAACGCTACGAAATAAGTGTGTGGCTTGATGTCGGTAAGAAATCGGAACGGCCCACACCGGTTGAATTCGGGCCGCCCCCCCGCCCTCCCCTCGATTCTTGTGATTTGGCGATAAGCACTAGTCTTTGGCCGGAGAAGCACCGCGGCACGCGTACGTTCGGTAACTTTTTTATTGGTAATACTAAAACGAACCGCGGTAAGATGTATGTACCTCACCTACCATTGCAGACATTACGAAGTCTGAGGAGCCGGGGTAATACATGCTGGATAATTGATTGTGACAGATGGGTCTCGGTCAACATCCGCGGGCAAATCAAGCGAATAAACTACAGACTTGCTCATTCCTACCTTAGTTAGACTTACAGCTCACCGCAATCCGCGGAAAGAACTATATCCAGACGGAAGAAGGTCGGTGATGTATTAGAGATTCATCAATTGCCCTTGCTCCAACGGCTTCTTTATCCACACAGGCACGCCGGAATTTGATCACGGAGAGGAGTTACTGAGGCTGAAAACACTTAATCATAATGGTTTGCCCAGCCGACAATGGACCGCCAATACAAGTCCCCTAAGGCGCTTAGGATATGACGCGATCAAGGTATACTGGGAGCAAACTATGAACGTGACCGGTAAACTGGCGTATGCGTTAAACAGCTGGAAGCTCAAGATTGGGCTTTGTTAAAGGGTCCAGAGCCATTGGCATGCTATGCTGCCTTCGAGGACCTCCGAGCTGAACCTCCCAAGTTCGCGGAGGCTGTTGATGGATAGACTAGTAAGTGAGTTAGGCTGTTTGGCTATCGTTTTGCTTTGGTTATATCTCTTACGCACAGGACGGCTAATTGTTCTAGTGCTTATAAAACCCTTGTTAATTGGTTACCATGGCTTAAGCATGTGTGGTACTACAAGGTGTGCTATGATATAAATCCTTGCCTTTATCCGTCCTTACTGCACAAATACCCGCAGATTATATGGGGTATCCCTATTACTAGATTTGCCATGGGCCCCTTTCATCACTACATTTCCCTAGTTCATAGCAATAATAATGCTGACTACATTCTCGACTAAAAGCAAAGGTTGGTTGGTTGGAAATAGACCGGCCGTAGTCAGCCCTCGCGGAGAACATCGACCGGTCACGCAATACTGGCAACCATATCAATACTCGTGCGGCTATTAGTTAGGTCTTATATCAGCTGGTCAGTCCTTGGTCCGCATCAGTACCGTGATTGACAAGAATCCGGTACGAGCGAGGCAATAACAGTAGCTTAGATCCCAGGTAATATTGAATAGCCCTGCTAGTAATCCCCGTAGCGCGGACTTTTGTAACTCCTATAAATAATTACTCGCCATTAGAACTTGAATACGTCTCCGCATATTAACTAATTTGATGAATTATATTTGAATCATGCTCTTTCTGGCGTACTTCAACTTTAGCTGTCATTCTCGAGTCAAGTTAATGCACACATTCTCTGATCGCAATACATCATTTGAAGGGACCGCGAAGGCCAAGCACCTACAGAGGGTGATGTCGGCGTGCTCCCATTTTTCGAAGCCAGAATGTAATCTTTGTTAATCTACTGGAAACGTTCAAAACAAAGCATTAAATATGACAAAAGACCCTTTGCCGTAGCCGACAAAACATCCCAGATCTCATCACCCTGCAGCTGATACGTAGTCAACTACACAATATCAATCAGCTAGAGCAACTTGATATACACATCTCATGTTCACAATCCTTATACACATATTCCTACGCATTCCCACACAATCCAGTAGCTTGCAACGACGCCAGCACGTTCAAAAAAGCCTGGTTGATTTCCGCCTCCAGCCTTCCCCCAGCACGACTGTATCGTCGCTCCGAAGACCGATCTTTCCTCCCACCATGATTCGCTGACTGTCCGATGGGACCGTCACCGCGTTTGGAAGCCCAAATGCCTCAGTAGCGCTTTCGTCTGGTGGGGTGGTTGTGTGGAGGCGTAAATATATATTGTAGTAACTGTGGTTGGGGCATTATGTGTGGAGGTGATTTTCCGGCGTTAACTAAACTTACCCCGGATCAATTTTCTTTTCGGAATCTGCTGTCTCTTGATATTGTTCCACTGATGGATGAAATGGCTTGAAATCCCGGGGTAGATTTAATACTAGCATAGATAATAAATAAAACGCAATGGGAAAATATCTCAACCCCATGTAGTCGATATTTCACACTAGAATATAGATACAGGAGGTATGGTATTGCCAACCCTATCAGAACTAGGTTTATCAACAGGGCGATGAGTCTATACCCTGCAACATGGATTAAACGAGCTATGAAAAGTTCTATACCACAAGGAATGATCAGTACTCTATGCCTGTAGTTTCATGTCAAGGCCCATGCTTCAGTGTGCGGTTCGGCATTGTTCTATATGAGTCAGTATAGGCACATTAAATGCCACCGTCGCATCGTGCCATCTAGAAAGTAATTCTGTATTCTAGATTATAGCTGTAGTAGTCCCAGAGTTTGTACTTTTATTTCAGGTATATTGCACCCGATTGCTACTGCATGTTTGGTCAAATACTATATGTTTGCTCAGATAGATAATTACATACAGAGCAAAGAGCGATCGCTTGATTGCATGGGGCATCCGAATCCAGTATGCAGCCCACACATAGTGATAAATCACAGTCCAAACGTCGTTTACTTAAGTTTCTGATACCTAACTGCACGCCCAAGGGTTGCGCCACCCGGGCTCATGACCTGTGGAGCTAAGTGATTGTCTACTTGATTCTACTTACAATTCTTATCCTGTACCGGGGCGGGACGCGTCGTATACATATCTGTTCCCAACCCCTGCCATGAGATTCTGCTATATAATATTTAACAGCACAAGTATCCGAAGACTCTGGTTCTATGTTTCTTCATATTATACTAGTACCTTCCTGTAAATACATCCTCATTTCTGCTCTTTTTGTAACCAAACTAGAGTTGATATTGGGTTGGTTTCGGTGTCGAGATCCAAGACCCTCCCCCGGAAGTCAAAATTGCCACGCCGCCTGATTAAGTGTTAGGGTATAAGGCTATAATTAAATGGTATAGGCACCCGTGCACACTCCGATTCGGTTACCATTCCTTCCTGAAATATTGTGTGAAAAATGACCAAACGATAACATTCTATGAGCAATACAGGAGACACATATCAAATGCCTCTACCACTCAACTGCTATGCGCCAAAGCAATGGCGACGACGCTCCCAGCAGCATGGCTGATGCTGACCTCGATACGGTTAATACCCTTGAGAGTCGCTGCCTCCAGGGCAGGGCCATGAAGCTATGGTAATGAATTTTGTCAGTCATGGTTGCGCGCATGCTAGGTACGAAGACGACTCAGTATATCCTGGGTTATGCTCACCTTCACCTTTGGTATTCCCGAGTCGCTAAGTATTTCAATCGATGCCATCTCAGCCCCAGGACCGCGCGATTGAACAGACAGGCTCTTGAAAACAGCTTCTTTCGCACTCCAACGCCCAGCATATGAAGCGCGAGGATTCGGCGAACTGAGGCAGATCTCCCTTTCAATGGCGGTAAAATTCCGCTCCACGAATATAGCATCTTCACTATTTACACTAGAAATGTCTTCTACATCGATGCCTACGGAGATCGCAGAGGCACCGAGTGAAGATGCGGGTATGGATTCAATCATCTCTTGAACGGCTCCATATAGGGGCTTGGAGTCCATTGGTTGCATGTCCAACGTTGCGGACGCTTTCTGGCTCTTTAGCACATGTAGATCCTGTTGAGCGGTCTCAAAAGCGGGCTGCTTCGTGACGAGTGATCCATCCTCTGAAAGGCGACAATGGGGGTCTAGGAGCATCTGGCGAAGTTGCACTTGATCCTTCCACGGTGAGCTGCTCTTTATCTTAACCATTGAATTATTGAGGAGCGCAAACACATATGCCGGATTCGCTGACTGCTGACGTTGGAGAGCACGAGATCGGTAGTCGTCAAATGTTGATTGTGAGACCGCAGCAAAGACATAATTTGGAGAGATAACTATCGCAACCGCACCCTTTTGACCGAACCCGAATGAGGTAACCATGGCTGCTCTAATCTTGTCTAGGGTAAGAGACTGCGAAGGATAGGCAAGGTGCTGGAACTGCCTCAGCTGCTCGTCCACATTATCGGCATTTCGATTACCTGGAACGATTCCTGTTCGGAGCATTTGGAGACATCCGTTGACTTGCCATGCCCCCGCTGGCCCTTTTGGATGCCCGGTTAAGCTCTTCTGACAGACTACTAGTAAGGGATTTCCCAATGTCCGACCCAAATGGGTCATCTGCGTATTGACCACATCACTTTCGTTAAGATCATTAGCCTTGGTTGACGTTCCATGTAATGAGGCCACTTGAATATCATCGATAGTAAGCCCCCATGTAGCGAGCGCTGCTTTGATGGGAGATATCGAACGGTCTTGCAGCCAGAGGTTGTTGGCCCACCGGTGCTGTGCCCCCTGGACCCTAGAGACCCTGATAGTCTCCAGGTGCTGAGAAGGCCCCTTGGCTAGGAGCTGTTTGTTATGCCAATTATCTATCTCGACCATCTCATCTTGAAACATTGTACGGCGATAATTCAGATCAAGAAAAGGCGAGCTTTCGCCATTGATCGCCTGTCGGGCAGCACATAGGAGGCCCTTTCCTGGAGCAGGAACGGAACGTCCAATTTGATCGCCAGCCAGCTGGCTGTACGCGACAATGCCATAAATAGGAAGTCCCATCTCCATTGCAAGCTCCGCGGTCATTAGGATCTGAGCCCCACTACCGGCAGATTCAACGAAACCTTGCCGGGATGTCGCAGTGGGACGTGACATCTCGCCCGGCGGTCGACCGGCCTTTAGGTCCTCCGTGCTATTAACAGTAGCCTTCATCTGCGCGAATTCATAGGAGTGCTGTTCTGTAAAGTCGTCCGCCGCACCAACCAAGGCTACTCTATACTTCCCAGACTGAATCGCTTCACATGCGCTATCCAGACTCTCCAGAGCAGTGGCACAGGCTCCAACAGGAGTCCTGAGCGGGCCAGTGGAGGAAAAAAGCAGCATATTTACCCAAGCACCGATGGTGTTGTAGAAGCTCTCTGCCAGGATATCATTCCGTACTGGCCTTTCCATATAGCGGTCTCGGAACATTCGTTGTAATGATATTATTGGACCACCCCCCGACCCAAGGCAGCTGGCGAGCTCGGAAACGTGAATGTGCTTATATAGTTCATAAGGATCCGTGATACCAGCGGACAGCAACGCTTCTGACAAGCAGCACAGCATGTAAAGTGTGAGGCGGTCCACTTGTTGCACAACATCCTCCGGTATTCCGTACTTCAGAGGGTCCCAGCCTTTGGGGACCTGACCGGCCACCGTCGTTTCGAAGATGGTTGCTTTAGGGACCAGGAGGCTGGTTCCCCTTTTTACCACGACCCTGTACTCTTCATCTGAAAGTGGATATATGGACACGTTGTCCCCGTGGCGGCGCTTGAACGACTCTGCGGTAGCCTTGGAGCATTCAAATGGCGGGAGGTCTCCGTCCACTACAATTTCATGTAGCGATTCCTTCTTCGCTGGATCATATCCCAACGCCGCCTCTGGCTCAACCATTCTCAACCCAACATGGTTCATGATGTGCTCATGGTACTTCTGGGGTATCTCATCATCACGCACAGGGTCATTAGTTTGTTCATCAATCCAACCGGAGTAGGCCTGTCCATTAATATCCCCAGAAAAGTACTTGATTAACCCCATAATCCTCGCGATTTCCACATAGCCTTCTAGGGAAAACCTTCCCTGGTGTTCTATTTCCCAACGTGTACGAGAGTTACCCCACGGACCTAACTCGGAATATCCGACCACAACCACCGTCTGCGAAAGGTCCACCATGCCATCTAGTCTCGGCAAATTTGCTCTTATTTCATCGTGATGAGGAAGTTCTGGGAAGTCCAACTGTATGTTGGCGCGTCGGAGGAAGTTTGGTGTTGCAGGTTGGGTACCTGTTGCTGGACCGCACAGAATCTCTTCATGGCGCATTTTCTCCGCCTGTAAGGCTTTCTGGACCTTTTGCTTCTTAGCGACAGTGGCGAAGGCCCTGGAGATTGTTTCTTTTATGTTCCACATCTCACACAAACCAGCTGCCATGTCTACGAGGATTGGCCGTCCTTCCAACATTGCAATCATATCTGTTGTCATCAGGGACAGGATATTGAATGCAGTTTCTGCAGGCGTGAAGGTGATTACTCCAAGTTTCTCGATTTCCTCGGAGATATTATTAAGAGGTTGCATGATGCCCGTGCCTCGTGTCCAGCCGATAGCTGTACCGCATATATGCAAATAGTCGGCCCAGGTTTCCGAGTAAAAGCGGTTGAATAGGGACCGTAAGGCAATTTTGGACTCCGGATACAAGCCGTCTGAACCGATTGTACCCTCATTGCATGTCATGGGAAGAATCACCGTTGTAGGTCTAGTTGTTATATTCCGACGTTCCTTTTCCTTTCGTATCTCGCCTAGAATGCGTAGGAGATTGACAAGCATTGTTCGCTGTGCCACTTCGGCACGACCATCGAGCATGTGTATCTCACCGACCTGGTTGAGGGCAGCAAATGGAATAACAAAATCAAGGTCTCCACCTGTGGGAGATTCGGGCCCATAGATGTATTGGATAAGGGCCTCGCAGTCCTGCTGGCTTCCCTGGTTCATTGGGACAACAGTGAGTTTCGCACCTCGCCCAGCATATGCTTTATACATATCCTGGAATGCCTGGCTACTGGTCGTGATTGATCGGCTGGTGGTGACGACAACATGTGCACCTCCACTAAGGAGGCCCTTCACAATTTCCGCACCGATAGAGCCGGTTCCAGCTCCAGTCACCAAAGCAGACTTTCCAATATATGTAAATCCCGTCTCTGTACCAGCTTTCATTGCTTCTGCCAGAACGCGAGTTGCATCTACGTCATATGCAAAATTTGCGCCTTCTGCACGCGTTTGGACATTAATGAATGGTAGTTCGGTACCAGATGCAGACATACGTGTCTCGCGAATAAGGTCTGCGTAGCCGGAGGTTTTGCGAGGTACGTCTACAGTGCGCACTGTACCGTCTATGTCGATAATTGTCTTGGGAGCTAGAGCCGGCTGCTTGTACATAAAGACCGGGTCTGCTAGCTCCGCTGTCTCAGAGAGCTGCAATAACTTGTGGTAAAAAGCACCCTGCCCTGTAGCTGTAATGCTGCTAGATACTTGACTCTGTAGTATATTGGTGCAGCTAGGCTCCCACCGGTTCAATATGTGGCGGAGATCTTCATCTCTGTCCAACAGTGACTCTTCGCTGGAACTGCGAGTGCGACGAAGCCATCTGAGTAAATCAATCCTTACCCAGTTCCACCAGGAGTCATATTGGCGGATCTGCCCTAAGTCAAATACTGGCTTGATTCCATCAAGGAACTGGTCTCCCAATTCAGCTTGAATCTCTGCCAGCCGCTGGGTCATCTCCTCAGCCGACGCTGTGAGTTCCTCTAACCGTCCATCGCTCTGTGGCTGTATGAGAGTGTGATACGCCGCTAAAAGATTCGATTGGTTTGGGTCTAGGATGTGGTCAGGTAATGAATTCCCATTTGCAGTCCGGTTAACTGGTGGCTCAGGTATGGTACTCGTCTGCGAGATGGCAAACGAGATTCCCACGTATGGCGCATAGCGTGAGACAACCGTATCGAAAAAGTCCTCCGCATCCCCCCTAGAGGCGAGACGGGAAGTAGGCTGAAGGGTTATTGCAAAACAAAGAGGGACAATAGAATGATCCTTATCTAGGCCCCAGGAAGATTCCAGATAGTCGTGAATTGTAGCCTTATTAAACCCAGAGGGCATTTTACCGTTGATAAATTTCGACAGGAGTGGGGACATTTGCTTGCCAGGTTGATGGGAAAACCTGGCCTGCAGAGCATCGCCCAGCGCCTTCAGTGGCATGTACTCCGCCCCATCTGGAAGCCTCCCAAACTCCGACACCAATGCGCCAATTATCTCGTTCTGAATCGTTGACCGTCCTGTTCTGGACGTTAGTGCACTTTATTCAGGGAAGGCCAACTCCGGTTTTCGCTCTTACCGTTGGAGCATTCCTGGATAGTGGAATCTGGTGGGATGTGGTCAAAGGGTTTGTTAAGCTTCTCCCCAACTAATGCCACAAGGATATGACTTGCAGAGAGAGCCACTTGTTGCGTAGGGGCTCGATTCATTGACTTGGAAACCGATGGGGCTTGAGGCGTGGGTTGAGGTGCTGCAGGAGGATTCTCGGCCTTTGAAACGGAATCCTCCACTTGTATGGCTGGAGGAGGCGCATTATTAGAAGCCTCCTCTTCCTGATTATATTCATAATGAATATCACTGGAGTTATCCGCAATTGAAAGGAATGAATATTTTGAGCTTTGCGCCGGGGAGCGAGTCAAATGTCGTTTTTCAGCGGTCTTTTTCGCCATCGTGGCCAATATCGTGCGAGGTCCGACTTCTACAACGCGATGAATCGGTGGTTTTTGCTGTAGCAGCTCATTTTGCGTCTCGATCCTGGGCAATGTCACTCATTCTGCTATCCCCAGCCAGCCTGCGCAGGTGCAAGACTCACCATTGCACGGGTGACGCCAAATGGTACCTGTAAGTAGCATATATGGTGCCAAACATTTAGTTATCATCATAAGAGATTAATGTTTCACCACACTTGGCACTTACGACAAAAGCTCAATTAAGAGTTCGAATGCTATTGAATCCTGATCATCCGGCGCCTTCGAAACTGAGACCGCCTGGGTAGCCATTTCCGCGTAGCTCAGAGAACCACTGACTCAACTGTAGGGAAGGATAAGGTGGCGGCTGTGAGACATGAAGCATGGGTATGAGCGAGCTACTGAGATTGTTCTTTTAAGGATACTATGAAAAAGTCGTTCTTAATTTGACCATATCCACGCACTTAGGGCTACTGGATACCGGCCCCACCTGTCCGTCGGCGATCGGCGTCGTCGATCCAATAGTTGCCTCAATGTGATGTCTCACTTTCTCCAGGACCGGTATCTCCTGCAGAAAGCCGAAGGCCGTAGTGACCGAGACACCGGGGATTTCCGCTCCCTTGGTCCTCGCCAATCATGCTATGTAAAAACAACAAGACCGTACTGCCGGTTGTGATCGCCGGCACTAGGGTGCAGTGTCCGAAGCTTGGCCAGCCTAGGAGCGGTGAGCAAAAGCAGCCCGAAAGGCCGTGATTGCATCTCACGTTGTGCCGTGGAAATAGCTTAATTGCAGTTCACATTGTTTGTGGTATATCACTCATATGGTCAAGGAGGGATATGACCCAAGGCACTAATAAGCAACAGACCCATGATGCAGGATTAGGCCGTCCCCCTACCTTCAATCTTGAGAGATTGTATGTACATTGGAGGCATCCCAACAGCTAGTATGATCCACTCGGACCGCGCAGTTCCATCCTCATCGCCCGCTGAGATGAAGGGCCGGCTTTCCCTGATTTTCAAGGGCATACTAGTCTCTTTAACCATTATTGATCTTGACGATTGGAATTTTCTCCAGGGTCAGAGAGACGATTTTCTTTGGTCTCTCGTACAACTTCCCACAGACAGCGAAGGCCCCAGAAGCCCAGTTGAGGTGGTGTTGTCTTTTATCCGATATTTACTTGACCAGGAAGCAACACCTCCATCAGCCCTTCGAGCAGTGGTCCGCGCGTTTGACGATCAATTTCTACGGGACTCCGAGGTACATGCAGTTATAGCCCAGATTACAAAGAGTCCAGCTGAACGTGGACGATGGCTGGAGACATACTACCGGGCGGCGTGTACGACGCCCGGGGCTTATACGGGTCCTCAAAGCGCCCTTTTGCAGGAGGCACTACGAGGAAACTTCCAGCTGGTGGGCATCTTTGGAGGACAAGGGTCTAGAAATACATTATGCATTCAGGAGTTGAGGGAGCTTTACAATACCTACCAGCCATTTTTGGGCGATCTTTTCCGCGTTGCTGGTGGCCGCCTTCGCGATCTATCCAGATCTCCTGAGGCCAGCACTCAACTTAATCATCCTTTGGATTTGGAATCTTGGATGCGCGATCCACAAACCACCCCAACTCCGACGGAAATGGCGGAGGCACCCGTGAGTATGCCGATCACCGGCCTGCTTAGCCTCGCCCGGTACGCCGTTTCATGTCATCTCCTGGGCCTTACACCAGGACAGTTGGGGTCCCATTTCAACAGCTTCACGGGCCACTCCCAGGGCATATTGACTGCAGTGGTTGTCGCATTATCGGACACATGGGCATCGTTCTACCACTATGCGGAAATGGCCTTGGAGCTTCTGTTTTGGATTGGATTTCAATGCTACAAATCCACTCCTCGAGCTTCATTGCCTGCAAATACCGAGAAGTCTCCGTCGTGCATGCTAGATATCTCTGGGATGCAGCTTTCCCAGGCAGAGTCAACAATTGCTCAGATCAATGAAGGTCTCGATGCCTCCGAGAGAGTACATACGAGCGTTGTGAATACGCGTGATCGGGTGGTGATCGGAGGGCCTGCTGGATCATTAGCACGCCTGGACAGCTATTTAACATCGATAGCTGCCTCCAGCAATAATCAGAACCGGGTTCCTTTTAGCAGCCGCAAGCCTATATTTAGTCATGGATTTCTTCCTATCAGCATTCCATTCCATACACCACACCTAAACCACATCTCAACGGAATTGAAAACACGATTTACCGACAAAGTGGTCATCGGAGCACAGCTCCGCTTGTCTGTTCGGCACACCAGGACTGGACACGACATCAAGCAGTCGCGGACTGCAAACCTGATTCCGATGCTGATAGATGCCATCCTGCTTGAGATTTGTGACTGGCCCGCAGCTCTGGCACTCCCCGAGTCCACTACTCACATCCTTTCATTTGACCCTTCCATGGCTCCGTTGGCCAAGCTGAATGTAGATGGACGCGGGATGCGAATAATAAGCGCCCTCCAGACTGATACCCAGGACGAGGAAATCGGGAACATACTTGACCTGCTCTCACCATCACTTCTGGATTCGTCCACCAAAATACGGCCATGGGGCCAGCGGTTCCGACCACGATTATCAGCATCGGCTGGCGGCCTAGGTCGGTTGGAAACCAGACTAACAGAGCTGTTAGGTACACCCCCGGTCATGGTTGCTGGTATGACACCGACTACAGCGCATTGGGATGTTGTTTCTGCCATTGTTAATGCCGGCTACCATACGGAGCTGGCTGGTGGAGGCTATTATAAAGAAGGCGATCTCTCAGCGGCGGTCAAGAAAGTGCTTCAAAGCATCCCTCAAGGGCGGGGGGTCACGGTGAACTTGATATACGCAGACCCAAAGGCCATTAGCTGGCAAATTCCTCTACTGCAGCAACTGTCTCGAAACCAGTATCACATCCAGGGCCTAACTATCGGAGCTGGGGTGCCATCTGCCGATGTAGTGGCTGAGTATATTAACTCTATAGGGATTCAGCACATCTCCCTAAAGCCAGGATCCGTGCCAGGTATAAGGGATGTAATCGATATCGCCAAGGCACACCCGAACTTTCCAGTGATCATGCAATGGACTGGAGGGCGTGGGGGTGGTCATCACTCGTTTGAGGACTTTCATGCACCTATCCTGAGCATGTATGCCGCTATACGTAGATGTACCAATATATATCTGGTGGCAGGGAGTGGATTTGGAAGTGCTGATGATATCTACCCTTACCTAACGGGCACTTGGTCCGTTGAACTCGGGTACCCCAAGATGCCCTTCGATGGAGTCCTGCTGGGAAGTCGCATGATGGTGTCCAAAGAAGCACATACATCCCAGGCGGTGAAGGAGCTGATATGTAATACACCAGGGGTACCCGACAATGAGTGGGAGAAAACGTATACAGGCTCTGCAGGAGGCATCGTCACTGTGAAATCAGAGATGGGGGAGCCTATACATAAGATTGCCAATCGTGGAGTCATGCTATGGGCGGAGATGGATAAAACCGTCTTTAAGCTTCCGAGGGAGGATCGGATCGCCTATCTTGAGAAGAACAAAAAATACATAATCGAGCGACTCAACTCTGACTACGCCAAACCCTGGTTCGGCCGCGACTCGAAAGCCAATGTGGTCGACATTAGCCAGATGACATATATTGATGTCCTACGCAGGTTGGTGGAGCTGATGTACGTCGATCATCAGAAACGGTGGATTAATGCGTCGTATACCCGTTTCGTCCAGGATATCGCTTTCAGGACATTGGAACGATTAGCCATAGGCCATGGAGAAGCAGTATCCACCTCGGTTTTGGAAGACGACCCACATTTGTTCCTGGAAAGCCTTGTAAAGGTGTGCCCCTTGGCGCGCTTCCAGCTCCTCAGTCCAGAAGATGCATCCTTTTTCATAGCAAGATGCAAACAGGGGGGGCAAAAGCCAGTGAATTTTATCCCGACCCTTGACGAAGACTTCGAGTTCTACTTCAAGAAAGACTCCCTCTGGCAGTCCGAGGATCTTGACGCTGTCGTCGGCCAAGATGCTAGCCGAGTTTGCGTGCTTCATGGCCCAGTGGCCGCCCCATACTCCACACGATCGGATGAATCTGCCCAGGACATTTTGGACGGAATTGTGTACGGTCTAATTGACCGATTCCAGAAAGGTCGTCGAAGAATTGGCGTAGGGTGCCAGCCGGAGAGTCGCTGTCAGACTCCTGACTCCTGTTCCGCTGCCTCTAGTGGACCAGAATCAGAGGTTTCTGAGGCTGAGAGCGAGACCTCCGTCGCGTCCAGCACTCTGGAGCAGCCTGTTCATGCTATTCTAGGCGCAGTCCATGGGTTGCTGTTTGACAAATATATTACGCAGGGTCACAAACGTACAGAGAACCCATTTCGGTCACTACTTGACTCCCCCCAGCACATCGCCAAACATTTCAATTATGAAAGCTCTGAGTTAGTGGTCTCGGCACCTTCCAACTCTAAATCAAAGGAATACATTAAAATCCAGTGTCACGATGGTCAAGACATTGCAGTTGAGGTACATCAGCCTAGTGCATATAGTCAGAACTCGGTTGTGTTACCACTCAGGTATCATTTCGACGGAAGCAGCCGAGCTATAACCGAAGTCATGGGAGGTCGAAATGAACGAATTAAGTCTTTTTACAGTAAGGTATGGTTTGGCAGGGAGATTGACCCTAATCTGACTGTTCATTCCACATTTCACGGCCCAGAGGTGACTTTCACCCGGCGCTTGCTGACGGATCTATCGTTGGCAACTGGGTGTGCTTTCGAGAATAAAGACCTACCGTTTTCAAGCTCTGATACGCTGCCTATTAATGTTGGTATCCTGGCTGCCTGGGAATCCCTAACCCAGCCACTCGTGCTAAAGGATATCAGTGGTGATCTTCTAGCTCTTGTTCATCGATCAAACAAATTTGAGTATGTGGAAGGGGCCACTCCATTATCGTTGGGTGATACAGTCACATCGACGGCTCGTGTTAAAGCCGTCACAATCGAGGCTGCTGGCAAATTGGTGGTCGTTCAGGCCATCATCTATCGAGCCGCTGAAGAGGTGATGGTAGTAACATCTGAATTCCTTTTTCGTGGAGAGTTTCATGACTATGAAACCACCTTCAGACGTACAAGGCACCAAAGGTGGGCGGTCAAAGCGTCGTCGGACGAGGATGAGGCTGTCCTCCGTGACAGGGAGTGGCTTCACCTTGATAATGACTCGTCTTCTATCATTGGACAACCACTTATATTTGAACTGGAATCCTTTGTCACCTACCAGAGCATAGCCAAATTTGGAAGTTTGCAAGTTCAAGGCTCGGTCTTTCTCAACTCAGGAACTGGAGAACGACAGAAGATCGGCTCAGTAAGGTTCCAATACGGTCCATGCGTTGGAAACCCTGTCCTCGACTTCCTCGAGCGCAAAGGGACCCTTGTGTCAGGAGCTCGGGTGGAACTGGAAAAGCCGGGTTGGTCTGGGAAGTCTTCTATCGACGTAAAGATGCCGAAGGACGGCCATCAGTACAGTGACGTTTCAAAGGACTACAACCCAATTCATACGTCACCGACGTTCGCCCGACTTGCAAATCTTCCAGGGACAATCTGCCATGGCATGTATACCTCTGCGGTGGCTGCTGCAGCCTTTGATCACCTTGTGTTGGATGGAGACCGACAAAGATTTAGGCGGTTTGAGGTGTCGTTTGTGGATATGGTGTTGCCGTTAGAATCGCTAGCGGTCCATTTGCAACACATTGCCATGGCGCAAGGCCGAATGTGCTTCAAGATTGAAGTGGTTCGGAAGAGCGATTCTAGAAAGGTCATGGAAGCTGATGCGGAAGTGGAACAACCTGGGACAGCCTATCTGTTTACTGGTCAAGGGAGCGCGTCCCCTGGTATGGGTATGGACCTCTACAACAGCAGCCCATTAGCCAAGGCCATTTGGGATGATGTTGATAAGCAGTTTAAGGATACCTACGGTAAGTGGCCTTGCACCCGGTGTAGCTTTAGACACTATCGCGAGAGCAGAGCGCTAATGGAGTTACAATCTTGTAAAGGGTGGTCATTACTTGAAATCGTCAAGAACAACCCCAAACACCTCACGGTACACTTTGGAGGTAGGAAGGGAAGAGCTATCAGAGACACCTACCTGTCCCTGTCGGCTACCGTGGTTCTACCGGATGGCAGCATCACACAGCGCCCTCTGCTGCCAAATTTGACACCCAAGTCCGCATCTTACACTTTCTCAGACCCTCGTGGCCTGTTATTTGTAACCATGTTCACCCAGCCTGCCATTCTCGTGCTGGAGAACGTCGCCTTCGCCGTGCTCAAGGCGAAAGGCTACATTCACGAAGGAGCCATGTATGGTGGTCACTCTCTTGGTGAGCTAGCGGCTTTGACTTCCCTCCTCGACCGGGTCTCGATTTGGTCCATCGCGCAGATTGCCTTCTATCGTGGGCTTATTATGGGGTATTCTTCAAACACGGGAGCCACAGAGGGCGCTGAATTTAGTATGGTAGCCGCGAACCCAAAACGGGTTGGCAAAGGTAAGTTTGGCTTCGGTATCTCCCGCACCTCTGGTCTAATATGTACAGGTTTCACACCTAAAGACCTGTCCGACATCGTTCGAGCGATATCTGCTGAAAGCCAGCAGCTGCTGGAAATCGCCAACTTCAACGTGGAAGGAGAGCAGTACGTCTGCACAGGAACTGTAAGTACATCGGATTAGGCTTTCCTATGGGTGAATAGCGTAGGGACAATACTCATATTGTGACAGACTCCCAACCTCTATGTCCTTGGGAAAGTTCTTGACCATATCGCGCACGGCAATCATCCACTCCCCAGCGTGTCGGAGAAGGAGCCCCCAGAGGCTTCCAATAGTCTTCAAAGTATCATCGCAGGCCATGTACAGGAAAGCAACAGGCTCCCTACTCCAATCAAGCTGGAGCGCGGTCGAGCAACCATTCCTCTGCATGGCATCAATACGCCATTCCATTCAAGCCATTTACGGACTACGGTGGATGACTATCGTTCATTACTGCTTCGATCTGACGTTGTTAATTGGCGAGGAGAGATTGGAAAGTTGGCTGGCCGATATGTGCCCAATGTCATCGGCAAGCCTTTCTCCTTGGAAGTGGATTACATCCAGAAGGTATTTGACATCACCGGGAGTCCTGTTCTACAAAAGATACTAGGGAGTATCCAGTGATGCAAGGTCTGTTGTGATCCACATATACGGTAGATGCATACCCCATATCTTTCATTGCTTTCTTTTAGTCTTGTGGTTATTTTCGGGGGAGCAACTATGGAGAACTGGTGTGCTTCTATAGATATGTAACAATCTACGCGTTTGGGTGTCTGTTCCCTTTGGTTCACGCATAGGATCTTGAGGTGCCACTAGGAATCGACAATCGACTATGCATTTGCTCGACTACTGTGGTCTTGATCAGGGTATTTAGGGCATATCCTTGCCAGCCATTCTTCCCAGGTTGCTTTTCGCACAATGTGATACCCAGATGAGGCAATAGTACACAGCTGCAATGACCCTCTACATCTAGCAGGACGGCAATGGAAAGAGCATACGGCTGGCCTTCCCTATCTACAAGGCAATCTGGCTCTACAACCCGCCCAAGCTCCACACGTTCCAGCAGCCTGCGCGGCAAGCTTAGCTTACAACTAGTTCTATGCAAGATTGTACCCCTTGAACTGAAGGTTCGCACTATCAGCATTCCACGACTGTGCAGTCAGCCAGCCACGGTCGCTTGACCGCTTGAGCCGAGACCTACGAACCTCACCGACCCCACCCAGCAGGTCATGGCCATACTATAATTCTAGTTGATGCCATATTTACCGCTGCGAGGTGAATCACGCTGTGGCCTGAGGTAAGGGACCGCATATCATTTAGCATGTCTCCCGTTCCGAGCGGAAGTTCACACCGACACTGCGTAGCCCGTAAAAAGGACGGAGAAAAGTACGATATCATAGTACTGTATTGTAAATATGCAATGCAAATGGGAATGAGTCCAGATCTGTTCGATCCCCGAAGTAGTATCCGTAAATAAGATTTTTTTTTCCCTTTCAAACCCCCACCTAGACCAAACCGAACGAGAGCAAAAAGAACGAAAAGAAAAGAAGTGAAAAGAAAAAGACAAAAAAAAAATAAAAAAAATGAAAAAAAAAAAAACAAGAAGAGGATTGCATATGAGATATCATCTACATGATTGGGGAAGAAAGTGCCACGTCTTCCATGAATTCCATAAGCAGTTGATCGGCAGACAAAAGTTTGTCATGGCCCCATACAGCTGAAAAACCCTGACGATGATCTGATATCAAGCTTATTACATCAGGCGTGAACTTAGTTACGATAGAAAGAGGAAAGAAGAAGGACCTGAAGGGAAATTTAAAGGGCAGATTGAAAGTTTCGCCGCAGTATTTTCTACCAAGTCTTACAGTTGCATTCATAGGCAGAATGATATATTGAATTGAATGATGACCACACGCACTTGGATCAAAGCTTTCGCCGACGGATGTCCTTCTCCTGCAATCACCATGCCTATCTCGGGTACGCAATTGACATCCATCCCGGGGACGACGGAATCCGCGACAAGCTCGGCTGCCAACGTGGGCACAGACGACCTTCCCCTTCGAAATGCGTGTGACAGTTGCAACGCGGCGAAAGTGAAGTGCTCTAGGGATAGGCCATCCTGCCGGCGCTGTCATAGCCGCAACATTTCCTGTGTATATGGGGTGTCCCTACGAGGGGTTAAACGTGCAGCAACATCGAAGCGCACCGAGAACAACTTTCTACGCACCCCTCCGCTACAGGAGCCGTTTTCCCCCTCGACGACTCCCAGCTTTCCTGAGGAATTACTCCAAGATTGGGAATATGCCTTGCCCGCCGATTCCTTCCCTGGCAAGGAGATCGACCTGGATAACCGATTTCATCTTCTCAATCCTCCGCTGGCCGACTCATACAACCTGGCCGGCGTTGCTGCCAGGGCTACTAATTTACCTACCCATCCGAATTCATCGACCTCCACACCACATGCCTCATTATTTGGCACCACTTGCCACTGTCAAAGTATCCTAGCTCAGAAGCTGGCGAATCTTAGTGTTCGGCCGCAGTCGGATACGGTCGCCTTTGACGAGTTCCTAATCAAGCACAAGGCGACCATGGCTGTCTGTATCTCGGTGCTAGAGTGTACCAGTGCCCATCATAAACAGGGGATCCTGGTACTGGTGGAACTCGTCGCCTTATTAATCCATATTCTGGAAGGGTTTGATCAGGTAATATGTGGGCTAGATAGCCACGGAAGACAGTCCCCCACGTCCGTGCGACTTTCTCTCGGGTCGTATCAGCTTGACCACGGGGAAGAGCGGGTTTTACAGGCCAATCTTCTTCGAATTGAGCTGGCCAAGGTCGGAACGTTAATACAAAGCCTCAATCAACAATACAGTCCCACGATAAATGGTACTCGGACCGGGGACATATCCCTAATATCTCCGTTACTCGCGGATCTGAAGAAGCAAGCTCGTGCCAAGTTCGATCGAATTCGGGGTTGGGAACCGTGTCTCTGAATCCACTATGGATTTTACGAAGTGGATGTATAATTTAATACCATTTCCGATCTGGCTATTGGACTTACTTGATTTTCAGCTGGCGTTGAGCACCAGCCTTGCCTCCTGGAGCCCTCCTTGTTCTCTTTCTTCTCGTTCTTCCTTCTTTTTTCCTTTTCACGGCGTGGGGTAATGATATCTCGGTTATGTCACGGGTTGTTTCTTGCTTTCTTTGGTTGGGTAATGGCCATGGTATTCAAGACTATGCATGATGATGTACCTAGGCCGGGACAACATATCCAAATCTGCGGATTTGGAAGTGTCTCGGATAGACAAATAATACAAACATGTTCAAAACTGGGACGGTATAATTATCACCCGTAGTGACTGATCTGTTTCAGCAAGCTATACATCCCCTGGCAGGATAGATTGGGTGGATTTAGCGACGGTTGTGCTAATGAGAGTTGAGGAACGTCGCATCGTATCTGCCCGGGTTTGGATACAAATACACAGATAAGAGATAGCATCTCAGCTATCGGGCATTCGCAGATATGCGCCAGTCTAGATCCACCCAAGGGAAGACATTCTCCCAACGGTGGATTGTTTTTTGGTTCGTTGCAGCATGTAAGTATTAATCATTTCGGCTACTGCCATTGGTGTGGTTGGGGACTCGAATATTTGAGGCCCACCGGCGGACTTTGGGGGACAGGACAGGACGGGGGACCGCCAGGGAAGATACAGACTAGCCCCGGGTTCTTGTTCCCCCAGAGAGGCTGTGAGAATGGATCTGTGAGACGCTTCTCGAACCTCTCACATGGCCGGCGATGCCGTATCCATCGGTGAAGGCACCTGGCGGTTAAAACCGACCGGCGCGCGAGCGAATGCGGGACGCCGAGAAGGCCGAAAACCGGCGCCTCTTCATAAGTGTACCACTTGGGCGAGTTCATATCCAGTTATTAATGGTTCCCCAATACGGAGTTCTACTAGCTCGTTATCAACAAGTGACCATGGCACCAGCAGAACACCCACAGGTTGTTTTTGGCACCGCTTCCTTCGGCACAGGATCCCCTCAGGCCAAATTCTACGATGAGGCAACCGCATCTCCCATCCTGACCACCCTACAGGCGAGAAATATTACTGTCCTAGACACGGCTCGGGCGTACCCCGTGGGGTCCCCGGGTACCTCGGAGAAGATCCTCGGGCAGCTGCGAGTTCCTTCTTGGGCCACGGTCTCCACCAAAGTCCTGTCCTGGAAGCCTGGATCCCACCAGGCGGATCGAGTTAAGGAAAGTATCACGGCGTCTCTCGAAGCGCTCCAGACGGATCAGGTGGATATCTTATATCTCCACGCGCCAGACCGGGCTACCCCATTCGAGGAAACGTGCCGAGCGATCGATGCTGAGTACCGGGCCAGGAAATTCGCTCGGTTTGGTTTAAGCAACTATACCGCAGAGGAGGTCGAGGAAATCGTGACCATCTGCGAGAAACATGGTCTGGTGAAGCCGAGTGTGTACCAGGGCCGGTACAATGCCATCATCCGCTCCGCAGAAGCACAGCTCTTCCCTGTTCTTCGACGGCACGGGATAGCGTTTTACGCGTACAGGTAAGACCAGAACTCGATCAACCATGCAGCTGTGTGATAGTGGTAACTTCAACTCTCCTTGCATGCTAGTCCCGCAGCAGCAGGCCTCTTCACTGGGAAGGTTTCGCCTGAATCCACCCTGCCCGGTTCACGCTGGGACAAAAATGTAAGTCACCCATCGCGGTGCTGATCAGTCCGCCACACTAACGCACCTGCAGACTGACATGGGCAAAAATTACCAAAATACGTATTTTCGACCAGCGGTCCTGGCCGCCGTTGACGAAACAGCAAAGGAAGCAGAGGCGGCGGGGATCAGTGGGCACGCGCTGGCCTTACGCTGGACGATCTACCATTCGGCCTTAAGCATCAGTATGGAGATTCTGTGATCATTGGTGCATCTAGCCTCGCACAGTTGGAGGCTAATCTGGACGCGGTCGAGGCGGGTCCGTTGAGTGAGCACTTGGCAGGTTTGGTTGACCAGGTGGGGAAGTTGGTTGGGGACGAGGCAGCTCCCTACCATCTGTAGGCATGGTATGTACAGTGCATCGCTTGCAATAGCCGTGGCATGATAGGGTTTGTCTATCTACTCCGCTACTAAGGTTTCGGGCAATGGTTCCTAGAACTGTCTAGTATCCCATCACGGACGAGTTCGGCATGTTTGGCGGCTGTTACTGGGAGTAGACTAGGTATAGACGTGCATACTGAATCCACATACGTCGCTGTCCGCTTGGGAAAAGAAACCCTTTCCTGGTCGGACGATGTGACCTGCCATAATATTCCAAGCTCTTGATCGCATATCACTTGGCCCAGACCACCCTAAGGCGGAGGACCACGGTGCTGAGTGAAAATTGGGTACATTAAAGCCCAGAACTGTAGGATCTAGAACTAATATGTAAGTAATTTACAGAATAGGACTCCAGAAAAAGGACCCGAGAGTAATAATCACAATAATACTAATAGCAATACTAATAATAACAATACTAATAATAATCTCGTATGTGCAGACACTCATCCGGTCTAATCAGTCGGTATCTCTCTAGGCCTTGGGTCGAATAGAGAAGGGATTGCTGAACAAGTCACTCTCGTCATATGCAGCCTTCACCTCAGCCAGACGATCAACATTCGTACCCCAATAGGCGTAATGAGGGTCGACCTGGATTTTAGCATCAATATAACCCGCGTAGGAGGCGCTTCTGTCACAACCACAATAGGGTTCGTTAGTAAAATGATCACGTTCGAGACCCATCGACGGAGATCTTACCCTAGTTTTGCAAGCATGAGCTGGTCCAGTTCGTCGATGAATTGCTGTCCTTGCTGCATCACCTCCACGTCCTCCACCTTGCTCACCTCCACGCGAAACATGATCTCCGCATCCTGAAACCAAGGAAATGCACTAGTTGACGGGGGAGCGCTAGACATGTTAAACGTGGTGATTTCAGCCCAGACACCCAGCTCAGCTGGCAACTGTCCGGTTCTGTCAATTATCCATTGCAGGTCCTCATCGCTGAGGCCGGAATGACCAAGCTTCTGGATGTAAGTCTTCTCCACGATTCCCAGATGAGGCCAGAGCATTGCTTGCGGCTCGTCCGGGAGAGCCGGTGTATCGTCAAAGCTGTACGAGACATTGTTGATGGGCACAATGTCATCCGGTACAACATTATAAAACAGGTTGCTCAGGGCGTGGGCCGTCTCGTCATCCGTACAGGTTTGCTGTGAGTACACCCAGAAGTTACGCGAATTTTCAGTACTGCAGTTTCCAGTAATGTTAAATTGTGCGCCGGGAACAGCAAGAAGTCCAGACTCCTGCATGAGGGCATCCAAGTTACCCTTCGACTCTCCGATATACCAGCCCAGGATATTGGCACGGTCGCCGTACAGATTGAGCTGAGAATTGAACCGAGGGTCCTGTGCCGGCGCCCAGTTGACGAATGTTTTCAGAACCTCCAGTCGAGACTCCTTGGGGGCGTTCATGGACAGCATCGCCGACCGAGGTATCGTCGTGAGTTTCAATACAGCTTCCACGGTGACGCCGAACGTGCCACCTCCTCTCATCGCCCACCAGAGATCCTGGTTCTCTGTCTCGGATGCAGTGACGACGGTCCCGTTTGCCAAAACAACCGTAGCGGACTCCATCCAATCCACCGCAAGACCGTACTGGCGCATTTGCATATTATACCCTCCCACACTGACATATCCACCTAAACCTACAGATGGACAGATCCCGGCAATCCAGGTGCGGCCGTACTTGCCCAGGATGCTGTAAACGGTGCCGAGTCGTGCACCTGCGCCAACAACCGCTGTATTTAAATCCGACGAGGGTTTAACATGGTCAATATGCGAGATATCGATCACCAATGTCCCATTGAGCGCGGACCAATTCTCGAAGCTTTTTCCAGGGTCAGCTACGTGCGTGAATCAGCGCGGAGACGGGTGGCCTTACTGATGCGCTCCAGACCGCGGTGAAACGGTGTATCCATTGTCATAGCCACACTTGACCAGCTTCACTACTTCGTCAATCTCAATAGGGTATGTTACCACTGCTGGGTATTGGCGGGCCCTTTGGAGAGTTAGCCTGGATCTAGAGGGCTTGGGATGGCTTAATTACAAGATGACCCCAGTCGACACCGTCTCATACTCCTTCCTATCCGGAGTCACGATCCGGTAATCATGCAGGTATTCCTTCAAGGCACCCCGCACGCATTGCAGAAGGTTGTTCCCGGCTGTGCTTGGATCGGGGGGTTGTTGTGCCACCTCCAGACCCGCAGCGAATGCAAGTTGCACGCCGGAGAGAATCGACACAACTTCGGAGAAATGGAACCTCATGGAGCCGACTAAATACAATCGTCTGTGAAGGTGCGTGATTCCTATAGCTAACTGATGACCGGATTCCGTGCAGATATCGTCTATGGCGCTGTTATATAGCACTCGACGGCGGGGCAGTTGTCCTTAGGCTACGAAGCCCCTTTTGTCGTTTCCTATTCCCCTGGTTTCCTTCTTCTTGGCTTCTACACATACCTACTATTTCCGTGCCTGCGACGAAAGAAAAAGCAAAAACTACCCCTGACCAATACGGCGATTGCCCGATGATCGCCTTTCCTTGTATGGGTCTTGCAGTGGGGGTAGAATACTCTCACTCCACTAGGGGGCGGAGGAATATTACCACAGTGGCCAGTGCAGGAGCACCGAATTGAGATATCATCGATCATCATTCCCGAGGCTGAGCCAGCCATGGTCAAGTCCGAACCACCCTTCCTCTTTCTCTTTTCTCTCGATACTATTTTCAACCCCTTGGCGATTATATGCTGGATCTATGTTTTCTTACCCCGCCAATTTGGCCAGCGAAACGACTGCCACCTCCCAGAAAGTGGAAGCTATAGTCACATGAGTCACAGCCCCATGAACAGAAAACCAATGAATTTATTTTCTGTGCATGAAATATCCGCTGCTGGCAATGACAGTTCGTAGAAGTTACTCTTCGTCTGCGGCTGTAGTTGCAGACGACCCTGCATATTACCGCTCACATCGATAGGCAGGGGCCAGCCCAATCAATAGATAGTGGAGCAATGTCTTGAAAATAATGACCTGTTGAGCACTTACTCCAATGGAGATAGCCATTTGGAGCTCACAAAGTAGTAGCTAAAGATACATTGTACGAGGAGGATCCATTGATCTAGCTCTAGCACGAGAGAATGGCTCGACGAAGACGATATTTCCCGAGTGAAGCTCTGGGTTATCGTATATCTTGAATACAAACATCACAAGCAAGAATAACGTCAGGCCTGTGTAGAGACTGGGCCGTCACAAATACCGAGTACAAGGTGAACCATTTACATGCGTGGCCGATGGGGACGACAAGTGATGCAAGGGTGAGAAATACTCTAGCTGCCTTGGCTCCCCACCAACATCTGGGGTTATATTATTCTTGGTTCTTTTGGGCTTGAAGCTCTACGTTCCAGATGACAGTCCCTCGTATCCTCGCCCTCACGCTAGTCGAACTTGCCAGCAGCTCCCCGAAAAACCCTCTCAAAGTCATATTCATTCCAGCGCACTAATGTCTTGATCCCCGCCCATTTCCATACCCCATCAACCTTCCGATACGTAGTTGTCACCACTCCATGTCCATGGCCCTTCGCCGCCACAGCGGCCCGTCCCTCCTCCCACCGGACATGAGCAGCCCTCGATTGGGAGTGACTGACAATCTCATCGTCCGACGTTTTCTCCCACTTGGTAAGGCCGAGCATATGCTGAGAATCGATATTGGGATCGCCTAAGAACAGTGGGTCCTTCATCATCTCGACAAAATCGTCCGCGGGCAGATCAGAGAACTTGGAATTATTGACTTTGTTGTAGTCAATCTACATGGATTCAGCACTGAGGGTTACTAAATCATCCGGAGATTGGGGCCCGGCCGTTGGTGCCATACCGTTAGAGTAGGGGCGAGAATAGACCGAAGGCGTGCCCAGTCCTGTAACTCGGGTTAGACAAGTGAGAGATGAACCTAGGTTTGCGGTCCCCCGCGGGGGAGAGACATCTACCTTGGAGTCGTAACTTTCCGCCCACTCATATGCTAGCTCACTGACCTCAAGCCATTCTACACCCTCGAAGATTCGTTAGACCCACTCAGGAATGGGTTGCCTGGCGCATAGTGCTTATTTACCTTCAAAGGTTGGTTTGGTAGTAGGTGCCATGGTATGGAATTTCGAACGTATAACTCTGGATACAGAAGAGCGAGCTCCAGTTCACACAGTAAAAGTCTCTAGTGATATAAAATGATACTCTACTATTCCCAACATTACGGCCCGTCCGCATCAAGGCCCTCGCACCGTCGGCTTGAACCTCGCGAATAGTCCTCGGTCTTCGGCCCAATGGCGAAACCTGCAATGCGAGCGGTCGGTATTTGTTTTTGTGATCAGTCAGAGCACAGGATGACAAGTGATACGCAAGCCCGACGGCTTGCGTATAAAGAGCGGAGGCAGGCATAGAGCTGCTCTTCCAGGTAACAGTCCACACAGATCAACTCCCAATCAGTGACCAGTGTCCGGAGCTCTCTGTTCCATCATCACGGCCCTCTTCTTGCATTCGAAATGTCCACTGCAACCCCACTAGGCGGCAAGGTCGCCCTCGTCACTGGATCCAGCCGCGGGATCGGCGCCGGGATTGCACGGGAACTGGCTCTCCGTGGCGCCGCGGTGGTCATCAACTACCGAAGCAACGCCTCCACCGCGCAGGAGCTGACCGACGATATCACAGCCAAGGGCGGTAAGGCGATCAGCATCCGGGCCGATGTTTCCAACCCCCACGAGATCCAAACCCTGTTCCAAGAAGTCCAGGCCCGATTGGGCCAGATTGACATCGTCGTTTCCAACTCTGGGGTCGAACATTTCGGCAAGCTCGGCGAAGTCACCCCGGAACAGTTTGACCGTGTCTTCAGCGTCAACACCCGCGGCCAGTTTTTTGTCGCGCAAGCGGCCTCCCAGCATCTGTCCGACCATGGCCGTCTCATTCTCACATCCAGTATCTCGGCCCACGTTTCGCTGGCGGAGCATGCGGTCTATGCCGGGAGCAAATGCGCCGTCGAGGCATTTGCGCGGTGTTTCGCGCCAGAATTGGGGCCCCGAGGCATTACGGTCAATAGCGTTGCGCCCGGTGGGGTGAAGACGGATATGGCCGCAGAAGTCGGGTACAAGTACATCCCCGGGGCTGATGCGTCGTGGACCATCGACGATATTGAAGCCTTCGTCTCCGCTCGGACCCCGATGCGTCGCATGGGAGTCCCCACCGATATCGCCAAAGTGGTGGCTTTCTTGGCTACAGAGGATGCCCAATGGCTCAGTGGTATGTGCTCCTCTTCCCGAATCCCCGAGACTTATGATTTATCATCTTATCATGTATCGTGTCGCGGCCCAAATCTGACAGGTGTGCGTTTTGCCAGGTCAGAATATCACTATCTCCGGCGGGGCATCGGCGTAGCCTTGCATAAAAGGCCTTTCCGCGATCTGCAATCATTACCCTTGCTTCGTACGGAGTTCAGCGATCAGATTACATGCAATAACACAGTGATACTATTATTAGAAAAAGAAAAAAAAATTTCCCTCATTCTTGGTTACCATTCGTACGGTCAATTTCCGAAACAGGGATTTCAGGAAAATGTTTTGACACCTCTCAGGCCATTGTGGTTATTGCTACTAGTAGATTGACCCAGACTCAATCAGAAAGTTTATACTCGATGTAGCTTACGATTTAGGACGTTACCGAAAGATGCTAGAGGGATGGTTGCTGATATTTACATCGCATGCCGTACGGAGGCGTGCACCAAAAGCCCTGGGGCTGACGCTAGTAACATTGGCCTAAGGCAACGTAACGCGCTTACTGCACAGACGAATATAAAAATTAAGTACATGTCACCACGTGACTGATGACCAATTATATCCTATTTCAAAATGGAAAAGCGTTCTCCATTGGATATACACCACGTGATAAAGTTACCAGTGTCAGCGCCAGGACGTTTGGTGCACACCTCCGTACGGCGGAGTGCTATTCGTAGCTAGACGGGATAGTTATGCCCATCCTCGAAGAGAGCTATACTCAAGAGAAGTATGGAGATTGAGATCCATTGATGCTGATATGAGGCTGAGTTTGCAACCGTCTTCTGAGAGCTACGGTACACGGACTGGTCAACACAGTGTTTTTTGCACCTCCTAGAAATCAAACTAATCAGCTATTGCCTATACTACCAAAAATGCATGAAAGTTCTAAAGCTCCAGCGAAGCAAAAAGGAAGTATCTTATTAGTAATATTAGCTTTGAAACATTAGAAATTTGCTAGTAATCAGAAAGCTTTATGTCTTTTCAACATTATTTTTTCTAACCATCTGTTCTCCGGGGGTTCGTCCACAGTGTCTGTGGGGTTCTCAGGGCGGGTTTTCAAGAGGTTCGTAGAGTGGCGAACGGTTAATCACCACCCGGACGAAAGACTGTGTACTGGGTAACCCATCTCACAGAACATGGATTTTTTAGCGTTTATAATATCTTGCAAGCTGGATATTCTAGGCCACTGCGGTTAGTCTCAATGACGGAACTAAATTGTAAAGGGTTTTATATCAATCCGTGTAGAGCTATTTTACGATTATAGGTTCGGGTAGTGATACGAATATATATATACTTGTTTCTATGCGTGTAGAAACATCCGGATGGATCATAATCTCGCCATCTCTTCACCAGACCGCCGCTACAGATGTAATTATGTTACAAGCATATCTTGTCCCTGTACCTAAAGCGCTATCTCCCAATCTACTCAGTGTCATTTTGGCGCGCGTGTTCTGAAGAACCACGGTTGGCACTAGGATCATATCGCCCATCTGTACGTTTGAGGCGTCTGCTTACTCATATGAAACACTGACTTGAGAAACGTTGGCATCTGAAATTTTAAAGTGTAAAGATTAGAGAGATGGGAGAGTAGGTTTGCATAGCTGTACTATGTCTCTATCAAAGCTTGCAATGTGTTTGTTGTTATCTCCTAACTCAAAGAATACGACCCCGGCGGCCTAGTATATATTGTATAGTAGAGAAGGGATATTAGGCCTCTGAGAACTGTAAGACATGATATGATTATTTATGTACTCGGAGTGAGGTCTAGGCCAAGCACTTACGATACACATCGGGATGACATATGAACCTAGGAGCCTCTATAAGGCTGAACGATAGCTACTGTATGGAGCGGGAAGCGCTTGGTAACCTTTAGCTTATGACAAAACTGCATTTTAATCGACAAAACCGATAATACTATAGTAAACCAAGGCAAGTCCTATTTGAATGCAGCGACGAGGCAAAACTTTCTCTATGGAAGGAATAGATTGGGATGAAAGGTCGTTATATAGATGATCGACTAATCGATTAGAGTATAACAATATTCAATGGCACGCTCAATTAGACTACGTCTAATGGAACATCGAATGAGCATTTACTATGATCATATTGGACGATATACTGCGCTACCCCTGGCATGTACCGATGGGATTATACATTAAATAGCCTACTTCAACGAGGAGAAAGCGGTGGCTTGCTTGATGTACTCCTCCCAAGTTGTCAATGGTTCGTCAACGATCTATGTTGCACAAATCAGTCTGTCGATTGGTTAAGAAGCAGGGCCGAAGTCTGAACTCACCGCGAGACTAGGCTCTAAAGCATCCCCTCCATAATACCCAAACTCCGACATCAGGCGCATATTCTGCAGCATCTCCTCTTGAATAATCTCAGGGGCACCGCCTGCAGCCATGATGCCCTTGAATGCCTCATGAGACAGCTGATTGAACTTGGCGTGCTTGCCCGTCTCGGGGTAGACTTTCTGAAAAGTAGCCACCATTTCCGCAGGAGTGGAATAAGTGGTCGCCCCGTATATACGTTTGCCTAGCGTAGCGTCCCGCTTGAGGAAGATTGCCTTGACAAACTTACCAGTGTCAAACTCAGCAGCAAAGAGAGGGACAGGCGTGTCATCCGGAACAGGCATGGAGAGTGCGTA
The DNA here is from genome assembly GCF_001792695.1 of Aspergillus bombycis. NCBI lineage: Eukaryota > Fungi > Ascomycota > Eurotiomycetes > Eurotiales > Aspergillaceae > Aspergillus > Aspergillus bombycis. The sequence continues at coordinate 290,226 of NW_019170027.1, read as the reverse complement.
GCTCCCAGTGGGGATCTGGCGGAAGCTCACCCCCGGGACATTGGACATAAAGAAGCCGGCGAGGAAGAAGGTAGCCGGAATGTCCAGGGACCGGATATACTCCTCGACCTCAGCCTTGCCGTCAAAGTGGTAGACTTTGGAAAGCACGCCGTTGGTAACTGCGATATAGTGAAAGTGTTAGCGCCGGGGGACAAGAGGGCAACGGGCGGAGGGCTGCGCACGTTTATTGATGTCGAGGAGACTACTCCATACAAGGTGCTGAACGCCTTCCTCCTTGCAGACCTCGGCCGTATTCTTCCCCTGCTGAACTTCTTTCTCCGCACTGAAGATCTCCCAGAAGTTGGTGACAGCGAAAACCCCATAGGCTCCCTTGATCACAGGACGCAAAGATTCTTTATCGTTCAGGTCTCCCTATGCGGATGGACCGGTTTAGTCGCTCAGGTCGAGAGATCAGGATAACATTGTACATACCGTAACCAGCTCCGCACCCTTTGCAGCCAATGCCTTCGCCTTGTCCGTCGAAACGTCACGGGTCACGGCCTTGACATGGAATCGGCTGGCTGCCGTGGGGTCACTGAGGATACTGTCAACAGCAGAGCCACCCTGCTTGCCAGTGGCGCCAAAAATGACAATAGTATCTTTAGCCATCGTTGCAAAAGTATGAGGACAAAGGGCTGAATGGTGGGGTTGTTGAGCACGGAAGTAGGGGAGAGGCTGGGAAAAAATAGAAAAAGCAGACGAGGCTCTGGGTTTGCAAAAGAGACCGAAGATTCTGCGACGGGATAAAATCATGGTCGGTGGGCTCTAGCGGCTTCCATGGCCATGCACAAGGTACAGAGACTAGTTTTGAAGGTGTGATGCGTGCTCGGACCGCGGAATTAGGGTCGATGCACGATGCGAAGACCGAACCCCGACGGTGGAGTCGCAAATTGATAGATCTACTGCCGGGCCCGAATGGCGATGCGCGAGGTCAAGTTATATATCATACGTGGCTGGGCGTGCGAACGCGCTACTAAGAAGGCACATGTGAGTTGTCGAGAGCATACCCAGCAGTCTACTCACGATGTCTATGCCTCCGAAAGACGTCGCTTTCATCGTCCTGGCTGCCTACGCCCCTGTGGGGGCTCTAAGCTTTTGGGGCATACCAGAATTGCTGCGGCGGTTTTACCTCTCCAATGCGCTGCCGCTCATGCTTCTCAGTCATGCCGTTCCTGTTCTTATCCTAGCCTTTACACGCCCGTCGTCGCCGGTGCGACTGGCAGTACTGCCCTTCGCGTCCGTCGCCAGCATATGCTATCACCGTCTGTCTCCGGAGGCCTTTCCCAATCGAAACCAAGCGGGTGGGTTAGACGGTCCGTTCATGCTTTTGTTTTTGACCGTGGTCGATGTGTTCGGGCTGCAGAGGCTGTACATGGACGACCGTGGCGTGGAGAGAAAAGGCCGACCAGATATCGGGAAAGAAAAGAAGGAACTGAGAGAGCAATCAGCTCTGTTGAAGGCCAGTCCCCAGAATCCATGGACGAGACTGAAGTGGGCGATGCATGTCATGTTCAGCTATCGAGCAATTGGGACATCCCGCCAAACACCAAACATACCCTCGTTCTACCCAGATATCCCGTCCCGTATGCGTTTTATCTGGAGCCAGTTAATCGCCTGTGTCTTGGGGTATCTGGTGCTCGACCTTCTGGCAAACCTTCGATTGGCGCCAGTGGAGGCGTTCTCTCCGGAGCGAGCAGCAATCTTTCTTTCTCCACAACTATGGACACTTGCCTGTTTGCGTCTGCGGCTCATCGCAACGTTCTTGTTCTGGGTTGACCGATATACGACCGTTCGGTTCATCTATGATATTACCAGTATCGTTGCTGTCGCAACGGGTCTCACAGAACCTAAAGACTGGCCTCCTTATTTCGGAAGTATCGAGAACGCATGGACTATTCGTCGGTTTTGGGCGTAAGTGTTTGACGACCGCGGGGCTTAATAATGTGCAAGGGAATCGAAACTAACATCAGTGGTACTGTTTAGCGTGTTCTGGCACTCTGGCTTGCGCAATCCGCTCTCGAGCAACATCCGCTTCATCGTCTACGATGTCCTCCGCTTGCGTCGACGCTCCTTCGAGGGACGAATCCTCACGGTGTTGTTGACATTTGGCCTGAGTGGAACGATTCATTACCTCGTGGATGAGGTTATTGGCATCCCGGGGTCTGATAACCGGGCCATCTCGACCTTTATGATACAGGCGGTTGGTATCACTATCGAGGACCTAGCCCAGCAAGCATACTTCAGACTTACCAAGCCGAAAGCATCGGGCAATACTGGACGGCCTGGGGAGGTGACAGCGAAGAAGGGAGAGCTACCGGAAACATGGCAGCTTGTAGTGGGCTACATTTGGGTGGCGGCTTGGGTGCTTTACACGGCGAGCTCGTACGCTTACTGCTATTTTCGCAACCCCCCTGAACCGATGTTTCCGGTGAGCGTCACTCAATTGCTTAAGCAGTATCTAGCATGAATCTGGAATGGGATGAAAGGTAGTAGACTGGTGAATCGAATTTGTCCGCGTCAGTTACCGATTACCTCTAGCTAGACAGATAGGAGCAGAACAAATGCATAAGTGAAGCTATCTGGGGAACGACCTGTTATGGTCACAAGACATGAAGTTGCCAAAGTAAGCTCAGAGCTCTAGCGCATTATGAACTACATTGAATCATTATGTCAATTAATGAAGATTCTAATAACCTATTAGAGCCTAACGACTGAACTTCTACCCATGCAGGAGAGCTGCATTGAACTCAAGGCTCTTCTCTAATGCTCTGTAGATGGAATATTAAGCCACTCGATCCTGACAGATACGTACATTTCCACAGAACCATATTCCTACAATAGAGCAGTCGTGCGCCTTGTGGGTTAAAATGTGTAGAAACCTGTTCATTGACCGACCTATTCTAGATACTTGGCACACTCTTCTCACAATTGGTGTTGGCAGACGCCTATCGCCGCCCGACCAACGTCTTCACCTCCCCTGATTAAACTGTATGACTTGTCAAAAACATTTTGCGGGTCATACTGTTGCTTGAGCTCAATCAGACGCTCGAGATTAGCCCCAAAGATGCGACGCGGGCTGGCAGCGAGATGGTCGTAGTTTCCATACTCTGTGGTTGGTGCTGGCTTCGCAGCCGGACCATTGTCAATCTGGTTACGCTCGATCTCGAGCCAGGCGAGCTCGGACACGGCTTGGGACCAGTTTCGCGCTGCCTGATCATCTTCTGCACGGTCCCAGAAGGGCCCAACCATCACGTTTTGATGCGGGCCGCGGTTGGCGAAAGACATATCAGCGGTAGAATACTCACACCACCTGTCCGACTTGAAGAATTCAAAAAGGAAGATGGACCGTGTCCCACCGGGTACAGTCGCGTGGAAACGCTCGAGTTCGGGCAGGATAATGTCGCTGACAAACTCTGGTCGCAAGGGGGTCTGAAAGACGGCACTCTTGGAGAGTTTGCGACCACCGTAGTCGACGGCGTGGTTCATCATACCGTTGACCTCGTTGTACGGCCGTTCCTTGGTACTATTGATAATGGGCTGCAGATCGAGGAGAGGCTGGAAGATGGACAGGGCCTCGGTGGTAGGTCCATTATGAAAGACATTGGTAATAACGGCCGGCTTGTGGTTGGTGAATGGCGGAGCAGTGATGCCCATGATCAGCCCCGAGTCTCCATCCGTGGTGGAAACTAGGCTATTCGCGAAGGTGATGATAGCATGCAGCTTGTCAATGGGGAATGCCATCTGGCCAGCCCAGACAGGGTTCTTTTGCTCATGCGCCTGGAAGGTGAACTCCACCGCGACACCGAATGCATGGCCAGCACCACGAACGGCCCAGAACAAATCAGGCTGATTCTCCTCAGAGGCAGTTGTGATGGTACCATCCGCTAGGACCATTTGAACAGCCCGCAAGTTGTCAATCACCAAGCCGTATCGGCCGGACAGCCACCCGTAGCCACCTCCGAGAGTGAGCCCAGCAACGCCTGTGTGGTTCACAGTGCCTCCGACCGCCGCGAGTCCACTGTCAAAAGCAGCATCGTCAACATCCTTCCAGATGCATCCCCCTTGCACTCGGACCAGGTTGGTGGTGGAATCGACATGGACCTCGCGCATCTTGGCCAAGTCAATCACCAATCCACCTTCGGATGAACCAGCACCGCTGGACGAGTGCCTTCCGCCTGATACGACAAAGGAGACGGAATGTTTGCGGCATGCTAAGATGGTCGCAGAGATATCCTCAGCGGATCGGACGTAGACTACGATGCCCTGGAGCACTTGTTAGCCTTGAGCCCCGCTGTACGAGAGTGCTGGGGGAGTCAAATACCGCCTTCTTCTCTACTGCATCGCTCCATCGTTTGATGCTTTCACTGTAGCCATCTGAGTCTGGAGTCAAAACAGTCGATTCCTGCAGGGTGTCTCGCAGCTCAGCCGCTAGTTTTGTCACAGCGGGGCTAGTACTGGTGGTAGTCATGGTGATGCAAGGGGATCGTGTCGAGAGTTTTCTGATGATGATTATGATCTTATTTCCGGTGAAGGCAACCGTGGGAGCAGTGGGGGCTTAAGGCTTGAGACTTTCCGGCGTACTCGTAGGACCCCTCGGTCATGACATTAGTATATCTGGCCTGGAACAAGAAGTTTAGCCCAGGAGATTGCGGTGAACGGCCCAAGATGTCTGGGATCACCGGCATACATGTCAGATGCAATAACCCGAGCTGCTGCCGATTCCCGACGCCTGTCCCGACGGCCTAGCGGCGAACCAAGACTCCGCACGGTGCCGGTCAAAAGGCAGATGATTTGCGACTAGCAGCTACTTGTATTACCCGAGTTATCATGCGCGTAATAGTTTTTTAGGCCGTGGAATATGCCATGTCAGTCCGAATTTGGCCTGCTGGACGCCAGGAATCCCCGAGCAATGGCGGAGTGGAGACTAGGCTTCAGAATATGTCACCGCATGCATTTTGTAGAACTATAGTGGGCTCTATCTGGCGTATTGAGAACATCCCCGTTCATGGTGAGCGGCGAGAGTTTGAAACCGTCACGGAGTAGAACCGTAGGGTACAGCAACAGGAACTAGTCCCCACTGATTTGCAAACCGGCCCAGTGGGAAAATCATATGTATGGAGGCCAAAGTACACCTCCCATTCCGTGTAAGTATAATTGCCCCATACCGAGGCCAACTGTCCACCAACACAACCACCCTTCCACCAGAATCGCTCAGTTCAACATGAGAGCCTTTCTATTCACAGATCAGCTCGATGATGGGCAACAGAACCTGCCCTCTGCTAATCGGATAAGTCGTGGATCCATACTCCTGAATGCCTTTTTGTCAAAGGTACATGTTGCTCTACGGGACGAGATCAGCTTGCTGCCAGCACTATGCCGCGCACAGCTCCCACCCTTTAACAGTGTAGTCGACTTAATTGAGCGAGTGCGATCTCAGCGGGTGAAGCGATTAGAGATCTCCATCGCGTTGCTCTGTGTCTATCAATTATCCCTATTTTTCCAGTAAGGCCCTACCTCATAGCACCTAACGATCTAGTCCGAATTAAGCTTCCCCGATGGCTCATGATATTCTAGATTGATCGAAGACAACGAAGACCGATTCCCCTCCAGGGATGATGTTATCTTGGGCCATGGGCCTGGCCTATTGTCAGCCGCTGCAGTAGCCTGCGCCTCGACACCTATACAGTTAGTTGACCTGGCGGTTGAGGCTGTGCGGTTAGCGTTCCGAACAGGCGGTGTTATAATAAAGGCTGGTGGAGGCATTGATCAGCCAGGTCCCGAGCATAGCTTCCGTCTCATTGCAGAAGGCTCTCTCGAAGACATCAATCGCGAGTTGGAGGATATCCAGGATGAGCTAGTGGGTTGCCCCTGTCATGAATCTAAGGTTGCCTAAGTTGAACTTGCCCGCAGGATATCCCCAAGCATTCTCGAGCTTACGCCTCGCTCGCGGACCAAGGAACGTGTGTCATCAGTGGCCATGAATCGCGGATCGCGTTCCTAACCTCGCGGCTCCGTGGGCGAACTTTGCAGAGAACCACGACCATGATCCCTGGGCTTTGGCACGCACCTCATCTTTACCAAGAAAATGACGTGGTCGAGGTGTTGCGGCGGCGAGCAGACCTGCTAAAGGGGATTTCGCGCCCTTGTCGCCCGATTATCTCCTCCCTGACCCGTAAATCAATCGATGACGGCAACGGAAGGGCTTGTTTCGAACAGGCTGTCCATGAAATATTACGTGAGACCGCGCGTTGGGATATTATGCAACAAGAGCTCGCCGATATTTTCCAGACGAGCACGGAATCCTCCATTGAGGTCTTCGCCTTTTGTGGAGAGCAGGCTGCCACAAGCCTCTCCAATGCCATCGAGACACCAGGAAAACAAAAGCCCATAGTTATAAGGCCAATGTCAGAGAGTGTACCATCGCGGCTGAATGAACTCTCGATAAATAACTCGAGCCGCGAGAAAATCGCTATCGTTGGGTTTTCTGGTCGTTTTCCAGGGGCTCCTGACGTTGAAGCATTGTGGAAAGTTCTCGAAAATGGGAGAGATATGCACCGAACGATTCCTAAAGATCGCTTTCCAGTCGAGACGCATTATGACCCCACCGGGAAGACGAACAACACGAGTCACACTCCTTACGGTTGTTTCATCGAGGAGCCGGGTCTGTTCGATCCGCGATTCTTCAACATGTCCCCACGTGAAGCCACACAGACGGATCCAATGCATCGCTTGGCAATTGTCACGGCATATGAGGCCATGGAAATGTCTGGCTTTGTTCTGAATACTACTCCTTCAACCATGGCAGACCGTGTGGGTACATTCTATGGTCAGACCTCGGATGACTGGCGTGAAGTCAATGCCGCTCAGCACATCGAAACCTATTTCATTCCGGGTGGTGTTCGGGCCTTTGCTCCTGGTCGTATAAACTACCACTTTGGGTTCCGTGGGCCTAGTTATAGTGTAGACACGGCGTGTTCCTCGAGTTTTTCCGCACTGCATATTGCCTGCACCGCACTCAAGGCGGGCGACTGTGACACTGCTGTAACAGGAGGAGTTAACATCCTTACTGCACCCGATATCTACGCCGGTCTCAGTCGGGGGCAGTTTCTGTCCAAAACGGGATCATGCAAGACATGGGATCAGGGCGCAGATGGATACTGCCGTGCAGATGCAGTCGGAAGTGTTGTCCTCAAACGTTTGGATGATGCTGTGGCGGAGAAGGATCCAATCTTTGGAGTCATTCTTGCATCCTCTACCAACCACTGTGCAGATGCAGTCTCTATTACCAATCCCCACAGTGGAAATCAGGCGGAACTGTACGAGACTATCTTGCACACAGCGGGTGTCAATCCTTTGGAGGTCAGCTATGTGGAGATGCATGGAACTGGTACACAGGTATAGCTTCCGGATCCATTTTCTTTTACTACAGTTGCTAAAATCTACCAATAGACCGGTGATCTTGCGGAAACACGGTCCGTGACGAGCGTCTTTGCTCCGAAGGGTGCACGTACGGAGAGTGAGAATCTCTATATCGGGGCCCTGAAATCCAATATTGGTCACAGTGAAGCCGCTGCCGGTATATCATCACTGATTAAGGTTCTAATGATGATGGAAAAGCAAGCGATTCCACCTCATGTCGGTATCAAGACAGCCATGAACCCTCAGCTCCCTGATTTTGACTCCCTCAATGTGAAAATTCCATTCAAGCAGCAACCATGGCCGGCCGTTGCTGGAAAGCCCCGAATTGCCTTCGTGAATAGCTTTAGCGCTGCTGGGGGTAATACAGCTGTCCTGCTACAGGAGTGGTCGAGAATGCAACCAGTAAAAGACCATGACCCTCGTCCATTCTTGCCTTTCGTCGTATCAGCGAAGTCATTGTCAGCATTGCGCAACAACATATCAGCGCTCATCGAATGGATTGACGAGAATCCAGATGTGTCTCTCGGGAGCCTATCGTACAGTTTGACAGCTCGGCGAGTGCCCTATAGCAACCGTATAGCGATAACTGCATCTAGCCGTCGTGAGCTGATCCAAACCTTGAAAGAGCGCCTAGATACGTCCAACGTGTCCCCAGCTCCAACAAAGCCCCCGAAGGTTGTGTTCGTCTTTACTGGCCAAGGCGCCTTCTATACAGGGATGGCCCAACAACTGTACGAGCTGAACAGTGGTTTCCGCGACAGGATTCAGCAGCTAGATCGCTTATCGACTGATCTGGGCTTCCCTTCGATCCTCTCGGTTATTGAGGGCACATGTGCAACTGAGGATGCATCCCCAATGGTTGCCCAATTGACGCTGACTTGCACCCAGATGGCCCTCGTGCATCTGTGGCAGTCATGGGGAGTCCAACCGGCTGCAGTCATTGGCCACAGCCTGGGCGAATACGCTGCACTGCATGCTGCAGGTGTGTTGAGCACCGTGGATACGATTCATTTAGTTGGGCACCGTGCCCGGTTGCTTGAACAGCACACAACTGCTGGCACACATGGTATGATTGCTGTAAATGCATCAATTGATGAGCTTCGTCATACCTCAGGTCTACCCACATTCGACCTAGCCTGTTCCAACTCTCCCAATGAATCGGTTCTCTCGGGAAGCAGAGAGAATATCCAGAAGCTGGAACGAGGGTTGACTAATGCCGGATTCAAGTTCAAGGTTCTGGATATTCCATATTCGTTCCATTCAGCCCAGCTGGATCCTATCCTGGAGGAATTTGAATCTTTAGCATCGTCTACGATCTTCAACCATCCGAATGTGCCAGTTATATCCCCACTACTGGGGGAGGTCATCTCTACTGATGGAATATTTAATCCTTCGTATCTCGCCCGCCATGCCCGGGAGACTGTGAACTTTGCTGCAGCCGTTCAATGTGCTAGCAATGCGAAGGTCCTGGATGCTAAGACAGTGCTGCTGGAGATCGGCGCTCATCCAATCTGCTCGAAAATGGTACAGACCACAGTTGGTGGCAGCATGGTAGCCGCCCCTTCCCTTAAAAGAGGTGAAAATTCCTGGAAGACAATAGTAGCTGCGACGGGGACGCTTCTTACTGCGGGTGTTCCCATAGACTGGCACCAATTTCACCACGAGTACAAGGCCAGCCATGAATTCCTGCGCCTTCCGCAATATCGCTTCGACAACAAAAACTACTGGATTGACTACGTAAATGACTGGTGTTTGCACAAGGTTGATCCACGCAATGGCAAGGCCCTGCAGGGTATGGAGCCTGCTTCCGTTGCGCCCAAGCTGTCGACGACTTCCGTGCACAGGATTGCCTTTGAGGAGTTCAATGGCGACAAAGGGCGGGTAGTCACGCAGTCAGACATGTCGGATCCGGCCTTGCGCGCAGCTATTCAGGGACACATGGTCAATGGTGCCGGGCTCTGCCCTTCATCCCTCTATGCGGATATGGCACTTACGGTGTGTCAATATATTGTGGAGGAGCTTAAGCAGGACAAGAACAACATTGGTCTCAATGTTGGACATATGGAGGTTATGAACCCACTGATTGTGAAGGACAACGTCACCACTTCTCAGCTCCTGCAGCTCTCTATCACTGCTGATTGGGCGCAGAAGCAAGCATCTCTGCAATATACCAGTGTGGACAGTAACGGAAAAGAGCTTGCAGTCCATGCCAAGTGTGTTGTGAACTTTGAAGACAAAGTGAGCTGGATTGCCGACTGGGAAGAGAACACATTCTGGATAAAAGATCGCATCTCGATGTTGCAAGACAAGCTGGACCGCAATGAAGCAGACAAGGTATCTCGAGGGACCGCATATAAGCTCTTCGCCTCACTTGTTTCGTACTCGCGTCCCTTCCAGGGCATGGAAGAGGTCATCTTTGACGGCAAAAATGTTGAAGGTACCGCTAAGGTTGCATTCCAAACCGAGGACAAGGATGGGAAGTTCATGGTCAGTCCGTTCTGGATTGATAGTTCGGCCCATCTTTCCGGATTTCTGCTTAATGGTGGTGGTGCTGCCGGGGCAGATGCTGTCTACATTTCTCATGGCTGGAAATCTATGCGATTTGCTCGGGCATTGGATCGCTCCACTGTCTACACAACCTACGTGAAGATGCAACCTGCACCAAATAATGTTATGGTCGGGAATGTCTATATTCTCCATGGAGATGAGGTCGTTGGTGTTGTTGGAGGATTGAAGTTCCAGCGTATTCCACGCAACATTCTTAATCGCCTATTACCACCAGCGGGTGTAACAAAGCCTGCAGCTTCAACTCCAGCAACGGCTCCAGCAACGGCTCCAACAACGGTCACGGCTAGGACTTCTCGAAATCAAAGACCGGAGCCGACTCGCAAGTCTCGTGAACCTCAGCCAGCCCCCTCAGTTCCCAAGCCTTTCGAGCAAGTGAAGAGGATAATCGCCGAAGAATCAGATCTAGCGATCTCAGAGCTACAGGATGACTGTGAATTTGCGAATCTCGGAATTGATTCCCTCCTTTCCCTCCAAATCTCTGGGAGAATTCGCGAAGACTTAGGGCTAGATATTCAGGGCTCGGCGTTCTTGGACAACGCGACGGTTGGTGAATTCATGAGGTATCTGCAAGATTTTGTTACAGCTGAGACAGCATCGACATCATCTACCACCTCGATGGATGATTCCTGGGAGGTCACTTCCAAGGTGTCCATTGATTCTGATGAAATCCCTCCAAGGAATGACGTTCCTGACCCGAAGAAGGACGAAATCCGTAAGATACTTCGCGCAACGATTGCGCGAGAGATGGACATTCCATTAGAGGATGTTACCGGCTCCGCTGATCTCTCCTCCCTCGGCCTAGACTCTCTGATGAGTATCGCGATTTTGGGTTCCCTCCGGGAGCAGACAGATCTTGTGCTCCCATCGTCACTCTTTATCGACTATGGAACTCTTGACTGTATTGAAGAATTCCTTGGCCTCAATACACCTACGAACCCTGCCCCTCCCATCACTGTGCAGAAAGCCCTAAAGTCGAGTACCCCAGCCAGGGAGACTGCGCCAGGCTCAGCCATAAGCTCAACACCGCGGGCTGTGTCTATCCTGCTCCAGGGCAAGCCGAGCAAGGCAACGAAAACACTCTTTTTGTTCCCCGACGGCTCCGGATCAGCCACGTCGTATGCCACAATTCCACCAGTCGACGCTACCATCGCGGTTTATGGGCTTAACTGCCCCTTCATGACTACCCCTTCGAAGTTCACCATAGGAATCAGTGGAGTTGCTACCGTATATCTAAATGAAGTTCGTCGCCGCCAACCGAGGGGGCCGTACTACCTGGGGGGCTGGTCCGCGGGAGGTGTCCTCGCTTATGAAGTTACGCAGCAGCTGATTACGCAGGGCGAAACCGTGGAGCAGCTTGTCTTCTTCGATTCTCCATGCCCAGTTAGCCTTCCCGCACTTCCGAATCGCTTCCATGCTTTCCTCGCAGAATCTGGTCTTCTCGGAAGCAACGGCCAAGCTCCACCGTCCTGGCTACTTCCACATTTTGAGGCCACCATTAAAGCGCTCTCTGAATATAACGCCGTTCCTATCCAGCCTCACACAAAAATCCCCAAGGTTCTCATCATTTGGGCACAACATGGAGTGTGCCGCCACCCCACCGACCCCCGGCCTGTGAAGACTGACGATGAACCGTGGAGCATGACGTGGCTCCTTGATAACCGTACCGACTTCGGATTTAATGGATGGGACAGGCTCCTCGGTACTAACTCGGTGCAATTCAAGACGGTCGACGGTAACCACTTCACGATGCTGAACTATGGAGAACAGGTAAGCACCATGCTCCTTTCCAATATGACTTAACAAACCGCCAGCTAACTTGATCCAGCTTCATGCGGTGGCCTCTTACATTAGGGACTTCCTCTCCTAGGAATTACCGAAAGTCGAGACTGTTCGTATCCAGGTCGCATTGGATGCCTCCGACCAAGGGGCCCCCGTGCGTACCTATCGGGGATCTATTACTTTACCTGGGTGCCTCCGTTACTTCTCGGCTTTCATCTGCACGATCGTGGCCGGAACGGTCCTACTACTGGTGTTTGAGTGATGTCAAAAGGAGAGGGCTGAAGAGATCAGATCTATTGATGCTTGTCTCTGTCCTGTGTATATATATACGTAACAGCGGCTCACTTGCTGTGGTAATTGTGGAGTTCCTAGAGGACTAATATTCCTACCTTGAGCGACTCCGGGAAAGGCCTTTTATTCTTTGGTAGCTCGGATAGTACTTTTATTTGGTAGCCATGGCTTAATATGTATGAACTCTGTTTACCTTATTGGTCACCTCCTTCCCGGCCCAACGTAGATTCTTTTCTTCTCCTAACATTGCTCCCACTACGTTCTGTTGGAGGGATGTGGAAACTTGGTGCGTTCTACCATGTCGATCTCATCCTCCTGACTTCTGTCCTCTCCGCTAGTTTCCCAAGTTGATTGGTTGCAATCATGCTTCTCGCATACCGAGGTATGCTACTTGATGCTACCTCCACTATGCAGCTTACCGGTTTATGGCCAAGAATAAAAAAGGTTATGTCTGTATTACCTATCCCTTTTCACACTTCCTTGTGCTGACCATGGGTGGAATAGAACTGGTTCAAGATCGTTCAACCTACAGACATGGGTGGGTGACATTGGTTACCTGATTTTCCGATCACGTCAGTGGTGGGCGAACAGTAAGTATAGGGCAGCCGCCATCCATGTTATTAAAACACGGGGGGGGGCCCGAGGGACCTGGCAAACGCCCAGAATGACATTGGGGGCCCCCTACAGAAAGCCAGCTGCGGTTGATTTGTAATCTTGATCACCGAAGGCCGAGAAGATCGGCCACCCCGACGATCACGGAAGCCACCCACTGGGTGACCGAGCGGATTGGAGGGTGGGATCTTGTCGGCGCACTATGCTGCGGACGCGCAAGAGGGTTCTCCCGTAGAGTGGCCTATCATATCCTCTGGTTTCTTGGTCCGAAAGGTGGGCTTGAGCGGATACCGAATAAGTAAGGTAGGCTTAATAGTGCGAATTGTGCCGTGGAGTCTGACTGTCTCTGGCCTTGAAAGGGAGTGCAGTGAGTGATGTGTATGGAAGCGTATGCAATGTTGATCTGAATAATTTTTTACATGGTGTAGTTGAAAAGCTAGGAGGAAGTAACATGGGATGCCGTAGGGACCCCCTCTAGGTCGTTGTGTGAGCCCTTTTTCGCCCAAGGTCGATTTCTGAAAGTTTTGTCCGCTTCTGTGAGAAGCTCACAAGAGCTATATTTAAAGCTTTCCGTTCGCTGAATGCTCGTTGTTGCGTGAGGGCTACTGTGTCAATTCTGGCCAAGATGACAGTCGAAACACCATCCGACTCGCGTGCCTTGCACGACGACGGTCGATCAGGCACCGTAACGTCCAAGGAGGGCGCCGAGGACTTCAAACTGGGGACACGTGGACTGCTGGTGTTTTTGGCGCTGTCGGTGTTGTCGCTGATGGCTGCTCTTGATGGAACATCTGTGTCTGTTGCCCTTCCGGTATGCAACCATTGCACCCGACTGCGCCGAAGAAGTGGAAGAAGGGTGCTAAAGGGGAACCAACGTCGCTCAACGGCTGACACGAACAGTAGATCATGTCGGAAGACCTGCATGGAACGGCTATTGAATCCTTCTGGACTGGAACGTCCTTCCTCTTGACATCTACAGGTGAGCCTGACAGGCGTCGTGCAGTATAATCTGACAGATCTGACCGATACACCGCCAGTGTTTGAGCCAAGCTTTGCCAACCTATCAAATGTGTTTGGCCGACGCCCAGTCATTCTGTTTTCCATTCTACTCTTCTTCGTCGGGGCTCTGGTGTCGGGGATCGCCAAAAACTTTACATACATGCTCGTCGGACGGTCCATTCAGGGTATCGGCGGTGGTGGAATCATCGCGCTCACTGAAGTCATCGTGACCGATATAGTGCCTTTGAGACAGCGCGGTCAGTATCTGGGCATTCTGAGCGCGATGTGGAGTATTGGATCTGTGACTGGTCCTATCCTTGGGGGTGGATTCGCGGAGGATGTCACCTGGGTAGGGTCCCCGGTACGACCCACAGGAAAACGCGCTAACAACGCTGTAGAGATGGGTGTTCTATATCAACTTTCCCTTTATTGGAGTCGGAGTAATCTTTGTCGCTGTTTTCCTGAACCTGAGCCCGATCCCAGGTTCAGTAGTGGAGAAGCTCCGCTCCATAGACTGGCTCGGCGCGGTGATCTTCATCGGAAGCATGACGTCTTTCCTCATTCCATTAACTTGGGGCGGGGTCCTGTACGCCTGGGATTCATGGCGTACTCTCGTGCCCATTATCGTGGGCCCCTGTGGCCTGATCGCATTCGCATTTTACGAATACTACGTCGCCGACTATCCAATGATCCCACCCAGTATCTTCAATAACCGGACAGCCACCGTGACTTACATCGGAAGTGCTGTCCAGGGACTAGTTCTGTGGTGTGTCTTGTACTATCTTCCGTTATACTTCGAGGCCGTCAAGCAGTACTCTCCAATCATTGCCGGTGTCGCCCTGTTTCCTCAGACCTTCACCGTCGCCCCCAGCGCTGTTATTGTAGGATTTGCAATTACTAAAACAAGCGCCTATCGGTGGGCGGTCTGGTCCGGATGGGCGCTTTCAACCCTTGGAATGGGGTTGATGTGCTATATCAAGGCGGACAGCAGCATCCCCCAATGGCTTTTCATCAACCTGGTCAGCGGCCTGGGGCTGGGCGTCCTTTTCCCCGCCCTAACATTCGCCGTGCAGGCTGCCACACCCAGTGAGAACCTGTCCATGGCCGTGGCCATGTTTAGTTTCTTCCGTGCACTGGGCCAGTGTATTGGCGTCGCTGTGGGGGGTGTGGTTTTCCAGAATCAAATGAAAAAGAACCTCTTGAAATATCCCAGTCTGGCGCCAATGGCTGACACGTATAGTCAGGATGCAGCGGGCCTTGTCAGAGCCATTGCGGGTATGGCGGATGAAAGTGAGAAGAACAATTTGAAAGACGCGTATACAGATAGCCTGCGAGTCGTGTACGCTGTCTGTTGTGGCATCTGTGGGGTCGCGCTCCTCACAAGTCTATTGACGAAGAGCTATGACCTGGATCAGGTTTTGAACTCAGCGCAAGGACTGCAGAGGGACAGAACGGCGGATGAGGAGGAAAGTAAGGAGACAGGCATATAGGCCTCTGCGATAGCTACGGCCGAGATCCCCCGACTAGTTATAAAATCACCATTATTATGTAATTCAGCCTCTACTAAGTAACCCTACCTTACGTTTGCATGCTTGCAATGATGGTCTCAAAAGCTCTGAATCTTATCTCTAGTGGCGTATGCGACTGTACTTGTAGACCTGTCTGTATATATAACCGTGTTGCTGCATTGAGGGGACTTTCCCTCAGGCATGGCAATGCTACTGAAATATGACATGGAAGCACAACAGCTGATATACTTGAATAACGTCGTTATAGCTAGGTTTCAATGGTAGGTGGGCGAAATTTCTGATAGTATATTATTCTGACCCAAATCTGTACAATTCCTTTCTAACCTAAATCCCAAACATCTATTCCCATACAATCTCCAGAATCCAAAGTAAACTCGCCGGGTTCGGGCGGCGAACATTAATAAGCTTGAAGCGCGAGTCTGCCTCGGAGAGGATGCCCTTCCATTCTTCTACCGTTCGCTCGTTGCTATTAAACATACCCATCATGCAGAGGTCCAAGCTCCTGTAGCGCCATGTCAGTAACAAATCTCTCCGAGTCAAAAGAATGGTGGGTGAACAGACCGGAGAAGTCGGTCATCCCAGGGAGATAGGCTCTCCTGGTCCGGCAGAACTCCCTCGTTAATAATGAGCAGCGCACCAGGCGTCATCGCAGGGACTAAGTTCTTCAGAAACTTGACGCAGTACTTCCTCGGCCAGTTTAGGAGCACAGAGCGAAATATGTACGCTTGTGCACCGAGGACGGGCTGTATGTGATTCATATCATGGGCCATAAACGTCACACGGTCCTTCAAGGCTGCATCGAGCATCTTGCATCCTTCGGCCGCGGTTCCGCTAAGGTCCTGGACGACAAACCTGAGATCAGGAGCTTCGGCCGCGATGGCAGCGCTGATGTGACCGTGGGATCCCCCAATCTAGATGAACGACACTGATTAGTATTTTGCCAGGGTTACAACTGAGGCAGGCAGATCCAATCTCACATCGACCACCGTTCCTTTCCCGAGCGCCTTCCAGTCATATCCGTGGACGAAATGTTCGATCCGATGACTTTCCCCCTTGGAAAAATTAGCCATAGCACCACCGAAAACCTTCGACCGCTCCGGCTGCTGGGCAAGGAACTCAAAGATCGTCTGGCCGTTGAATGCCAGCCCGAACCCAGTCTCTTTCTGTTCCTCGCTCCCTGGGTACTTCTGGAAAGCGTCCACAGTGCGCACCGCAGCCGGACCCCATTCTTCGAGTGTCATATCCAACCAGTCTCGCACTCCTTGGTTGCTGGACAGGGCCTGAGAGGAGGCCGTGTGCGCGACCTTGCCTGGCTCAGGCTCATAGAAGATATGTGAGGTCATGGCATGACGAACGATACGGGTGAGCAGATGTTGATCTACCCCCGTCGCTTCCGAGAGATCGGAGATTGTTATTCCCTCTGGGGGAACTGATTCGGCGATACGGAAGCGAAGAATTGACTGAAGGCTGATGTTGTCATTGAATTGCTGCCATTTCCGGTTAGTTCCACAGCCATGCCACCGTGACGATGTTAGATATAGGGGGCTAGATACTGACATTCCATGCCTGCCAACGCAGGTGTTCGGACGGTCCGAGGGCCAGGATCGCCAGGTCCGCGGCAGCCTGAAAGAGGTTGCGCCGTGCAGCTGTCAGCTCCTCGCTTTCCTCGGGGATTTGACTGTTTGGTGGAAATGTCGCATCGAAGGAGGGCTCTGGGAGATTTTCCGTCCTGCAATGGTTTGAAATACGTTCCGACTCTTTCGAAATCGTGTGTACTAGATCGTTAAACTGCCCCATCCTGTCTGAAGGTTGTTTAGAAGGATTCGCGATATCGGAAGCGTTCTTCGAATGGTATAGGCGAACGGCTTTTCTCGTCTAATTTGGAAATTCTGTTTATAGGGGAGACTACTAAGGAGTGTTATAACCACGGTGTCACCAGCCCTGTATACGATCTATGCCTTATCTACCGGTCCCTCTTGAGTTGTGCATTTCGCACGCTCATCTATATCGACCGAATAGTTCCCATCACGGCCAGCGCACAGAACTGCACCGAGCAGCGGGCGCAGTGTATAGATCCGATTTCCATCCCCGCGGTGGCATGAGCCCATAGGCCCAAGGGAAGGGGTCCCCTACTCGTCCAGCACTGCTCAGGTATGCCATGCCCGAAGGGGCGGGGCCCAGACCAAGCCCCATGACATTACCAATGAAGACCCACTCTCGGCCCTAAGAATCACTGTCTAGCCCGAGAGGAATGTCCAACTGTCCAAGGCAGTGCGGTGGGACCTCGCGCCCGGACATCCACTGCCGGGAACTGGCCCTTGCGGTGGGCCTCCCGGGCATTGCGATTCCCGGTGCTAATGCACGCTTCAACCAGTGAGATCGTCTTGGATGTCTAGTGGATGGACCCCTTGCGCGGCCGTGATCAGCTCGCATTGCACGAGCGATGGACGAGTCAGATCGCCAAGCCCGAGCGGATGCAGTTACGAGATAGCTACGCCTATGGTCCAATGGTGATCATCCCGAGAGAGAAGCACTAGTGATTTGCGAAGTACCAATAATGGTGCCACCGTGAAAGTAGACTAATTTTCTATCACACCTAAGAATCTGCGCCGAGCGTCCTCTGAAAGACCCCCAGAGTATGCTCCCATACCTTCTTCGGATAGTCCCTCGCGCGATAGTCTGCCATTAAGGTCTTATTGGTTGCATCCGTCCCATCATAGTTCAGCAGGTATGAGCCACCACCGGCCTCCCCGGTCGACGCGGTTGCGACCTTGACCTGCTTCGCGGGGGGATCACCGGTATGCGCGGCCGGTGGATACGCCATCGAGGTTGCCAGAAAGACATTGCGCTCCCCACTCTCCTGCTCCGATATCGACAGCAGTCGCGTGAGTAGGCCAATCACCGAGCCAAGTAGACTGCCAAAACTCGACGTCATGAGCGATGTGCGTACCAGTCCTGGGAAGACGTGGATAAAGCTCATCGAGGGATACTGCGACGCCAGATACTCGATCGCTAAGGAATTCAGAGTCGCTCCATACACAGCGGCAGTCCCGAAGGACCAATTGGCCTGTAGATCGAAATTGCTGTCATCAATCTCGCCCTCCTTTCCGGCGGCGAGAATCGTAAGCACGCGCGCGGGACGCTCGGCGGCTTGTAACTGCGGTATCAGGTTTTGGATGAATCGCATTCGGGCGTAGTATCGGAGGACATGGTTATCGTCGAGTCCCTCCGCCGTGTCTATAGCTTGGTCAGTCCGGGACAGGGCAACGAAATCATCTCCGGACGCGTACTATTTTTCCGAGTTGCCAGGTGGCCCGGCGTCATGAAGAGAAGGTCCACGGCAGCTTCCTGGCTCTGGATCTCTTGACAGGCCGTGTCAACCTCATGCAGCAGCGACACATCCGCCTTGATAAATCGGTATGTGCCGTGGGCATTCAAACGCTGACAGTCGGCCAGGATCCGAGAGCCAGCCGCTTGGTTGCGACCGACGATGTAAACTGTAGGTGAATGGATTGTTTTTGCCAGCTGCTTTGCCGTCGCCTCTCCAATCCCACTTGTTCCCCCTACAAAGACCGCCACCATTCGGGGCCGTTGCTCCCCAACGGTGGCATTCGCCTGACGGACAAGACGCAGACTAGTCATGATCGCGTGCGGCAGGGCTTGGGAGGGCTAGCGAGACGGTGTGGACGATGTGCAATGTAGAATCTGAGGTGGATAGTATTCAAATGCGCCGGGTCAATAAATAGATGCGTGGGCTTGGCCTCCCAGAGGCCCTAGCGAAGCTTCTCCCTGACCCCCCCACCGGTGGACCCGCCGATCACGTCCATCGAGGGACGGGCCTCGCTCCTCTGCCCGAACCCAAACGAGCGACGGCCGCCGTACAGCTCATATTCCCGACCATGCAGCCTCAACAGACCAACCAATCATATAACGACGCCAAAATTCTCACAGCGTTAGCTCCAGCAGCCCTCGCCATGGGCGCAGCTTACAAATGCGGTTTCGGCACCCCCCTGATCCCTCCAGTCTTTCGGTCATGCTGCGCTACACCACCCGAGCCCTTTCCTCGCCTCTCAGGCCCACTGCCACTTGCAACAGCCTACCGTTTCCCTCGTCGCCTTCCTCATTGCCCTTCGTCTTCGTCACTCGGAAGAGCATTATCACCATGTCTCGAGCCGTGCTGGTGACGGGTGCCACTGGCAATCAGGGTGGTGGTGTCGTCGAGGCCCTGTTCAAAGCGAACGCGGACTTGGAGGTTCTGGCGCTGACGCGCAAGAAGAACTCCCCGCGAGCCCAGTCGCTGCGAGAGAAATACCCCACGATCAAGCTCGTGGAAGGTGACCTCAGCGACGTGCCGGGGATCTTCAAGAACGCCATGGCGGTTGCCCCGCAAGGCATCTGGGGTCTCTTCCTGGTGCCCGTAAGTGTTTGGCATTGATCGCCCTACCGTGTCCATCCGCTGACGGCTGGCGAAACAGGTCATGGTCCCAACCAGATCAAAGCACGACATCGAGGAGGAACAGTCCAAGGCGGTAATCGATGCAGCGGTCCAGAACAACGTCAAGCAGTTCGTCTATACCTCGGTGGACCGAGGCGGGGACGACTCGATCCACAACCCCACGGATGTGCCTCATTTCACCACCAAGCACAACATTGAGAAGTATCTCCTCGACAAGACGCAGGCATCGGGCATGAACTATGTGATCCTGCGCCCCACCTGCTTCTTCGACAACTTCACTCCTGGGTTCGCGGGGAAGCTCGTCAATACCTGCTGGAAAGTGGCCCTCAAGGATAAGCCCTTGCAGCTGGTCGCCGTCAGTGATATCGGCTTTTTCGGTGCCCAGGCTTTCCTGCACCCCGAAGAATACACGGCTCGGTGCATTTCCCTCGCGGGCGATGAAATCACATTCGAGGAAATGGCACGCATATACAAGGCCCGCACCGGCGAGGATATCCCACTGACCTTTGGCTTTCTGGCTCACCTGCTGATGTTCATGGTCAAGGATGTGGGTAATATGTACCGTTGGTTTTACAAAAACGGGTACAAGGCCGACATTCATATGCTGAAGAAGGTGTATCCCGAGCTGAAGGATTTCGGCGCCTGGTTGGAAAAGGATACCAAATTCATCAAGAAGCCCTTTTGATTCGTGGATACCATATATGTCGGGAGGTGGCGGCGTGCGGCTCCAGGGTGCATCAAGTCAAGCATGCTAATCCAGCTGTGTGAGGTTCATCTGATTTCAATTGTTGTGAAGGTATTTGATTCAAATTCGGCCATCATCGTGTCGAAATCACATAAGAAATGTGTATAGTTGTGACATGGTTATGGATGTAATGTATAATAGTCCAGACTAAGCCTCACTCTCACTCATGACGAGCCCTTGCTATTTGAGTCTTCGGTCTTAGTTTAACATAAATCCAGTTTTTCTATCCACACCTGCGTAGCCATGCTCGGTTTCTTTGGAGAATAAAAAAAGGAATTAACTCGGTTTCCCTTTGGCAGAGAGAAGCGGAAAGTTCGATGCTGGCCGTGAAGATGAAGACGGGGGGGTTAATGTTGACTGTTAAGCTGAACAGCCCTGGGAACGTGGCTGTCAGGGTATTTTCTTTTTTTATACCTCATATCTTTACAAGCAGTTCGTTGTGCCCCGAATTCGAAGTGCCCCGTAGAGGATGTAATGTGAGTTTCGGTACAAGGCAGGTCCTGGAAGCTGTGGCATAAACTACCCAGCTCACGAACATTTCCCAAGGCCTACAAGGCTTTAGTGTGTAGACTAATGGACAACCCTGCAGCTAGAACCGGTATCTGCCCTTGAACAGAATTATCTTCTCTGTATCTTGATCAGGACCGGTGTCCGCATTGGATATCTCATCTGAACTGGTATCAAGCTGTGGAATAAGTAGTTCAGCAAAACAGAATAGATAAGTAGGCCGCGGTACGGAAGTTGCTAGTCGTGAGCTATAATTACGAGTATCGCTGTTAATAGATAACGTCTGTTTATTTTCTCATTCTGTGCTATGAGGCTAGAGGATTCATTTATTATTTACTTTCTCGTGCAGTTCAATTCTGATCATATTTACCAACTGGCAGAGTACGGACTTCTGATTTCTGGCGCGTACCATCGCATTACATTCTTTGAGCGACATATCTGGTAGATGCCAATTTAGGCAAATGTTGGACCTAGAAGATATCGTAGAATATTACCCGGGCTGGTACGAAATAGAGATAATATAGATAACAGCCTTGGTTGATACAACTAAGATATTTCTCACGTTCGTCAATAAAACTGCTATCGGACAGTCTGTTAATGTGGTTTACTTTTAAGAGGCTCGGGGCGGACTCTGTAAAAACTTCCTGTGAATAATATGCTACAGTTTAAAGTAGCCCAGATAGCGCTGTGTACTGAAGTTTCTGGAGAAATCGCCCCATTTTAACAGTCAGAGAATATCCGATTTGCGACGCCCGCCATCGTCAGCTTTCGTGAAAGAAGAGAAGACGGCAGGATTGAGGAGGATAGTATACTTTCGGCTATAAGATTATTTGCGAAATCTTGACGCAGAGAGATAGCAGACTCAAGGAGCCGAGAAGTCATATCGATAGTCACACTCCGCTGTCCAAGTTACTTATAAAATATCTCAAAAGAGACACCATATTCTTGTCCTTGATATATAAACTCTTTAAGCAATTAAATAGTCCAGACTCCCGCGCTTAGAAGTATTCATATGCTAGCAGCTTCATATATTCCTGAGCCAAAGATACGCCGCTGTTGTAGAAGTTCTCTTGGAACCAAGTCTTGAAATCGAGAAGATCTCCATGCAATTCTATAATCCGGTCCGTACTCTCGATACCACTCAAGGCAATATACTTCTCTATTTTTAGTATCCTATTTAACCCAGCTGTCATCCCAGTCAAGCATACCGGAGCGATATGGTGCAATGGTTTCACGTACTGAGCAAAACACATTTTCTTGAGCAACGTGTAGTGCGAAGTCTGAGAGGAAGAGAAGGATCCTCTCTTTTTTGTTACCCTTAATCTCACTCTTCCCTGCCTTCACGATGGACAATAAAATGCCTAGCAGTCAGATCAATCCACTCGAAATATACTATCCTCCCACAATATACATAAAGGGTGTCCTTGTAATCCAATGTACTCCATCGCATGTCATAGAGCAAGATTTCTGGAATCTGTCCTTTGATAACACAAACATGGTCTGTCTCTCTGGGCTAAAAACCAGCGGATATATCGTCTACCCTGTGTGTAGAGCCGGGAATCTCCCTGTAAAAAGCGATCTCATCCATAACCTCAGTTAAGGCCCTCATCCCCTTATCCAGCTCCTCATCTGTAATTGTCAAAGCCACGCTAATACGGATTCGAGGACTTTGAGGGTACACCAGAACCCCTTTCTGGTATGCAAGCCTTGCCACTCGTCGAGGTGTGACATCGCCCATGTGGTCCTTGAACATAATGCACAGGTCGGCCCCGCGAGCAGTGCAGAAGCGAAGGAAGGGGTGGTTCCAGTTTGATGTGATCGCCATCCATCGTTCTTGGATGACTGTGGCTCGCTGTAGCAGCTGCTCGTCCTCGTAGACGGACAGTGCGGCAAGCGTTGCCGCGGTACCTGCGGGCGACATGGCAAAGGTACTGGCCACTTGGTTGGGTTCGATCAGGTCCATGGTTTCATTGAACCCCAGGACATAAGAAGCTGGGTACGCTCCACCTGTGATGGACTTTCCGAGGGTAATCATGTCGGGCTTGTTTTCAGTACCAAGCCAGTCAGAGCAGAGAAACCGGCCGGTTTTGCCTGACCCCATCCGCACTTCATCCGAGATGAAGAGGATGTTATATTTCTTACATAGCTGGCGAACGCTTGTAGCAAATTGGATCTCTTGTTCGAAAGTTCTATGCGGTCTATTAGCACACACCAGTCTCATCCCAAAACATACATTGCAATGCCAAGGGGGAAGACCGCCATCGTTGATGTGGATCTCCAGTCTGGACTATGTCACCGCCAATCTTACCTCAAGGTTCCATGGATAGGTTCCATCATAATGCCGGCCACGACGGAATGCATGTCACTTAAAACCGCCTCGAAATCTTCTACGTGGCCGTAACGAAGCAATGCGCCAGTTTTGGGATTTCGATTGGTCACCTGCTTGCTGCTGATGCCGTAGCCTATACCAGGTCAATTGTAGCACGCTTGGCTCCCCGAGCTCGAGTGAACATACCCTCTTGGCCACAGCCTGGGTTCATGATGGGCCAAATGCCAGACGTGAGGCCATGATAATTGTCGGAACAGCCCAGGACGGTCACATCCATCGGCGAAATCCCTTTCCGCGCGATACCCCATTTCCACGCAATCTTGACTGCTGAATCCGCGGCCTCAGCACCGGAGGTCATTGCGGCGACTTTGTCATAGCCCAACTTTTGGCATAGCCTTTTGGCAAGCGATGGCCATTTGGCATTATGAATGGCAATGTTTGTTTGAGAGACTGAGATCTGTTAATACGATGCACCGGCCCGAGATTCGCACTGTACCGAGCGGTACGTACCATTTTGGAGGGACTCTACTACCGCTGCGGTCACTTTCGGGTGGCTGTGGCCCAAATTCACCGCACTCATGGTACACGCAAAATCGATAATATCCTGGTTGTCCACGTCCTTTTGGGGAAGGGTCTATTAGTGACCGGGGTACCCGATAGTCCGTGACTGCATACTGACCCTCATCGTCGAGCCCTTCCCTGAGACGATGAAACCGGGAAGGGGGCCGAAGCCTCCAGCAGTATAGGTTTCTTCCTCGCGCAGGAGGTCACGCGTCACAGTCGACAGCGGTTCACCTTGTTTATACGCCATCGTGACTGCGCAAGATGGCCGAGGTTTAGGGGTACGTTCTTCAAATGGATGGACAGCAGGCACAGCTTCATCAAGTGTACATCAACCAAGATTGTATACGACATGGGGAGAAATCCGCAGTGAAAGGCCTTATATATGGTTGGCAACATCATGTGAGTACTGAGGTGCCGTGTCTCTCCCAGACCAGACGGAGTATGGGCCCAGAATCCTCGTATGGTCCGTTCCCTTCAACAAGACCAACGCGACGTTGTGGTTTCGGATGTTCCAATTACCCAGCAGTTCCGTCCCATCTGGGAGTGGGTACGCTGATCGAATAGTGTATGTATTCCGTCCTTCTGTCTGGGGCTTTGCAATCGCACGACTGAGACCTTGCCGTCTTTAGGGCCATGCGGACCACGGTTTCGGATCGACCATTGCGTAACCCCCACCTTTCCTATACCGCAACCTCGAGCAGAGGTTGGGATCGGACAAATTTGGCTACCGTGGAGCTG
Source organism: Aspergillus bombycis (assembly GCF_001792695.1). Lineage (NCBI taxonomy): Eukaryota > Fungi > Ascomycota > Eurotiomycetes > Eurotiales > Aspergillaceae > Aspergillus > Aspergillus bombycis. The sequence continues at coordinate 265,651 of NW_019170027.1, read as the reverse complement.
CTGGCGGCGTTTGTGAGGTCTGGCGCTACTATGTCGATCTGCAACTGACAAAACCCAATGTTCGTCAAGGCAGGTTTCTCGATCTTTTCATATGGTGACCATATAAAGAAATTCATTATCTTCAGAAACAATCCATAAGGCTATCCGTGTTCTATATAAATATTTTTCTAACTTCAACGTATTGATTTTTCTAGCAAATTCCCACGTGGAAGGGAAGATATACTGTGTCTGATGATATATAAATTTGGATCGGACGTGATGTTTTCTTCCTTATACATACCGTTAACGTGCTACAACAGCATCTGAGATGAATTATATTGGTTAAGATTCTCATACCATACCAGTGAGATAATTACGGATGCTTGAAATCTATTTCCTTGACGAGACGGTTCGATTCGATTTCGCCGGGAAGTCTCTCAGTAACAACAATGAAGGGTTCGGTGTAAAACAGGCCTGGAACAGAAACATTTGGTGGGGACCGTTCAGGACATGCCCCACAGCATTCCGAGTCGCCCCACTTCTTTCCGTCATGTCTCCGGATGTCTGGACGCGGTCTGCGGAATCAAGCACCTATCTGGGTTTAGGTAGTACCGCTAGTAAATTTACTAGTGGTTATCCAAGGCGGAACGGAAAGTGGGCCAAGGAAAGAAGTCGGGACGGATCTCCAAAGCATATCCTTGAGCGAGGACGCGATCACACGCAACGACGACTGGGCGCGTCGCCAGCGACCCATCCTCCCTCGACGACAATCCATATCCACATCTCTGGGGAGACAAAAAGACCCACGAGGATGGTTGTCGGGATGACGGGTGCGACGGAAGCTGCGTATGCCATTCGCATGCTAGCAATTCTACGCCAACTCCGTGTCGAGACTCGTCTCGCTCCCAGCAATTGGGCGATGGCTACTTTGCAGTACGAAACCTTCATATCTGAGGCTGAGCGCCTGGTGTTACCCTGAAACAAGACCGTCGACTGCTCCTCGTAGTCCGCGAAACGCCTCCAAGTGTGATCCACCGAGAACACTTCGTATTTCTGCGCCCAGCCAAGGCCGCTGTTGTACCACCTGTTCCAGCTTTCTACACTCGACCCGAAAGTATCGAAGAGACGGTACGTCAGAGCGCAGGCAGAATGTTAGGCGTCATGGGAATATTTACAGATGGCTTTGAGAGATGGAACGGCTTCTGGAAACATAAATCAGGGTCATACATAGAGTCTCGAGGACCTAGGCCAGTTTGGCCCAATAGGGAACGGCTACTGGGAGAATTGTGACAACAAGGTCAGCCTCCCTCGGCTGGGGCCTAGAATATAAGCTATTCAATGGAAGAGATAGCTATCCATCGAGGGCCAGGCAGGCAACCCCAAAGCCTGGGGGTCCTCCAGGAGACAATTGCTGGCTTCTGTTGGAGGTTCGAGACCTAGATTGACGCCCACGAGGCATGTATCCGTCTCGCAAGAGGCATTTGCTGGGGCAACGGCGGCCTCCGCTGGAACCTCTGGCAACGGCAGAGGGGGCTGCTTCTGTATTGCGAGAGGATTTGTCGAGCTGGAGCCACGTTCGCTTGTTAAGGTTGAGTTCCGCTCTCGGGAGGCGTACATAGGTTTTATACCATACGTTTCGAGGACATGACGAACTTCCAGGATTCTTTCCCATAGCTTGTGGGCGGCTGCAGAAGTGTTGGCATATTTTCTGGCGAGATCAGAGGCCGTCTGAAGACAGCCACGAATCTTCCAGTCAAAATCGGGCGGCAAAGATGAGGAGAGGGCCGTGCGATGGTCGTGAACGTAGCCGGTCAGCAAAAAGACCAGTGAGCAGATCGAAGCCAAGATGTGTTGATAGTACGGGCGATGCTTGCAATAAATATCGGTGGCGCTGTCGATTTGAAACAAGGCATCGATCGACTGCCACAAGAGCTCGAGGGCCGGCGATACGTGTTGTTTGCTTCTCTCGACACGGGAACTGGGGAAGAAAGAAGGGCGAAACAGGAGACTCCGGATGGACACCGCGCGGAAGATTAGGAGCAACATCCATGGAGGAGGCATCGACGAAGGTTGGACCAGCCAAGTTTTCACGTCGGAAAGCTCTCGACCGCCGACACACTTTTTCTGCCACTGCTGAACCTGGAACAGCATCAGCTCAACGGCATCGTCGTCTTGGCGGCTGTTTCCCTGCGCTGCCAGAGCGATGGGTTCGCTGAACTTGTCACTGATGAGAGCAAGCTTATTCATGGCCATCGTATATGGCGAGTCGGACTGAGAACAGTCGGTGTTAGCTGGTCAACACAGATCATTGGCACCGGAAAAGAGAACCCAGACGGCCCCCTTGGCGAGCGTTCACCAGTGTAGGCCAGAGACTGTTCTATTGGAAGGAGGCTTGAGCCCGATGCACTGGAGACGGCCCTGACGTTGGAGCATCGCCGCATGGGGAGATGACAAGGAAACTAATCCAAGCCAGGATTGATGTACTCACTAGATGCGTCACCTTCGGACTGAAAGTATTATTGGAGAAATTGGGTGGCAAGCCAGTCATCGCACTCCACTGCCGATCAAGCACAGTGACACAGCCCATGAGCATGGAACCCTCTTTGCGCTGCGCCTCCGATGCCAGCCCGTGCTTGACTACATTGCCGTTGTGGATGCCCAATTCCATCAATATGCGTCCAGCATTGCCGCACATTCTAAGTGCGAGCCGTGGTTGATCATGGAACATATAGCAACAGCCCTTGGCCCGCTGATCAGTACATCAAGCGTTTGAAAGTACCAGATGGCTGACGGAATCTTTGACATACCAGCAACAAGACGATAACTGCTTGCTTAATACTCGTAGTCGTAGACGTGATGGAGGCATTAGCGGCACGCTGGAAGACAGAGTACACGGCACCTGCTGACCTTGCGCGTAGCGACTCCATTCCAGCCTGTGCCGCTATTGCTAGCATAAGATTGAAAATGATCAGATCATAGTAGTCAGACCGTTGCGTCGTGCGGCCAATAGCAGATTCTGTATCACGAGTATACCAAACATCCAACTGAACTCGAATGTTCCTAATATCGACAAATGAATGCAATTCTCCCACAGCATCATTGTACACCGATATGGCTTCCTCGGCATCCTGGACTGTGAGATAGGATCGAAATTGTAATAGTTGATGTCGGTCATCCCTATGGCAGGGAGGTTGCCACTGGCTAATTGTCGATGGGGAGAGGTGGTCCCGATCAAAACTCGGTAGCGTGGGCCGATCCACTGAAGATTCAAGGTAACCACGCTCCTGCAGCGTGATCTGCACTACATTCATACTGTAGTCGGGGCTCGTGGGTCCGCAGAAGCCACGACTGATGGGGCGCAGGCCAGACCCGTTATGCCTCGCCTCCCGCTGGCTGGAGCGAGCATTGGGCCCTTGTATGGCCTGACCAGCTTGATGCAACGGCACAGATCGAGTCGGATTGTTTCCAGAATAATTGCCGTCTTTGCCATAAGCTTGCACGAGCGATTCGACGTTCTTTAACTGGGCGCGTAAACCCGCAACTAGATGTGCAAGCGAAGACGGATGACTACTATGTGAGCGCAGTGGGTCAGCTCAGTAGGATAGCCTTGCACTTCGGTCAGGGAGCAAAGGAAATCAGATCATTACGAGGCTGGAACGGGAGCTGACGGTCTTGAGTCTTTGGAAATGGCAGCCGCCGGAGCACAGGACAGAACACTAGCCCCGACTGGAGGCTGACGCACTGGGTCGGGATCCCTCATGCCTGATACGGATGCGGCATGTTGTCCGTCATCCATCGTGATGGCATGTTCCTGATCGTAGATACAGGCGTGTCCGCGGCGGTCGCAGTAGCCACAAGGCAGCTGGCCGTCACATCTCCCCTTTCGGCGTCGACAAGTCATGCATGCCCGAAGAGCGTATGGGCCTCGGCGTTTGGATGAGCCAGGGGAGGTCGAATTACCGGCCCTCTTGGTTCCGCGAGGCTCCATTGCGTTGTCGCCCGTGGTGCGGTGCGCAGTAGTGGATATCCCGAGCGACAGAGGAACGGAAAAGAGAGCTGCGTTGGGGGTTCCACGGAATGAAGACATGACCAGGTTTCTTTTCTCAGTTGGCGCTGCTATGCCATTTCGCCGGAAAGTGGACACTTAATAGACTTCTCTTTAAGTACCGGACCTTCCGGAGCCAGAACCGTATCTTGGCAAGTAGCGGGGACGGTGGACCCTTGACTCTAAGACACGGCAGCATGCGTTCTATGGTACTCATGTCAATGCTGAGACAACGGCACCGATGCCTTCTACCAGACTGCCCGTGTGTCCATAGTGATGGTTTCTTTTCGCCTCCCGGAGCCGCAGGGATGATGAAATCTTTGACACCGATACTGGTATAAGTTCACTGCGTTGAATCATAGTAAAGCGCATAATCGTCCATCTCCTGTCCCGTCGATCCATCCCCTCCTGCCTGCTCTCATCACTTTGCGAGCAGCGTTCGGTACTTCCCACCATGTTGTCTGGCACACGCGTCTCGACCAGTGCTGAGAATGCAGTGGCTTACATCAATGGACGTGTTTACACGGTCGACAAGTCTAGTCCGTGGGCAGAAGGATTCATTGTAACCCCAGATGGCAAGTTCGGTACCATAGGGAGCACTACTCAAATACACGAGATCGCAACAGCCGCCGGCATGGTCGTGTATGATCTGCGTCAAGCGTTTGTGATGCCAGGAATACACGACGCACATGTGCACGCTCTGCACGCCGGCGCCCAGATGCTGAGCTGGGCAGAGCTGCCCGCAGGTACCGCATTAGATCAAGCCCCCAAACGCTTGGCCGAGTGCGCCTGTGCCTGCCAGTTCCAACATGCATACCAGGACTGGATCGTTGGTGCTGTGTGGAACTTTGACCACTTTGACCGGAGTGCTCTTGATGAAGACTTTGGCGATCGCCCTGTCCTACTTCATGGATATGGCTATCACCACCATTTCGCCAATACAGCCGCACTCGAGCGCGCCGGATATGACATTACAGAGGAGCCAGTCCCCAGCCACGGCGAGCTGCCACGGAGACCCGACGGAAGCTTGACGGGTGAGCTCAGGGGGCAGGCCGCCAATCGTGCCGCAGCTGCAGTACCCGTTCCACCGATCGCTCATGTCAAGCGTGCCTTGCAGCGGGCCGCAAAAGAATTGCACCGCAATGGCGTCACGAGCTGTCAAGAAGCTTCTGCCTCCAAAGTCATGCTCGAGGCGCTCGGCGAGCTCGACACCGAGGGCAAGCTCAAGATGCACTTTACCACCCATATCTTGTATAAGAACGAGTGGCTTTCTGGAGAAGTCCTGTCGCCCCCGGACAGGCTCATCATGGATGCCGAGAAGTACGAAACCCAACACGTCCATACTGGCTTTGTCAAGTTGATGATGGACGGCGTGCCCGCGCCGCCGGTGTTTAGCCATGCTGGCCTGGACGAGAACGGCAAGCCTGACATGTCTAAAATTCTCCTGCCTGAAATCAACGAGGTTCTATCTAAGTTTGATGCCAGGGGCCTGACCTGTAAAGTTCATGCCATGGGGCTTGGAGGGTCGACTATGACCCTGGATGCATTTGAACAGGTGCGGCGAAAGAATCCAGATGGGCCGCGGCATGAGATCGCGCACTGTAGCAATGTTCTACCAGGTAAGCAGCCCTACCTCCACCAACTTACTTTGACCGTCAGGAACTAGCTCTGATCGAGGCGCAGACGATTTTGCACGATTCAACAAGCTGAACATCACGGCAGAGATGTCTCCCGCAGGGTTCTTTGACTATGCGAAGAGCGGCTTAGATATGCCATTGATTAATTGGGACTTTGAGCGTATGGTTGAGGCAAAGAACCACGTCACAATTGGATCCGATTGGGTGTACGGCATGCCGTTACCCCTACTTCCCGCGGTGGATATCGTTGCGAGAAAGGTTGGCGCAAAGAAGACGTTGGAGATGATCACGTTGGAAGGCGCCAGAGCGACGAATCGAGAGCAGGTGCGTCACCTCCATGCGATTATTCTCTCCCGTATCCCGTTTTCTCATTTCTGTTTATTTGCCATGGATAACTAAGTGACTTGTAGGATTCGGGCTCTATTGAAACTGGCAAGGTAGCTAGTTTTATCATTATCGACAGGGACCTCAGTGAAGGCGGCTTTGACAAGGCCCAGGTGCTTAAGACATGGTTTGAAGGAGAGTTGGTGTATGAGAACGAAGAATGTCCATGTTAATGCTCGAGCAAAGAGGTAGTTCAGAGAGTCAAGTCGAAGGACAGATTTGGTTCTCACATGCCTACCCTGCATTAACATCACCAGCGATAGTCTTCAGAGTACCTACCTTACCACACTTACTGTGGACAGACCTTCTACCGTACAGATACCATCAGCGAAGGAATCCATGGGTTTGGAAGGTTCAGACGCAGTATCACAACCACGCCGACGTAGTTTCCCTGCATAGTCAAAACCAACATCTATATAAATAAGGAGAACAAAATTCGAAAAGCGGATCTGATTCCCAAAGTAAAATCTTCAGCAGCTCCAGCCACCAAAATGCTCACCTTGAGCTTCTAATCCGTATCCAGTGGATACCAGCAGTTGCCTATAGCCCTCGACCCTCACGATGTGTGGTGACTACACTGTCCCTGTTCGAGATGGTCATGGTGGGCTACCGGTCCAACGGTAAGTCTACACCAGGCTTTGCTACGGGATGAGATGGCTATTGGTTCGTCCCTGTTGACAACTTGCCGGCTAAGTTGCTGATGCTCAACCGCTGTTGCCCTCGTGGTGCCGTCTCAGGTGGATTTCGGTTATCAGATTATATGGGGCGGCCGCGTGACCTCCGGTGGCAGTGATAATGATCGTGTCATCGTGTGAGATCTGTGATTCATCTCGTGGGAGGTCAATTGGCTTCATTCTCCTTGGGGGGTTTGAACCCTTGACGTCGATGGCTGTTCACTAACTGAATCAACCGTGGTCGAATCCTGTAGTTGGAGACGCGTTCGCTTAATGGGGACGCTTCGTGTCTATCTCAGATTCTACCGTCAGCATTAGTTGGGTATCTAGCAAGTGATTTGGTATTCTGGAAGATGCAGTGAATTACCGCGGTAGTGGCCACCGAGTTCGTAGTTTTCGTTCGTGTGTATTCCACCAGATTGCTACTGTCGGTGTGGTCACATAGCTAGTTACTGACCGAGGAGAGCGCACTGGCTTGGTTCCATGGGGTATCCAAATTCGGCATCCCGCCCACCCCCGGAAATCCCCGGGTTCAGGTCGGGGGCAGCCGGGACCCCGATCAACTACCCAGTTCGAGCCCTATACCGAGATAGACCATCTGGCCCCCACCGTTCTCAGCCCGCACGAACTGGATTCGGCAAAAGGTCTGGATTAGGAAAAAGAACGGATTCGGAAAAAGAACGGATTTGGAAAAAGGACAGAGGTCGATCAAATACCGCGAGGGAATCTCACCTCAGACCGATTGGAAGCCGTGCAGCGTGCCTGAACGGAGCATGGGGGCCTTGCGGGATGAGTGCCTCCCGGCGATATAACCTCTGGTATCTGGAGAGACCACTTCTTCAGAGTACGGTATGACGTGTGGACGGAAGAGGTAAAAGAGCAGAGATGCAGGAGCGAGCTCTCGGCTGCCACGGCGAGTGGTAAGTCAGTCAGCGATTTGGTAAACTGGGGCACACGGCATGAACAATCCTGCCGATAGGTTCCGTTGAAGGCTGTGGAGTCCAGCGATCCAAGTTGGTTTCTTCTCCTGGCTGATGTCGAACCAAGACGCTAACTTCATGCTGACCACAGCGACAGTCTAAACACCGAAACGTAGAGCGACGACGATGCTGAGGATCAGGGGTATATAAAAGCTAGGACATCTTCTCTGCCGTTCTCCTCCTCTGCATCGATTCCAGCTTCACCCTTCATTTCTTCTCCATTCCGGGTCGTTAGGCATCCATTTACTCCATCCTGTGGTTGAGCACTTGGGCTCTCCGCCTCGCTCTGCTTTCTCGATGTTGCTCACGAAGGCTACGGTCCTGACGTGGAGTTTATTCTCTGCACTCTCGTCGGCGCGGCCGTATACACCACTGTCGGTTACCGATGACGCCAGCTCATTGATTGAGGGGCAATCCTGGCCTCATCAGTGGTTCTCCTACGAACTGGACGACAGCGAGGACTTTGACCTGCCCACTTTCGAGGCCGTGGAGGACGTCAACGCCCCTACCACCACCCGACCCACTCCCACCAACGGGACCCTGGTCACCCGGACCAACGTGAAAGCCTGCCAGAATACCCTGGCACACGGGTTTTCCTGCTCGTCCATCAGCGTCGCGGCCATGATCGCGGCGCAGTTGGCGGCCCAGATTTACACTGCGTCCCGCCAACATGACTGTGGCACTCACTCAGGCACCATCGACGGTTGGCACTACGAGTACCACGCCACCGGCCGTCACTGCGACACCACGGCCGAGCAGAAGACCATCGAGGGCGCCATCTACAAGTACCTGAAAAGCGTCGAACATGGTACCGTCTGTGGCACCCAGTGCATCAAGCTGACCCATGGAGGCACCTGGGAGGGATACTTGAAGTTCGGCAGGGCGGGAGACTTTGATCGGTCCGCGTACTGTGGGCCCAACCTAGAGTTTAGCAATTGTGGATCTGGCGGCAAGAATGATGTTCCTTGAAGGGGTAGTCTCTCTTGTGTAAGCGTGTCACGAAAGGGGGAGAGAAGAAAGGTGTCAGCCGGTTGTGACTGGAGGTTGCTGAGCGATGTTCTTGCCGAGATTCCGGGAGTGATCTATATTGGTTGTATATGAAAGTATGTGGTAGGCCTTTCTTGTATCTATTGAGTAGCAGGAGCAGCAATTCTGTTGAATGGTTGTGTTGTAAAGTCATGTGTCTACCATACATCTTGTGTGTCAGGAGTACCAGCCAAAGGGTCCCATCCAGATACCTATGCACATGAAATGGAACGTTGAATGCCGCTGGACTGCCCAGATCCCGTTGCTGTTGTACCCAAGAGTTTGTCTATCCTTTGGTAGGTGTGGATCCATCCATCATCGATTCCTCTGCCCGCGTCCGTAGAGCGTGGCCGCCTTCATTGCGCTCCAACGTTCAGTAAGCCAAACCCAGCGTTCGTGGGGTCTAAATTGGAAAGTGACTGGATTGTCACGGCCCCTCCGGCTCGAATCTACGCGCGTTAGTCCTCCCAGGACCTGAATGATCATCTCGATTATATTCACATGATCACATCACAGAGACTAACCCAGCTGGCGGGTGTGACGCGCAACTGGAGAGGGCTGCGGGTCAATGCGAACAGGAACAAAACGCCTAGATGACTCGTACGAGAAGCAGAAAGAAGTTGTGGTGGCGGTCTGGGATGCTACGTCTACATCTACGCAGAGGCCCCAGTTCTCAGGATGAGCAAACGACACCGCTAGTTCTTAAGCCCTAGCCCCTCCCACGACTATGTTGTACTACATGAAGCTTTGTGGCAGGAGCTCAGAATGCAGAGCACCGGTATCGTATTAATAACCAGCATTGTGTTGGATTCAGGTATAGGCTTTCTCCAGGCCGGCATAACACATCGAGCGTATAGCGAACATACCTCGATGAGATGGTCTGTCCGCTGCGGAGAACCTCTCGGTATCTTGAATACGATGGAATCGAATGACGGGCTGTAGTCAATCATTCTGCGCAAGCTCGGCATTCCATCTCGTTAAACCACCATATGGAAATGTGATGATTGTACTCGCGAAAGTACATCTAGTATATACATACAGACCAGAACACCCAAATCAGCATCCCAACCAGCACGCGAGGGTCGAGAAAGACGTGATCCAGTACGAACCACGTAGCCCAGTAAACTCGAGCTCACCCGTGCAGATCTATTTCACTTGTGGACCTATTTCTGGCAATCCAAGTCCAACTCGCAGTAGCCTTGGAACGATTGATTGATCCAGCCCCGCTTCACAGTATTGTGCCACTGAATTCTGGGTATGTTGTCAATAGATTGATGCCCGTATCTTGACTTTGCATCCGTGTTGATATAGTGCAGTGTGACCCTGTGGGAGACTACTATCAAGCCGGTGGCTGTTATCAGCAGGCCGATGGCCGGAACAAAGCGAGAAGTCTGGATACCACGAACTTTGACTGCGGCTACCTCCGTCCGGAAACCTGCTGGGTTGTGAGTTTTCTTGGCTCCTTCATGAAAATAACCTCGGGGTCTCACTACTAGTTACAGTATACGGATTAGATGGGCCAACGGTATCCGCCGCTGGAAGGACACGATGTCCAAAGAGGTTTCGGCCGCCGGGGCGGGCCGCAGTGCACATCGTACACATGGCCAGGTTTCATCCAATGAGAGGAGGATCTGGGGTGGGATGCATCGACTGGATACGGACCTGTTCGTCATGATAGCCTACCTACGTAGTGAACTAGTGCAATTCCACTGTTTATAGCACTCGGATCAACTGTCGTGCAACTTCTGACGTACCGCACACAATCTCCCTACGGTCGGGTCGCGAGACTGTGAGTCGATCGGACGTAGACAGACATCCACAGCACATCTCATTGGATTCGAGGCATCCAATTCACTCGGCTGCCCATCAGCACTTTGATCCACAGCCGTGGATCGCGCGCAGTAGACGGAACCTGACGAGGCTGGAAAAGGAATGAAAATCTGATAAATCAAACGATTGGCATCTTCTGGCCCACCCAGGCATGGTTTTCTACCACCGACCCATGAACGTGTTTAGGTCGAAACAATCGGCCCATTGATGGACCCTGCTGGAGCCCATAGGAATGTGGAACTTCCCAGGGGGCGTCCAGCTAATCTTTGTAGAGACCAGAGGACATATCCCGCCGTCCTAGAACTCCTTCAGGGCAGCCTCTATGTCGTACAACGCCCAAGCCATGCACCGGACATTGCACGGCCTTACGCTGATGGTACGCAAGTAGCCCACGAACCACAATAGATTTAATATCTTGCCATGTGCATATCCTGCTCTCTTTGCCAAGCCCCAACTCCGGTGATTGAAGTGAGTTCATCCATGCTGCAATTACGGTGGGGAGCCTATCGTATTCCACAATAAAGTTGTACCCTGGGCAAGGCATCGAGCTGCAAATCGCCACCAACTGCCTAGGCCCATTCCTTCTCACTGGGCTTCTTTTACCCTTTCTCGCCGCTGCGGTTCCTGTTTGCTCTCCTGCGCCCCGTGTGATCTGGACCAGTAGCCAGGTGGCGGAACTCTTGGCGCCTCCGGGGGGCATCCTCCTCTCCGAGCTCCGCGATCCTCCACGCGATACAGTGCGCAATTATGTGACCTCCAGACTCGGGAACTGGTTCGTGAGCGTGGAGTTCGCCCGTCGGTACGGAGGTAGGGGCTGGTCAGCGTAGCCCAGAACCCTGGCGCAACCAATACGAGCTTGTTGCGGAACGCACGGTGGATGAAGCTAGTCTTATGGCCTTTGCTACACAGTCCGGTGCTGGCGGCGAATACCGTGCTGTATGCCGCCTTTGCTGAGGAGCTGGACCAGCCGGTGCACAGTGGTGATTCTGTGATCCCTTGGGGGAGGATCCGTCCTGGCGTAGCCCGGGCTCGCCAGACATTTGGTATGGGAAGACGAAGGCGGCACCTGGCCGTGACCGAGAGTTTTGGGAGTGGTGTATGGAGCGCACTAGGGACTATTTCTGATGATTGTAACAGCCAGCCAATGTTCTAGTATTCCGCAGTGTCCATTAGACGATGCCTGTATGAAAGAGGCCATTCCTAGGCCGTCATACTCAAATCAACTTTCTCAATATCATCGAGCAGACCGCGTTGCCACGTCAAGTTGTTGACAACCACTCACTGGGATTTTTCAACATGCCTCCAGCGCAGCTAGATTACTGAGCGTCGTTGAGGCACGACTTGTGAGCGCCATCTTTTAGTCTGGCATCAAGCCGCTGTTATTTTCTCCCAAGTTGTATATCATGATGTTGCTCTGCCTTGTTTACGAGGTAGGTTTTCTGTCATTGTCACAACGTATCGCCATGATTTCAAGGATATCGTCTGTTATTACTGTAAACAAATTCTCTTCAAACATCAATATTCCATTGATCTATTTTACAGTGCCAGCTATATTACTACTGGGTCGCCAGCAGCCCCTAGATACCACCTCATAGTGCTACTAAATTGCAGCGCAATACTACTATTTAGTAGGCTGTCACACCTGGGGGTTTGTGGAGGATTTATAAGTGAATGTCATCGTGGAATGCCACCTATTTATTCCCATTGAAGGGCTGTCTGGTCCAATAGGACCTCCACGAAGACAGCGAGTGGCTGTTCCATTGTCCAAGTGTCAGCAAGGCTATACAGGGTGCCCTCTTTGTTGCAACTGTATGATAGAATATATAAAAGAACCAGGCTTTCATAGCGCAAGACCACCTTCTCCAATTACCGGGATGGAATTTGGGTTTGAAACCATACTAAAGTTCTAATTATATCTGTATTGCAGTACCGGACTCGAGTGACCATTCCAACGAATAGCCTCGGACATCACCATAAACAAGCACCCGTCGAGCAAGCGTGCTATCTCATCTGCCTATACTCCAACCCCTCCATGCCAACGCCCAACCCTTCGTCCTCAAGCTCCTCCGCCTCAAGGAGAATCCCCGGATACCACACGTTGAAAATCCCACAAACAATGAGCATAAGCGCGGCATCAAACACGTACAAAAACGCCTCGTGGCTCTGCAAGTACCCCGTGCTTCCCTGGACATACTCAGCCACCCGGTAAATCGATCGCACCATGATCAGGATGCTAGTTGCGTAGAGCAGAAACAGGCATAATTTCCAGGATGGGATGGCGCGTCCTTTGGTCGCGGATCGGGCCAGGGTCTGAGCCGTTGGATCGCGGTGGAGGTTCCAGTGGAAGAGGACGGAGACTGCCATAAAGACGCTGAAAAAGATGACTTGCACGAAGAGGCCGACGATGATCACCCGCTCGCCAAGATGTACTTTCGACGCTGTTTGTGCCTGTGCAAGGATGGCGCCGCCTATTCAACATCGCATCATTAGCCTTCGATGTTGGGGTTTGAAGCCAAGTTACTGGAATGGGGCCAGTGCATATCCAGATACCTCCACTTTGAATCAAGAACGAGAGCACGTCGCCCGAAACGAAAATCCTAGTTAATCTCGTCGGCTGGATGGGAGATCTGTTCTCGCCCTTGACCAGATGCATAATCCGACCGAGGATCGTGTATATCGAGGCTGCCAGTAGAGGAGGCGCGAGGAGCAAAAGCAGACTCTGCAACGCATAGGGTCCGACAGACCAGTCGGGGGTCTGTTTGGCGCTGACCATGCGTGCGATGTAGCCTAGCGATTCCACTGCATACCAGATAACAACAAGGTCAGTATGGGTTCGCTCGGTTTCAGGGAAGAGCTCGACCTCACGTATTGCGCCGATAATAAAAGCCGCCATGAATTTCGTTCTCGTACGGCATGCCTGCCAGGTATGGATGGCGGCCGATGCACCGAATCCGACCGCGAAGCATACAGCGGCTGGGAACGAGGGGTTATAATGATACAGGGTATAGGTTGAGCTCATCTTGGGCGGTTGGAAGACCTGGATAGCGGGTAATGTTTGGTGATACGGTTCGGGGATGAGTTTTAAGAGCTCAAGGCTGGACGCTGAACGTTTATATACAGTCACCGGGTGCCAGCTTCTCTTGCACAGTTATTCTTAGGACCATGATACCTGGTGGGCTTTTGCGGAGTGAGCTACAGAGTATACGGGACTATATTTGGTAGTCGGATCAATTACTGTGTGCGGTATAGTGTACGGTCTTATCGTCCAGGCTCCACACCCAGAATTAGTGTACGAGGAAAAAGGACGGTGGGTTCTCGGAGCCCACAAGGCAATCCAGCTTAGTCTCTTGCGAAAGCTTATCATGGACGCACGGAGTCTTGTAGTCAGTATATAACTCTTACGGGTCACCCAAATTGCTTTTCATATAAGGCTCCCTGGGACCATCCGACAACGAACTGGCGACCGGCAGACCTCAAACGAGACAGAAACATGCTCAGCAACTTCGCAATCATGGTCATTGTTATTGTTGCCTGTCTTGGTGTTACGGCTTTGGCAGCAGGCATTTCCTCCCACTTCAGTGGACCCGATGATGTGCGCCCCGTCTATGACTTCCCCCACGAGCAGCGGCTGTACATGCAATCCGTCCGCAGATCGTATTTCGCCGACCTTTTGAGTGGCATGGGACAATTTAAACCCCATCGGATGCGTGCAGGTAGGGGAGTCTCCGATGATATCAACTGAAGCACTGACACCTGGCCCAGGTGAGTCTCGCAGGGAGGAAAGGGTATGAGGGACACGAAGGACCGAAAAGGCTGGTATCAACAATGTGGATACAATAAGCCATGGGACGGAAGACGAATATTTGTGTACAAGGCAATACTAGAACACCAAGAGCCAACGAACAGAACAACACCAACGAGGGACGCCATCTGTATGCTAGAAGGGCCAAGCTGAAACAAGATCACGATGCACAGTTCATCAGACTCTCTATTCGTAGAATCTCCGACCGCCAGTGCCCATCAACAAGAGATTGAATCTTGCGCACTAGTCTATGTCCCCAGTCGCCCATCCACCAGTGTGCGCGCAGATAATGCATGATCACCCCATAGCTCGCCAGAATTACCAATGCAAATGGTTCACGCTTTTCAATCAAGCTGAGAATACCATGCGGAACTCTAAAGATGAACTGAAAAGCGGCAGTAATAACGCTGATACTTGGGTGAATCTCCATACTCTCAAAAGACAGCCGAAGCGCTTGAACTGCCTCACTGTACATGCTCGAATGTGGGTCTGCACCATGGTGAGAATGAGACTGACCGAGATACTCCAGAGGCGCAATGATCTGCTCAACGAATTTCCCACGGTGGGTGGCAGCTGAATCCAAAGGCTCTGGCATGGTAATGAGGGCCGCTAGATCCCCAGCCTGTACCCAATGATGAACCTCCATCAACACTTTCATCGAGCTTTTGCAGATGTGAGTGATTTCAAGGAACTCTTTGATGGGATCACCAGCACTGCTCGGCTGCGTACAAAGGGGAAGAGCCACGGTGAAGATAATGATAATATTCGAGAGTACATAAGCAGCGTCCGCATTGGATTCATTGAGACGTTCGAGTTGGGATAAGCCTTCAATCGCCTGGGAATGGTGAGTCTGCGCCAACCGTAGATATCTCGTCCGTTCGGAATATGTACTGGAGAAGGCGGAGTGTAGCGCTGACAAGGCGAGAATGCCGTGCATTAGAAATGGATGGTGGGCAGCTTTACGCGGAATGGCCGATCGCCATATCCATGAGACCGAGTCATTCCGGGAGAGAGTCTGATGTGTGTGGTTGCACCATTGCACCATGAGCTCGAGATTGTGCAGTTCGGCGCTGGCTAGATCGGATCGGCCTGTGACTTCGGCAGACCGACCATCGCTCAAGGATGCAGCCGGGCTCGGCCTCCCTTTTCCGGGCGCTTTGGCCACAATGTAGGAGCACTCAGGGGAGGAGTAGCTACAAGGCAAGTCCCGTTCGGTGCATTTTCCACAGCGGGGTCGGGTTTCATCGCACTAGGTGGATGTCAATCAGACTGTTCGTCAGGAATCCTGGGAACAACAGCTCTGGGATGTGACCTTGATTCGCTTGGCCTTGCAGTGGGCACAGCCATGGCGAGATTTAGTGTGAGCACGACGCGATGGCATTAGGAAGGGGTTGGCTTGCGAAAGCTTGTGTAAGAGTCAAAGAACATTTTCCCCCTGTTTTAACAGAACGAAAAGTAGGCACCTATGGGGGCAAACTGTGCCACAATTGTGGACATTGATTGCGTCCGAAAAAAAGCCCTGTGGAATCTGGATCAAGCAGATCGATCGTATACCGTACACTATACCGCTTCGAGATTAGCGTTGGCTGGCCGCTTGGCAGCAGCAATATCACTCCAAAGCTTCGAAAGGGTGCAGAGGTTCAAACGGATCCATTGGATTTCCTCAATCAGATCATTACTATAGAATTGGGTCTTGTGAAACGCTGGGCTTACTGGCATGAACATGTACCTCGCTTGCTCGAGGTTAGCTGAACTGCATGCTTTCTGGCTAGATATATATATGTGGACGGAACCACCTACTTGGTAGCAGATCATGAGCGAAGCGGACTTCAACTCAGCTTTAATATCTAGCTGTGATGTCATAAAACGACCGGGACTGATCTGATTGAGGCTTACACCAGAGTTCCATAGAAGATCATCATATATTATCCTATTAGCATTATCTGAAATCAGGTCTCACGTAGTCTCATATCATCACTGAAGCTCAACACCGGTGTATGGCTCATTTCGTCTCGTTCCGGTCCCGACTGTGAGAGAGTACAGATTGGAGGTCGGAACTGTTATTGTGCAGTATCCCTTGTACAGAGTTGATCAACAGATCATTGACTGGCACCTTGGCCGACAGGACCAAATCACGCATGGCTTCGGTATAATATGGGATCACGACGCCATCGTATTCCACTTCTCGTGTGACCGCATCGAGGCTGAGATACCCATTCCGTAAAGAACTTCCTTGCGCCTGCACAAGAGGCAGAAGATTCTCCATGATTGTGTGCATATCTACCACCCCCTCGAGTGGCGTCGAGTGGTTTCCGGGTCGCAGCGTCAAGTTGTTGATAGTAGCATTCCCTACTATGAGGTCATTGCTTTTCAAGTCCATGGTGATGGTGCCCTGCCGCTTGGTTAGCCGTTATTCGACAGGGTCGAGGAGTGAATGCACACAATCTCTATGGTCATGACCGATGGATTTGGCAGTATCGCGTTTGCAACCAGATTCACCCCGTCATCTCGCGGTGGGAAAAGCATTTTCGGGTGGTCGATCGAAAATCCTGCGAATGAATTGAGAGCTACATTCTTAGCTCATATTGGCATAATTTCCAATTTTTCCTCCTGCGATCTCCTGGATCGATACTTACTGTTTTGAGGGAGATCCTTCTTCAAGGAAATATGACTCTTCAGCTTGCCCAAGTATATATTAGTAGTTCCAAACGCAGACAACGGCGCATGTGGCTTGAACACTACACTGCGAACGTAATGCTTCCATGGCTCGGGATTCACTGGACTTGGCTGATTCTGAACCCCAATACTCGTGTTCCCCTTGATTTCGATAGCATCATTGTATACCTTCAAATATGTGCTATTCCCCGGCTGATCCTGATTGAATAGGTGGAGCACGTTGGGGTCCAGACGTACAGGGACGTTCACAGGAAGCTTGAGTGCGGTTTGGATGCTGAGCAAAACAGACTCTGGCCGCGGTTGCATGATCTTAGCTTCCACTAGGACGAGAGATGCATTGTCGATCACTCGTTGGGAAATCGCTTGGATGATGACGGTGAAACTAGATTTATCAGCTATGACCTCTGGGATGGAAATATGGCTGTGAAACGTACAACAGTGGGAGAAATATCGCCAGGAAAATAATGGCAGTGACTAAATAACAGCACCAAAACCGAGTCCAGTGTCGACGAATTTTTCCTCTGCTCTTCAGCGAGCTACTGTCTGCCAGTTCCACATGTGCCATCTGGGATTCATCTCCATCCTCTTGGGGTAGAGGTCCACGATTGGCGCCAAGGGCATATTTTCCACTCTTGGTGGTGAGATATGATGGTTTCTCAGCCATTGCCCTGCTTTGGGAGAAGGTGGTCTGTTGGAGGTATTGGAAAGCATGGTCGACCACACATATATACAGGGTAACCTCGCTGGACCCCTCGAGGATCCACAGAACTAGTTTGGCTAGGGCATTGTATACTAAGTCAGGCATGTGAAATTCATTGTGGTTCTCATCTTCCTACTCTCCAGGCAACGAGTGTATTGCGTCGGATGATAATTAATCAAGAAATTGCCCTAAGATGACTCCATCAAATCCAGAAAAACATCACTCGGAATCCACAATGGGAAGTCCGTCCACCCCGGGTTATTTATTGCTCCGTGGTGATCGACATGAGCTGTACAAAAACGGTAGGCATTGCGAGTCCCTTCCCGAGATTGAGATCCACTTGAGCAGCTCAACATTACACAGTATGTTCCTTCCTGTGCAGAGTCTGTGTGATTCAAGTGTGCTCGGGTCCATTAAGGGGGAAACCGAGTCAATGCCTCAAGTTTGGGCAAGGTTAGAATAGAATATATTAGGAACTTCCGGCGCATTTCTTGTCGGAATGCGAGTCGTGGGAATCGACCCTCTCCAATATGGTATCTCGGATGAGGAGGACCGTCAGAAATGAGAAGCGAATAGGCTCTCTCGCAAGGCTATAGCGTATCGAATCCTTGCTGAAGACCAGCTGTTACTTTTCCGGCCGTTTCTTTCTTTCGATGTTTCTACAGGACATACACACAATACCGCTGTCTCAATGTCTTCTCATTCTCCGTGCCTGACGAAGTATGCGCGTTTACATATTAGCTGCATCTATCTTGGGTAATTCTAAATACTCACACCTGGTTCTGTGTTACCCATGCCATTGGGACCTATAAGATTTTTGGAATCGGGATAGAGAGGAGTTCTCTGCCGGTAGGAGGAGTGACATGACCATCCACCTTCACCCAGTGGTATCCTTTGCGTCAGAGCTTCCGCATTACATAGTAGCATGATTGGACATTCTGCTAAGCGTGGTCTAAATGAGGCGGGGTCGCTGGGAGGGCAATATATTATACTTGATCAGAACAAGAGTGGCTGGCCTGAGTGACTCCGGATTGGTGGCTCCATGGATAAGAGACACGGGTTTGGCCTGGACTATGACTGGGCCAATACGGTAAGTCGCTATCTCCCGGTGAGTCAGATCCCCAAGACTGTTCATGACCATGTTATCAAGACTTGCTTGTCTGGACTTGTGTGTTTCGGACCAGTGAAGGTATGGAAAACGTACACGAAGCGTATGCCAGTGGCAATGTATGAGCGCAATATCAAGGAGAGCAGTGAGACTTTGACAGAAGGGGCAGCCTCTCCGGCCGGTGTCCCCACGACTATCGGGTAACACTCATTCATGTATCTATCTCCGATTGTCATGTCGGCGCCGGCTTGTGTGCCCCCGAAAATATCGGATATGTCATCGACCATCAGTCGATCACTAGCCGATTTGATATGGGCCACTGCACTCCGCTGAACGAGGCCTTGTTGCACTAGATCCTATGTGCGTCGACCGTGGTGCGACATACTAGGACTGACGAAGCGTCTGGAGTCAGCCGGGGGCTTATCAGTCTATGGAATGGATGGGTGGGAGTTAAAAGTGACCATTTATACATACGTTAGATGTGCATCTGCGCGAAGACCCACAGAGCCCTTTGTGAGACGAGTACCACCTGGCCGCAGGAGTATTACGAGGCTGCCATGGATGATAGTGCTAAGTGATATTACCATCCACTAGACAAGGGTCAGGCAGGGATCAGCATTGTCCAGGCCGATTAAAGAGCGACCGACTAGTTACTCCCTAAAGTGTTTAGACAGAGAAAATCTTTCTTTCTCTCGCGCGCGCGCGCGCTCTCTCTCTCTATCTGACCGTTTGGACCTCCATCAATCTTGCTCCCACGCCCGATATATACTCACCACTATGGAGCATTGTAAACGAATCTGGCCATAGATCTTCCCTGCTAGGGCTGCCCTGACTTCGGCCACTCTTCCGTCCCAAGTGGGCCGCGTGGCGATCATCACCGGTAGCACTACGGGCATCGGATTGTCGCTTACACGGATTTACTATGAAGGCGGAGCCATAATTTACACAGTGGCATCCGAATCCCAGAGCGGATTTACTGGACTCGATGGCCGATGGGGGTTATGCAAAGGAATTCGCGGCATGGGCTGAGAGGCTCGTGCAGGAGTTTCGGTGAAGGTCGAGCCATGGTAGGCATGAAGCCAGGCCAGGCTTGTTCTACCTTACCTGTCGCAGCGATTCCATGCTGAACTAGAGAAACCATAGTGTGTCACTTCATGCTTGCAAATCCTACTGTTCAAGTTATTCTGGTCCATCTCATGGGGAAGTTTGAGCCGAAGATAGGGACCCGCCTGACAAACGTATCAGCATCATTGAGGAATGCCAAACTAAGCTCTAGAGGGCTAAGGGGACCTCATATAGCCCACATCAATCCATGAGAGCAATTGGCTGGGAACAGTGGAGACGAGGTGGAGCATCCATCAGCCAACCTCAATGCCTTCGCTCTGCCCCACGTCCAGCTGCGAACGTCTTATCACTGCACCATTTTCCTCTTCCAAGACACCATATCCAGCCTATAGGCGAAAGCACCATTCGCCATGCCGACGACCTCAGATCCGATCGTCTTCTATGATATCGCCCCGCGTCCCCCCGTGGAGAAAACCTGCTTCGCGCCAAACCCCTGGAAAGCCCGTCTGGCCCTTAACTTCAAGAGTCGCCCGTATTCAACCACATGGGTGCCATTGCCCGACATTCCCAAAGTCCGCAATGGTCTCAAAGTACCAGCCTGTCGCCAATTTGCCGATGGCACCGACTTCTTCACCCTGCCGATCCTCGAGGACCCCGCCACGGAGTCGTTGGTCGGCGACTCCTTCGATATCGCAGTGTACCTCCAGAAGACGTATCCGGACTCCGGCGCCGGCGACCTCTTCCCCCCTCAGAAGCTCGATTATACCTTCACCCATCCTGCGATCCTCATCCCGCTGTCGGACTGTCGCGACAGTGAATTCCCTGAATACGCCACGTTCAACATGAACGTCGACGCGGCCTTCACGGCACATGTACAGCTTGGACTACAGGGCTTTCCGTTCGATCCCGCCACGGCCGAGGCCAGTAAGCAGGAATTTGTCCGGCGCGCGGGAGTGACCTGCTGGGAGGACTTTTTGTTGGTCGGCGAGGCGCGAGAGAAGACGAAGGATTCGTTCCGGGATATGCTCGGGGGGCTGGCTCCGCTCTTCTCGAGGGACTCCAGTGGGCCATTTCTGCTCGGCACACGGGCGAGCTATGCAGACTTGATCGTCGGTGCCTGGCTGCGGATGATGCACGTAACCCTACCGGACAGTGAATGGGAGGAGGTAGCAAGTTGGCATGGCGGTCTATTTGGGCGGTTGCACGATGCGTTGGAGGTCTATGCGGAAGTGAAATAGACTACTAGACCAAAGAAGCTAGAGGGACATATAAGATAGGTACCTAATCCATGCAAGGAGCTTTCATGGTCGAGAAAATGAATGAGGATTACGACAATTAAATCGCTATCGTTTCGCACCTAAGATTCAGCGACACTACAGGATTCTATCGATTTACACTGGATTTGATAAAATACGAAACACCAGGCAGCGACAATGGATGGAATGACTGCCTGGTCATGGTGATCGAAGAGATGATGTCAATGAACAAGTTTATCAATTTTAATTCTTCGGGTAGCACTGCTTTCATGTAGAGAGCGACAAGGCCTCGATCTTGCTGCGGAATGGACCAGGTCGGAGCAGGTGGGCCATCTAGCACTCCACCGTCAGGCTGGAGGCTCTGGACTTAAGAGAATTATAATACCAGGCTTCATCTTTGGAGGACGATGCGTGATTTGAGTGTTCCACGATGTGGATTCAACAGGTGATGGGAAGAAAGGAGGTTGGACATAGCCGTGCAGGCACATCCAAAGCTGCCAACGAAGCGATCGCAGTGGAAAGAATCCAGTACACAGCAATATCCAGTAACCGCCCGTTAGAAAGGAGCCATCCTCTTGGGCCCCACCCTCATTACGTGGCTTTCATAAGATCTCTGGGTTGAAATCTGCCCCGGAAGACCGTATCATCGGATGGCCTGTGGCCACCCTGATCCGATCGCAGGTTTCGGAGAGAAACCCGCCCACGACAACCGAGTAGATATGAATGGAAATGGAGAGGCTATGGAGGACTTAAAGAAATGGTCACCGCTGGTGTGCGGGATACGGCCGACTACTGTGCTCGATACACGCTGGGCATTAGGTTGAGGTGTGAATAGCAATCGAAGATCTGATGTGGGAGCAGTCCCATATATGAATGCATGTAGAAAGTTAGGCTTCTGCTCTATTATTCCGTAGCCAATTGAAGGACCAGACAGCTCTACCGAGAGAGCCGAACAGACTCATTCTGTTTTATACTGTACATTATGAGCCCGGCCCATCTCAAACCCGTGCGTATCAGCAATCTGTGCCATGACCTGATCTAACCAAGCGATCTCAGCATCCAACTCCAAATTCCGCCGTGCCACGTTCAACGGAAAAATAAGCATCAATGCCCCGACACTTCCCTGGAGACAGTCCAGATGGTAATCTACCATCCGGAGGATCTCAATCGCAATATCCCGTCTCGTCCCTTGAGTTGGGAGGAGAGGGTCGCTGATGCTTTCTTTCCAACTAGGCTCGGGATGGCAATGGAGAAACTCGCACATCTTCAGCACCAGGAGCAGCGTTGAGTCATACATACACACCTCTTGCGCACGGGAGAAATCATGAAACCAGAGGACTGTTTCGAATGGGCGGGGAGCAGATGTAAATCGAGGTGGAGAGCCTTGCATATTCAGATCCGCAGAAACAGGAAAGGAGGCACCAGGAAACGTATCCTGCCATGTCCATCGCCAGACATACAGCTCGTCCAGCATGGCCAGAGCCTTCTGGCACAGTCCGGTTCTCGCCGTCTCATCCCCTCCCGCTAGGAACGAATCAACAGCTTCCAACAGACCGGGGACATCACACATGATATCATGGAGACAATCTATCAACGTCTTGGACTCGGGCTTCTCAGCCCACGGAATCGTCTTCCATTGTGGCTCCTCCAGAAAACATCGTTTGCGACTCGCAATATGCGCTATAGCCTACCGACCAGTCAGTCATTCCAATACCACTAAATGTGAGGACAACATACAATGTTCTGCCTCAATGTTGGGTACAACGCAAACCCCACCCCATGCGTATGTCTCTGGGGCCCGCGGAAGGCAGTCAATCGCGCCAGACCCTTGTAATGCTGCATCCAGGCATTTGGCACGGTAAACGCAATGGACTCATACATGGCTAGATAGATAATCACCACGAGCAGATCTTCTCGGAGAGCATGTTCTGGATGGTAGAGCTGGAGTTGCAACTCTTTCAACGCGTCCGAATACCATCTCGATCCCCTGTGGAGCAGGTCGGCGTGGTGGTGCACTTGGCCAAAGTAGGCTGTGGAGAGTGCACGGAGCGAAGTTTTTGATAGGACCAGAGCTTTGTCGCTCGCCGTGTTTGCGTCGGGCTGGCTCAGGTGGAACGAGATGGTAGACGCCAGGTGAATGGCTTCCGCGTCGTGTTGGTTGAATATCTTGTGGACGAGATGCGTGGTGAAGATATTGTCGTCGTCTCTGGTGGGGGCGATGATCCATCGGGGTCTGGTATTCTCGTCCTGGGGGGATCTTAATCTGACCAGGGAGGTCTCAGCCCCGGGCCCCCTCCGGGTAAATCGCTTGGTCTCATCATGAAATTCAGCAAATGCGACGTAGCCATCGCATCGGTAGCCTCCTTTGGTGCACCGATCGCAGTGCGGCTTTGCCTCGTCTTGGATGCCGTTAGTGTGAGATCCTGGGACGCCGCGCAGGGTGAGCCAAACCGCATTTGACACGTCGTTTACGACAGGTTTTGCAACCTTTGCTTCTTCCTGGGACACCAACCATGAGTGTTGTACTAGGGTATTATACTAGGGTTCGTGGTGACCCGGTTGCTCTTGTCACCGCGGTGGAGTTGGTGTCTGTGCGGGGGGATTTGGCGGGAACCGATTTCTAGCGCGTAGTGGGAAAAGCCTTAGCCTGTTCGCCTCTCCCAGTGCTACGGGGATTTCTACAGGGATCTACCACGCAATAGCACACCAGGGGAGACGATGATCATGCTGGTATTGAAGAGTAAACTAGAGGCTGCACCATCCCCCTGAATCATTATGAACTCGTCTAGCAATTGCATGACGCTTCAGGTTGACTCGAGGTGGGGTGAGACTCCGCCCCGGTCACAGCCCTACTCCTTCCTATGAACTGGCTGTCGTGTAGCATATTTCCGGTACTTGTCGGCTGTCTTTGCCCGGGCTCGTTTACCATAAATCATCAATAGAATCGGCAAGGCCACGGTGACCAGGGCCAGCATGCTGATGAGAACAAATGTATTCTCGATTCCCATGCCGGTGATCCAAGGGGTGAAGGCAAAGCGAACCACCATGGCAAACCCATTGCGGATGAAGACAATGGCAATCAACGCATCCCCAAGTATCTAGACAGTTTATGAGCGTGACGGCCTCTTGCATGATGTCTTCGTGCGGGACTCACATCGGGATAGCAGTCAGTAAGATATGTCAGCGCCACATCGGCAGTGGTAATAAACCCGAAACCATATATCCCTTGACCCACAGCCAGCAGAGCCCAATGCATACCCTATGCAGAGGGTTAGCCTTTCAAGAGGAGATCGATTGTATCAGAAGCGACAGGGATCGTACTTTGCCTAGTCCAACCCCATACATCAGCAACCCGGCGCAGTTCAGGAGAGCCCCGGGAATGCTCATCCAAAGACGCATCTCTGGCTCGAAGATGCCTCCATTTTGCTTGGCTGCTCGAACAATGAGCCCGTCGTTCAGGGCTGGAACCGTCAAAGTCGCGATGAAGGTGCCCAAAAATCCACCGAGGTGGAACAGGCCAACTGCAGACGGGCCAAACTGGTACGGTTCGTCCAAAAGGAAGTAAGAGCCAGACGAAGCGTTGGCAGAAAACCAGGCCAGGATGGTGCCGTATGTGATGGCCGTGTAAGCGACGGCGGGGAAGGAGAAGAGAATGAGCAGCGGCTGGTAAAAGTGCTGGACCACTGGCATGTCCGTCCGGGTGACGAAGGCCAGGCGTTGCCGAATCGACTTACGTCTGCGACGGGGATCTGCCGTGGAACGAGTAGCCACTCGGACGGTAGACGGCTCCCCTGTCTTCTGGTCATCGTCATATCTCGGTTCACCTTCTTGGTCATGATCAGAAGACTCGGCATGGCCGACCACGAGGGGAATGTATTTGGACTCCTCGAAGAAGAACAGCACGAAGAGGAAGTTGACGCCAAGGAAGATGGCGATCATCCACCACATCCATCGCCAGCCCATCGAGACGATAATATACCCGGCCGCGATCGGGCCACCCGTGGACCCCAGGCTCTGCATAAACAGAAAGATGCCGTTCATCCGAGCATGTTGATGGACAAAGAAGAGGTCGACAATAGTGATCATGACCACGGCCTCGCTGATAGAGCCAGCGAGTCCAGCCAGCAGACTGACTCCGATGAGTTCCCCGGCCTTGTGGAAGTTGGCCCACCAGATTGCACAAGACAGCTGCACCATTGCACTGAGCAGGTAAATGGGACGCCGGCCAAACTTGTGCACACAGGGGATAAACAAGAGGCATCCAAAGGCGAGCCCGGCGAAATTCGACCCACTCGCCTGGTTGAAGGTCGCGTAGGTCAAACCCAGCTCGGACATGTAGCCTCGATAGGCCAAGCTATTGATATCCACGAGGACAAAGGTGAAGAGGACATACGAGCAAGTGAGCCCAAAATTCACGGCCTTCCTCAACGGGGACCAGTTCTACACCGGTCGTTAGCTGCAGCACGAAGGGGAACTGGGTCTACGCACCAAAGGGTCGTCCGGATCATCAGAGGGAGTGGGACTCAACTTGAATCGCGACGCCAGTCCCTGCCCTGAAAGAGTGAGTGTGGGACTCTACACCTCGGTCCTGTTAGGACGGGCCACATACGTTCTTCAAGTTTGATTGTCCCCGGAGGAAACATAGTATGGGAGTCTGGGCTCGACATTGGGGGCCGCTTAAAACCTGACAGCTGGCTATATCATGGATTTAGGAGGCGGGCATACTCAACGCTTTATACTTGCCCCAGCGCTATCAGTTGTCCGGCGAGCTGAACCCTCTTCTCGTGTCTTGTAGAGCGGGGGTGAAGTTTAAGGAAGACATACGAGCTGTTACGGCCGGCGAGGCTGTCATGCACCAATGACGGGCCGCAACCAGCCGGTGGATTGGTAAGTTTCGCCCCTTTCGGGCTGTCCATACATACCGATACGCTTTTGATACATCGATATCAAATGTGGACCAAATGAGAAGACGCCCTTATCTCGGCAATCACAGAGGGATGCTGAGGTTATCATCGTGATCGAATAGGTCGAACAGATACCGCGTGGTTCCCTCATCTCGGCTGGTCCAGACGCGAGTTAGAAACACCCGAAGATTCGCCACGAAGGGGTAGAAGCTGGAGCCCTTGATGCTCTGCAACAACGAAAGAATATTTTGCCGGCCAAAGGAATCATGGACTTCCGCGCCAGCAACAAGGAGGACCAATGCTATATTGGGGGGGTGTTGCTTGGCCATCGCTAAACAATGCTGCATCTCCGTTATCATTGTCCGAGCAAGGGTCTCGGCATCATCATCTCCCTCCCCAAAAGGATATCGTAGCCTGTGTAAGATAAGAAGGGTCGCGTTGCGGTGGAGATTAGCTTGCGTAAGAAGGAGCACCATCTCCTGCTCCGAGAAGCGCTCGATGGTTGCAGCTGACACAGTGGGGGCCCATGCAACGATCTCCTCCCGAAGGTTATCAAACTGATCAGGAGGGATAGGCACTTGAGGTTCCTTCCTGATGGCAACCCTGAGAAGACAAACACGATAAAGAAGGGGGAGGAGAGATCCACACAGGCCCGCATGGTGGTTTACGAGGTACGGATCACGCACTCGATACTCAATAACGGGGATTCTCGCTCGAAAGAGAGACTCGGTGACGTCGAGGAAGACTAGACAGAGCAGTTCTCTCATGTCCGACTCCTGTAACTGTTCAGAATAATAGAGCGGGCGTACCAATGAGAGGGTGAATCGGCAAATGGTGCTCGCCGAAATACCTGAGATGAGACGGTGGAATGTCACCAGACTCAGGCCCAAGGATAACAGGTTGCCCGCATGCTCTGGGCTAGTAATCTGGGCATTCCTCAATACCTGTAATGCTGACGCACAGCTAGACCAGTCGCTGTCACTACAGGCAGGCTGGTTTGTGGTAGAGCGCAGAAGGACGCGGGTTACCGCTGCGTAAGGATCAAGCAGTAGCATTGGGGCCTCCCTGATGCGGGCACGAATCATCTGGCTCATCTCACGACTTAACAACTCTCCCAGCGAGAAGAACTGACAGATCTCGACCGCCGTATACTCGGACACACGAGACACTGTACTTTCCCAGCGTAGCAAACTCAGAAGCTCGATTTTTGGGGCTCTTGTTCTCGTCTCATCATTCCTCTGTCCATGTGTGGCTACAACAGAGGTGTCCAAAGTGCGAGCGGTGTCACTGCGATCTGTCCTTGATGCTGATGCCGCAACCGAGGCAACGCGTGGCTTTCGTCCTGGTCGCTGGCGTCGCCGCGAGTATGTGCACGGGTAATGCAAGCGATAGCAGCGATAGCATGTCTCTCCTGGCCCCGCCAGGCAGCGGGACCTGACCGTATGGCATCGATCACAAGCGGATGGGCGCATGGAGTGGAATTCGAACACAGTCTCTCGGTGGGTATTGGTGTAGACGAGGTGATTCAAGTGTGTCGGGAGCGCGGAGATCGTGTTGGAGTCGTTCGCAAACTCGGGCTTGGCACATCTACGACGACTTCGCTGTGGCATCCTCTGGCACCATACCTGTGATATCGTTCTCTTCGTTTTCCAAAGATCAGATAAGGATTTATAATATGTGTCCGATTACGGTCTATCTTAAGTTGCTATCTTAATCCTATGCTACGGAGGAACAATCCGTGACGAGACCGGAATATATATTGGGAGCAGATCAGTGGGTTTTTTTGGCAAGAAGCGAGGATGGTATATCATCTATGATTACAAATCGAGGGTTAGTAGCACACGGACTTAATAGAATTGATTCTAAGTGTACGGGACGGACTGTCGCAGGATATATATTTCAATTCTGACCATGTCTATCTTGCTATCTCCAACGACTTAGCTCGTCCAAAGCGCTCCGCAGGTCGTGTTACTTCCGATTTACGCCCTCAGACACCGATCGATCAGCTTTGACATCTGTAGGCACTCCTCGTCCCGCATTGTCGTGGTGAAAAGCTGAATCCCACACGGAGCCCCTTGGAGGGATTGATAGTCATCTAGATATGTTAGTCACCATGCAGAATCAACCGCTTGAAACTTACATTCTGGTGCGATTTGATCGTCGCCCACCCGGAAGGTTTCTGTAGCATCCAACTCATTGACCTGTCCAAATGGAATGACACAGGCAGGGTACTTATAATATGTCAGCTGGCAAAACAAAATCGGAGTGAAGAGAGCATACATCAAGGCAGTTCAAGAAAGTGGTGTATGGCGCAGGGCCAAAGGAGTCATGGGCTACCGCAGTGTTTTGCGCCGGCGGCGCAAGACAAATGTCCAAATTATGTTGGATCCACATTTTTCGATAGTCCTCCTTGAGCTCGGCGCGACGTGTGTTCAGAGCGGCCAACGTGGCTAAACGGTCCATCGAACTCATATCCGGTAGGGATGACTTATGGAATTGTTTCACTTTTGCAACCTGGGCGCCAATATGCTGTAATGCGGGAACCACGGGCTCGCCAGCTGAGATGATATGGCTGAGGGCGCTCTGGTCCAGACCGAAGATACCCAACGCAACTTCATTCAGTTCCTTGATCCGGCACTCTTCGTGGGTGAGGAAAACTATTTCATGACCGTCTTCCTCCAGGCGCTGTTTCGCTTCTGCCAGTATCCGTTTGACTGGGGGATGTAGCGGAAAGACTGGATGCTCCGGGACAAGACCGATTCTCAATTTAGGTTTCACCGCGACTGTTCGCCAAGGTACATCGATCACAGTGGAGTCGTAGAGACCGGGCTGGATATCAAACACCGAGCTAAAGAAGACTTCCAGACCTTCAAGGTCCAGGGACAAAGGCCCAGCACACGAGAGGATAAAGCGCATTCCGCTGGCTGAGCAGGCACGAGTGCCTGCGTTTGGGACTCTTGACGCACTGGGTCGGAAGCCATAAGTCCCACAACACAGAGCAGGGACACGTATGGAGCCTAACGACCTGTTAACCAAGGAAACCGAGGTTTTGTCGATGGGGTGGACCTACCGCCCACATCAGTGCCGACTCCCAGAGGTGATCCGCGCAGCGCAACCAAAGCGCCCTCGCCACCACTCGATCCTCCCGGGGTCAGAGTGGTATTCCAGGGATTCAGGGTACGCCCGAAGACATTATTCTGCGAGTCCAGTGCCTACAAGTCTCAGCTTTGATCCAACAAGTGGGTTGAGCGATCTCACCATCATACTCTGGGGCACGTTAGTCTTCACATAGATGACCGCTCCAAGCTTCAGGAGGATATCCACCAGCGGTGAATTTCCGGTAGATACCTCACCCAGGAACGAAACCATGCCGATCGTGGCCTCTGTTCCTTCATAATGAAAGTTGTCCTTGATACTCACGGGTAGACCGTGGAGGGGACCCACCACCTGTCCTTGAGAGCGGAGCTGATCGAGATACTGCGCTCGCTCATAGGCCTCTGAAAACATCGTCTCTGTCAGACAGGCGACCTATGATGATTAGCCATTCAGACATAAAACCAAGGAAATTGGGGTATATACGAGTTGCTGTGCGACGGCAGCCCGTTTGCAGTATGCCGTAGTGACTTCCACCGAGGTTAGGCTTCCGCTGGCCAATGCTGCTAACAACTCTGAAACCGTGTACTCTTCCGTGATCTGCAGCTCATGCTTGGTCATGATGCCAGATTCATGGATAAGATTTTCCTGGATCAAGTTGTTTTTGTGGTCTGCTAGAGGAGCCTGCAGGCGAGCCATGACTGCATCTGGAATACACCATTCGGCCGGGATTTTGTTGGCGCATGCCTGTCGTTTCCACTCGACTCGCTGTTGCCAGCTGGACTCTTCGTTGGAGCCCATTCTCACTGCGGTGGTGATGTTGATCAGGTAAAGAGTTTTCAATCCACGAATGTTTCTCCTCGGGCGTTATGTCCTTCTCAGTCGCTTGTTGGGTGCAGACCTTTCACCGTAAAGAAGATGAGTGATTTGGAGGGGAATTGGAAGACGACGGGATTGTCCATGTCGTCTAATACTAGTCTCATCGTGTCGCATACCTAGCCGAGGCTGTGGAGCTAAAGAATCCACCGGCTCGGTCAAGACTCTCGTTGGCTCCATCCCACTGCCCTGTGGAGAAGTCCAGTTGACGATAAGCCGGTACCCACCATGAAGATTACATATCCCAAATACACCACGCCCCCAGCTACTAAACGCCCGGCGTGTGGGCTTCTTCGTGATCAATGGTATACCTGGTAAGTGGACAATGGCACAGGGGAGCAAGTAGTTTACCAGGTTGTGTAAAAGGGTCTGTGTAACAGATCAATGTCCTGGAAACGACCGGGAAAATTGATGTAGAATCACTGGTGAGGGATCACGACATAGTTGGAGATGATGGCGTTGCAATCAAAGACGATGTAGGACAAGGCATGGCGCGGCACGGTCCCTGTCGAAATTGTATCCAAGCATCGTATACTATTCATTCAATCACAATTGCAATCCATTTATAGGGTATCATGGATTCCCTCCAAATGCCAAGATCCACAGCCCGAACGTCGGCTTCTTAGGTCATGCTGGAGCGCACCGAAGATGCTCGGTCTTTGGATGTTGGGCCAACGCGTCCCGAACATGATCCACCGGGTAGATTTGCCAGTGGATTGTTAAGAAGTTTCAGGCATACAATTTAATGCTTCTAATCCTGCCGCCTGGGCCGTATCGTGGCCGGAATAAGTTTGCTACATGGGTTGCCGCCATCTGGTGCAGCGGACGACCTATCCCTTTGCTTGTGAAGAGTTGCGTATCCTTTAGTTTCTGCGAGGCATTTTGCAGCCTTCACAGCATACCTGGTTGATGCATACTTAATAAGCCCTTCCAGGGTAATGCTTACACCACATGGAGATGCTAAAGGGGAGCACAGACAAGATAGCGGGGTTCTAAGCAGTAGAGTAGCCCTTCTTACACTCCATGCAATAACCAGAGAGGAAGTAATACAGCTGGGGGTCTCATTGCTTGGTGGGGTGTTCTGCGCATACAGCAAGGGCTGCTGGATCAAATATCTAGCATTCACTTCAATCCTGGGCTCAAGGCATGCTTTTGACATCACGTAATATTATCAGAGTGTGAGAACAAAATTGATCGACAAAGTGAAAGCTCTAGAAATTTAGATCTCTCGCTAAAACGACTGACATTAGACTTGTAGAGGATCGAAGGAAACGGGATTGTGGGTTGTCGGTAGACAATATCCCACATAAAGGTACAGGACTGGGTAGTCGGCTCCTTGACTCAACGAGGGCAGTGGTCTTCGTTAGGTGCGGGCCAGCGTATTGGAAGCAGGTCACTGGAATGACGACGTATCTTGACCTAGTAAATTTCGGAATTCCTTAAGGCTATGAAGAAAAGCCACATAGGCCAAGACCGCATATGTCTGATACGATGGAGATGAAGGTAAAGCCAAATGTACTGGCTACGGGCACTGGGGGCTTCACTGGAAATGGCCGGCAGGCAGACAAATCTACCATGCGAAGATGTTCAGGGATCCATACCTACGCCCCAATAAATGGTAAATTAACGTAGTCTTGACTGAATAGAATCACTCATGTGTTTCGATATTTGCAAACGGTTCGAGTTTGAGCCTCGTTTCTTCCACAATGTCGCGTAGCGAGATAGGGAAGAACAAGACTGTGTTTCGAACACGTCAGATCCACAGGAGGTCTTTGGTCTCTATTGCTCCAGAGCCATATCCCACCCATGGATGCTTTCCCGTTGCTCACTCGTCAGATCAATGCCAAAATAATCTCGTAACGCTTGTAGTCGTGCAGCCTCTGACCCCAACACACAAATGGTTTGTGATTTCCCACCCATATTGGCTTTAACGACATTGTTGACAAGTATGACTTTCCCAATAATCTTCACTTCAGTCGAACTTTTTGGTGTCTTATCTTCAAACAGGAGGCTCTCTCCTTCCCTGAGAAAGCGTACTACCATTACCATCCACCTATGAATGGTTTTCGAGCTGGCAAACCAGTTCATCACTTCAAAGTCCTCCTGAAAGAACTCTATTTCAGTGAAGCTGTAAAAGGAGTTCCATTCTCTATCCGCTCCGTTGCGGTATTGGTAGATCCAAAACTTTGGACTATTGGGCTGTTGCATAGGAATGTTTTCGTGCACGAGGCAAACTTGCTGTGGTCCAAGGTTCTGTACCACTTTGCACTCATCATCCAATGGAAGTGGACTAGTCGGCCCATCCCCCCCGAATGCAACATCCAGAGAATATTTCTCGTGCGATGGAAGATGAACAATGTTCACAATATGAGTCCTGCAACTCGTCAGTACTCATGGTATAAAACCAGGGTGTCCTTACCAGCCGAGGTATTGTCCACCCGGAATGCCACCTGTTCGGCTCCTGTTTCGGACCCCAGTCATGAAGACGTTAAACCCCAACCCACGTAACATGTGGTAGAAGAAGATGCTTAACTCCATACAGTAGCCGCCGCGGCGGCCACTATTGGGGCCCATCATCTTCTCATAGAGCACGTCTGGGTGGATATTGACAAGATGAGTAGAAGAGTAGTGCACTGAGAGGTTCTCGTATGGATATGTGGTAAGTTGGCATCTCATCAGAATGCACAAGCATTCGGCCGTTTTGGGAATCTCGGTAGGGCATTGTATGTACTGAGACAGCGATTGAGGAAGCCTAATGTATTTGAGCCATTGGGAAATCTGAGTGGTTGAATAATGGGAAGCCTGAACAAACTCCTGCTTAAACGCCGGGGCCTCCATTGTAAAATGGCGGATACGTGTTTCCATGGACTACAGTACCTGGCTTAGATATCACTTTAAATCCGTCCTTTTTCGCGCTTCCCACCTCCACATTTGTGGCTGACCTGACTCATTCCTTTCCTTGCTGAGCTAGCGGGTGCCGATGGGGTTGTTAGCTCCGACTGCCTCAGGGACTTAGTGCGACAGGGTCAGGATATTCTGAGGCAGTCAGAGCTGGTATCATATGCTCCCGGAGTACAGAGCTTCAGAGAATTGTGACTGAGTCAGAAGTTAACTATATGAATGGAAATACTCGGATTTATTTAGGGATTTATGTTTCTAATTTTATACTAAAGAAATTGTTAAATGTTCTAGAAAAATATAGAAAATACTGCTTAGATAAAACGGGATTTCCTACTTTTCTTTCTTTCTTTCTTTTTTTTTTTTTTTTTTTTTACAATGTTTATACCTATATTTATACTGAATTAAAACGTTTCGCAAATATCACAGGTATAAGCTCTGACTGCATGAGGGCTTTAGAGATTATATCAGTGCTGCCTTCTCTGTCGAAGAACTCGGAGCTGGTATCCGTGCCGATTTGCCCCGGCAGCGCAGTGTTGTCCGAAACCACATTAGGGCTACCCGGCCTAGCCATCGCCAACCTTCGCAGACAAAGCCGCCAGTAGACGGCTATCAGGACTAAAAACACAAAGGCACTCTTAATCAAGCTAGGCCCATGTAACATTATATCTACATTCAGTATAAGATGATACACGGCATGTGAAACAGGGAGAGTTCTACAAACGATGTCCCGGGTGGCTTACTTCCAGTAGGT
This sequence comes from Aspergillus bombycis, assembly GCF_001792695.1. Taxonomy (NCBI): domain Eukaryota; kingdom Fungi; phylum Ascomycota; class Eurotiomycetes; order Eurotiales; family Aspergillaceae; genus Aspergillus; species Aspergillus bombycis. Next base: position 231,964 of record NW_019170027.1, on the reverse strand, counting down.
AGTATTAGGACAGGACTTTGTAGTCCTGGGGCTGGCCTCCAGGGCGGAGTGCAGCAATGCGCCGACCACAAGAAGAACGCCACAAAGACCATGAGGCAAAAACTGTTAGTATCGGCGAACCTCCACCAGTGGCCCTTTGTAGCGGTGCTGGTCAACGATGCGCACCAAGAAACGAGGAACCCTCCGGCTACCTAAAGTAGAATAAGTCTCCACAATAGAGTATTGTAGCCAGCAAAGAAGTGGACGCTGGCTAGGTTCGATCTCCATCAATAACCCAAGACCGCGGAAAGGAAGCTATACCAAGCCAGGTGAGCATTTCGAGACATGAGCTGCTCGGATGCTTGCAGTATCTTTTCTACTTGTACACTAGCAACAGCAACACATAGTGCTGTCAAATGACGGGCAGGTACCTGCCCGTTGAAGCTATTTTGTTTGGACGGTGTTGTGGGTGCCATTTGGACCATGATGATTCCCGTGATTATTCGCACAAGGCAAACCTAGTGTCCGCTGGAATACCTCTCGTTAAGCAAGATTGAAACAACAATGGGAGGTCATGATGATGACTGTCAGAGGATCGCGTCGTTCACCTACCAAGGAAAATGTGATGACTTGTGATCTTTCGATGTTATTGACTCTCATATTGGGTTGGCTATTACAACAAGAGGGCATCGAAATAGAGACGGGGGGCTGTTCACCCAATGCCAAGGTAGGGCACACTTCCAGGTACTTTAGACGAATGTATTATTGTCGTAAGTAACCGTGACTAGACAGACTTTGAGACAAGAACTCGGGATTATCAATTCCCACCAGTTCTTGCCTTTCGCAATCAGAGCATTGAAGTTCAATCACGACCCAGCTAAGAATATTGGATAATGTCCACCCCCGAGTCATAGACCCGGAGGTGATGTTTGCTAGTTCAGCAGCCTCAAGCCACCAACTGCAATAGCTCGCTCGTATCCACTTTCCTCTCTGTATCACCCCTCTTCTAGAAGAAAGAGCTGCCAGAATTGCTCATGTCGTACTCTTCTTCGGGTGCCACCATAGGCCTCCTATTGTGCAGATACTAGGAAAATGAAATACCTCCAATTTTAACGCTCTACTTGTATGTCTGGTAGACGAAGAACGGTTGATGCGTGGATTTATGTCGAACGCCTTCCAGGTAATTATGGTTCACCACCCCATTCTGTGAGCTCGACTTTCCATACCGCCGTTGATATTTACCGTCAGGTCATAATACCTGACAGGATAGATCGACGAGACGGTACGGTACGGTCTCACATGTGCATCCGCGGTTGATTCATCGGCCGCTCCGAGTGCCCTAAGCTTGGCCCCTGCATGATGAACGTTGTCCCAACCCAGGCGGCCGATAAATAGTACAGGCCGGGGGTCTGACAGAAAATGATGGCCATTGCCACCTGCCCATCCTATCGTTATCTGATCCCGGTGTTGTCTCGTCAACCCCCCCCCAACATCATGTCGCCGTTCTGCAAGATTGCTGTCATCCAGCTATATGTCAAGGTAGGCGTGCCTCGACGGTCTTGCGTCTATGAGAATCCCCATATACAACCAATAAAGGCCTGACTCGGTGCGCTTCTAGCCCCTCCGACCGGCGGACAACTTCACCCGGGCGGTGCAATTCATTCGCGAGGCCGCTGCCCAAGGTTGTCATTTAGCCGTCCTGCCAGAATTCCACTTGACGAACTGGATTCCGACCGATCCCAGTTTTGCGTCCTTGTGTGATGATTGGGAGAGCTATCTGCATCGCTATCAGGCTCTAGCTGAAGAGTGCAATATCTGTATTGTCCCAGGGTCCATCGTGCGCCCTGCATCCTCGTCATCCACAGAGCTCGCCGACAAGCCCGCCCCAGCCCTCGAGAATGTCTCCTTCTTCATCTCCAACACAGGCCAGATTCTCGGCTCCTACGTAAAAAAGAATCTTTGGGGTCCTACCGAGCGAGCCTATCTTCGTTCCTCCGGCGACAGCCCGCACCAAGTCATCTCGACCCCCCTTGGCCCTGTAGGCCTCCTCGTATGCTGGGACCTAGCCTTCCCCGAGGCCTGGAGAGAACTGGTATCCCAGGGAGCCAAGATCATCATTGTACCCACCTTGTGGACCCGCAGCGGAGCCTCTGAGGCCGGCCATCGTCAAAACCCGTCAGCCCCATCCCTGTTTCTTGACAGCATTCTGACCGCGCGCACCTTTGAAAACACGTGCGCCGTGGTCTTCGCCAATGCAGGTGGGCCTCCAGGTAGAAACTACTGTGGCCATTCTCAAATCAACATCCCCTATGCAGGTCCGCTCGTTCGCTTGGGCACGTCAGCCGAAGGCATGGGCATCGCCACCCTGGATTTAGCAGTGCTAGAGGAGGCGGAAGCAAACTATGCCATTCGGAAGGATTTAGCAGACCCTTCCTGGCACTATAGGCATACCCAGAGAATTCCGACCGAGCCGTCGAAAGGGAAACTATAGATCGGTCAACGGATCAGATGTGGATGTGAACGGGGTAACTAATTAGTTCAGTGGCATGTATCCGTGCACTTCCCTAAGCGGAGATACTGTCGTGTTTGGGACGGAGGCATAATTGAATAGTATTTCTGTATAACATCTGCCACGTCGACAATTATCCCCGTACGAGCCCCCGTAGATTGATGAACCGGGGCGTGGATGCCGACCAGGCCCGGTGATACACGAACTCAGCTCCAAAGCAGCCTACCAAATGCTGATGATTGGCCTGAAGACCATGAGATCAGCTGGCCGTGGTATCTGCATTCGTCCCACCTGAGACTTGACAGGAGCCAACTCACCACACATCACGAGCTCGTTGGAGCGATGTAGACCTAAGAGGGTTGCTTACAGAGTTGCAGCTACGGAAGCCCGATGCCTTGGACTGCTCTACGTGTCTTCCCACCCAGATATGGTAGGAGATCGGACGAAGGTTGACCTTGTTTCGACCAACCGGCATCCACAGATGTCTCCATATACTGGAATGTTAGGGGATGGCGATCTAGCTAGTGGCTGCGGAGGCCTACATATTGACAAAGTAATGGTCTACACTCTCTGACCCGTAAATCACAAGTTTTCTAGAAGCAAAGAGCAGAGGATTCGCGCTATTGCGCTCCAGTGGGCAGGATTCATATTGCTAGTATCTCTGGACTTCTATGTCTATAGGCCCTATACCGTATAGTTGACGTATTGGGATGAAACATCTGGCATTGTATAGACTTTTATTTACGGGACTTTTGTCCAGTTTGGAATCAACCCGTTCTTGCGCCAAGTAAGCTGCAGTTCACAAGAACTTCGCTAATCGACCCAGGTAGGAGGCATAAAATCCCTCTCTAACTTAAAGTTATCTCCAAGGACCGATGGGCCTCTACCCTCCCGGACGGAATCGCCCCTGGGATGTTGACCAGCTGGACGCAGAATTTGCTGTTCTTCATAGAACGGATATCCGTCAATCCTTACCTGGTCCAACGTCTTCGTCCCAGTACCGACCATCGGTTCTTTGACGACAGTGTAGTGCGGGATCTCGCAGCAGGCAAAACTCTGGCGCCCCTGCATCGGGCTTGTCGGAGTGAAGTAGCCCGGCGCGTGTGGCTACCCGCGTCGGAGAGGGTCAGTCCAGTCAGCTTAACAGCCCGAACGTATTGACTCGGGGCCTTGGGGTAGGTAGTTAGTTACATGCTATATGATGGCAAATCCGGCGATTGCCTGGTGATGGTAATTAATCTGAACGTGATTGACCCCGGGCCAGCGAGAAAGAAGAAAATGGGTGGCTCAACGTATATGCTGCTGGTTGTTGCCCCAATTCATCCGTGATCACTTTCCTCTCTCTCCTTCATTCTTCGTTCTATTCCCCCCTCGATCCTCCATGGTGACCAAGAAGCCTGAGTAGCCTTCTGCTGCTGTTACCGCTGAACCGCCCAATGGTGGTCTGGCTGCCTGGTCGGGCGTGTTTGCTTCGTTTCTTCTGTTCATCACTACCTGGGGGTTTTCGACCACGTTGAGCGCGTTCCAGAGTTACTATCAATCCGATCTCTTGAGCACGAGTTCCCCGTCTCGCATTGCATGGGTGGGCACCATCCAAGCCTTCTTCCTCATCTCCACGGGGGTCATTACTGGACCCTTGTTCGACCGGGGATACCTGCATCATCTGATGATCGCCGGTTGTTTCTTGACTACCCTAGGCTTGATGCTGCTGAGCCTGTCCACTGAGTACTACCAAGTTTTCCTCTCGCAGGGTGTCTGTTATGGCGTGGGTAGTGGTTTGATTTATGTGCCTGCCCTGTCGCTAGTTTCCACTCGTTTCACTACGCGAGGTGGCATTGCCGTCGGCCTGGTGACGTCCGGGGCCAGTATTGGTACTTTGGACTGACTGATTGTTCCCCTCTTGCTCTTCTTGCCCTGCAGCTCACTGAATCTCCTCTGGTGTCCAGGTGGGGTTATCTTCCCCATCATCTTCATCCACCTTCAGCCCCGGATCGGATTTTCCTGGACTGTAGGCACCATGGGTTTCATTCAACTGGCTTGCTCTTGTATCGCCGGGGCCCCGCCACGCCGGATCATCCACTGGCACGCGATGAAGGAGTGGCACTTCAACGCCTACGGGATCGCCAAGTTCCTCATGTTCATGGCCTATTTCATCCCTATCTTCTAGGTGCCTACTTTCGCCCAGACTGCCCTGCACACATCCACGGCGCGAAGCTTTTACATCATGTCGATCCTCAGCACTGGCTCGGCCATCGGCCGCATTGGCCCGTCCCTGCTGACGTATCGTCTCGGAGCCGGCCACATCCTGCTGGTCAGCGTCATTGCCTCGGCTGTGCTTCTCTTCGCCTGGACGGGCATCCACTCGGTTGCCGGCTTTGTTGTCTTCTGTGCTTCTCTTCGGGATTTCCTCCGGGGTACTGATCTCGGCCAAGTCACTGGTCATCGCGCACCCGGTCGTCTCGCCTACCCCCTCGGTCATTGGCACCCGCATGGGCATGCAGTGGCTTGCGACCAGTCAGGACGTGCTGATCGAAGCCCCAATCGGGGGAGTCCTCGAAGGCCATGGAGGAAGTGATGGCTTTTTGGGGGTGCAGCGGTTTAGTGCAGTGGGGATGATGGTGGGTGCAGTCTTTCTAATGGTACCGACAATGGCAATTGGGCGATATAAGCAGCCTTGATGGTGCAGGAGAGAGAAGGAGGGAGGAAATGGGTTCCACTTTCATTCCTTCCGAACGCTACTCTGGTTCTTTAAACCACACAAGGAAGAGAGAGAGGCGCATTAGTGCTTATCCCATTCTTTCATGACCGTTGGTAAAGAGTTGGTCTGGGTTGTATCATGACAATACATAGCGACCCCATGTACGGTAACAGTACCACTGGCTGAAAGTAAGAACCCCGTACCCTACCTGAGCTAATATCTACCAAGATTATCGGGGTGGGTATTCTCGTTTCCTGGTCCTCAGGCACCGCTCACTTGGGTTTCTGTAGCAAACGTAATCACAGTGTACCACAGCAATGGATGTAGTTGGCTATGCGGTATCGTTATTATTCCTAGCAGCTGAGCGACCTTGTCTGAATGTCTCTAGCGAGTTCAGGGAGTCGATTCTGTCGTCCACTACGATCCTGATTTCAATGCTTGGCTTTTGCTCACGACGATAGTTCATCTCTCTGAAGTTGCTGGTTGTTAGATACATTGGGATTGCTATTTAGCAGTTTGTTACCAGTCACGGAACAAGATCATACACGTTTGACTATTTCTGACAGATTCAAAGCTCCCCAAGCTACGATCAGATCAAGGCATCTGGTCCAGAATCTCCTCTCTCCAGCCCCAGCCTAGTGCAAATGCAGCGCCTGGACCAAAGGCACCGGTCGTTCCCACCATGAAAACGAGACCCCGACCTGCTTCAGCTCGCGAAACTTCAGTGCAAGCTAAACAAAGCCGCCAGCCGTGGAGATCACTTCATCGTACTGAAGAAACCGGGCGATACCTGCAGCGAACGAAGTGACTGGCTCCAGATGGCCCCGGAGACCAGGCAGAAAGATCTTGGCAAAAGAGGCAGCTGCCGGCACAGAGAACCGAGCATGAACGAATGTGAGACCGGAGACTAGGGCAAATGTGGTGTATGCGTAGCGGACGTGACGCATATTCTTGCGGGCTTGTTGTTGCGGTTCTTGTCGCTTGGAGCGCTTCTTAGCGAGAAGACGCAGGGAGCCTTGCAGCAGAGGAACAATTACTGGGAACGGTTGCCAAAGTGCGTTGTACCAGCGGCGAGACTCCACTGTTGGGGCCAGGAAATTGGCAAATGTGGGAGCATAGTATCCGGCGACCATAGCGAGGAGAAGCGAGGCCGACGCTTCCGATTGCACTTGGTACTTAGATCCCGGCAGCAATTTTGAAAGGGGGGGGGGGTGCGAATGTGTTCCAGTGCATAGTAGCTAGGGGCGAGTTTCCCGATTCCCTTCAGCTGAAAGCCGATTCCCATGGTTACCGGGCTGGTGTCGGTCTTGTGTCGGTCACTTGTGGTCTCCAATAGAGCCATGAAGGTGCGGTAATGTCCACGCACAGCAAGACCTCGCGCCAGGAGTGAGCCTGATGGTAACTCTCCAGTAGCCAGATTCCATCGAGAGGGCCCAGGTCGGTCATGAAGGACAGCATTTGAATACGGGAGTGCGGGTCAGACCCACTGATAGAGGGTAGAACACACGTAATTAGGGGCCTGAACAGGTTGTCAAGGAGCGTAATATGATAGATAGGCCGGTGCAATCTGAGAACCTCCCCATTACTTGCACTCCAGGCGCCCTGGGCAAAGAACCCCGCTATAAGCGGGTTTAGGTGGGTGAGCAACGTTCCCATGGTAGCCTGAGCAGCAGAGTAACAACCGAGAAGGGGGGCAATGGGAAGCGCGCGGCTCCATACGTGATCCTGTCCATCTCTAGCATGACTCTCGGCATAATTGTATGGCATGGAGCATTGGAGTGATTTCGGCGGCAGAGGGTCACAGTCAAGCTTCGCAGCTGCAACAACCCCAGCAGACGTCTTGCCAATTGCTGCTTCAGGGGAGCCATGGGCTAGTGCAGAGGGACTTTTTGCAAGGAACGCGGCGCTCTCAATGGCGCTATTCCCGCCCTAGCCTAGATTAGGCGTCATCTATAACGCAAAGCATTAGCCAAGCCTTCCGTTATGCGCAAGATATACGCACCTTGTAGGCAGAGTTCCCAATAGAAACATATCGGTCCACCGACCAATGCTGGTATAGTGCCTCCTCTAATGCTACGAAGGTCCGCACTATAGCTCTCTGGTAGGTTTCGGTGAAGACCACTTCTTGGGTGATGGGTTTATCTAGGTATGGCGCCACGCGGCCGTCAATATCGTTTTAGGTCTTTGAACCATAACCTGATGCGGAACCCTCAAATAGTACCTCGAATTCTGGGAAAGTCCTCGTGGGGTCTCGCTTTCCTGGCTTGCACTGTTATATGGAGTGTTGTCCTGGGCAGCTTATATCGAGCACATCATGAACCCGGTAGTCAGCGAATACGGATTGCCGGGTACCTTCCAAGCATATCGGAAGAATTATGCAGTTGCTCTAACCAGGTCCAATCTCACGGTCCCTGGGCGGTATAAAGTCGAAGCTGGCATTATGTGTCTTGGTATTGAGTATTTGCAGAGCAATAACCTCAAGTCAGGTATCTCAATGCTCGTCGATTGTCTCGCGCCTGGCAATCACGATGGGATACCAGCCATACCAATCCCAGATCTCGAGTTTTGAGGCTGAGATGCGCCGGAGAGCGTGGCTTTTACTGCTGGTCATTGACTCTGTAGTCTCCGGGCAGACGGGGCTTCCTCGAGTGATCTACCCAGGGGTAGGGGATGTGACTCGCCCGCGCAATCTCCTGGACGAAGACTTCGGCCCCAATACTGATGTTCTTCCACCTTCTCGTCCTGAAAATCAAATTGACAGCAGCATCACGTACCTGTTGGCGATGGAGCAAATGCTGGCTATCACCGGTGAAGTAACGGACGCAGCTTCAGGGTTCACCTTGGGACCCCAAGAGGACGCTCGAACTGAACCAGCAATCAGAAAAGATCCGAGATCAGTTGCCTCGAGCCTTTCACATGCCGTCGCCCAAAGCGATCATTGCGGATGATGACACCACTATCCAACGATATGGCTTGGAAATGACCTATCAACACGCGCGGTGTGTTTTGCATCGACAGTATCTAGTAGCTCCACGGTCGGAACACCGACACCAAGCCTTCCGGTAAACATGTGTGGACGCAGGTCGACGGGCCCTAGCGCACCAGTCTGAGCTTTTCCCAGGTGTCCTGGGAAAGCCACATAATCGGCATCGGGTGTGGTTTGGCGCCTCCCGTTCGATATCCGACTGCATGACTGCCGCCATGGTGATATGTCTCGAGGTTATTAATCAGTCGCAGAACAGCCCAGTACCGTCTGGGGTGAGGTTATCCAATTACTAAGACATCGCACACGTCCTGGAAATTCTCCCTGAGACCGTCGCTGGAAACGATGAAAGCTGCCGATATCGTCGCCCGGATGCTCCGTCTTCTGGGCGCAAGCGGTGTGGATACTCCATGTGCGATTCCAGGAGATAAGCAACAGCAAAACGATTCGGGGTACAAGGCAGATAATGTTACAAGACTAGCTCCAACGCGGATACATGACATGCTGCACGGTGATGTTACTTTAGAGATGTTCGACTGGGTAAGCTCTCTTCCTCCCTTGCCGCCGTGCCCTGCAGCCAGCTAACCATGACGGCAGGCACTCTGGGATCATGAGATGCAAGAGCTACATGGTCTTGTACCAGAGACTGGTAGGATTTAAGCCTCCCAATCGAGAGACTCCTGCATCCAGTGAAGGTGAAGAGAATGGCTGCGGATAGTGGAGGAGCAAATTCCTCTTTTGAATGACATGTCCTGAAGTCTAGGGTCGATTTGGGAAACCGATCTGTATGTTTGGTCAAGGTCTGCCAGGATCCGTTTAGGTCCCTATTAATGCAAGTGTACCTGAAAATATGTGTGGTTATTCATGTCTTGGTCTCTGCCCCGATCTGCATGGTTCTAGCCGAGCAAGTAGGAATGCGCTGTTCCCCTGACAAAACACTATCCAATCGGACTTGGAGGCCAGCTACGATGTCTTACGATACGACTCGATCATGCGAACTTTTCCTTTTTTCGTCTTTTGTTGTCTCGTCGTCTCACAACGCCCTCACAATCCATGTGGCAACTCGACCATCCGGCTGTATCTTACCAGTATCCATGCTTGGGATAAGGCCGATTCTGGCCTCATGCGAGAGATAATTTGCCAGAGATACGCAACCGACGTGGAGGTCCAGCGGATTTGGCTAGACAGCTGCACGTATGCCCGACAATAAGTCTAATAAACGATAAGGCCAATCGGTTTCAGGTGGATGAAGTTAACGGATCATCATGACGCGGGAAGTGGGGATAGTCGTGTTGAAGAAAGTTTCTCCAGAGACCCGCCATGCAGTAAATAGGCTATGAACTGCATAAAGTCCTGCCTCGGGTGTGGGTGTCTGGGAAAGATGTTCGTTCGTCGTGGAGGGTTGATCAGTTCGTATAAGCGGGGAATCCCCACTCGAACCCGTCCCCAAGCCAATATATGAACGATGATCCGACCTTCGCCCCCGAATCGGAATTCCTAAACACCTTGTCTCTTGCCTGAATTCATGGAAATTCAATCAATCTGACGACTTGGTTGAGGATGGGCGCAGTCGAGCTATTACTAGAAGCCCGGTGGTTGATCGTCGGTGGTCTTCTCGTACTCTACTTCTTGAAAAAGCTCCAAACGTACTACCGTCTTCGCAAGTTCAAGGGGCCATGGAGCTGTGGTTTCTCTAGTTTTCGGCACACCCAGGCGGTGCTCAGTCTGCAGTGCGAACGATGGTATAAAGAAATGACTGACAAGTACGGTGGGTAATTTCATGATCGCTGAAGCTAGCGTCCCGGTCTGATAGGGCGCTGTAGGGCCCATCGTCCGGATAGGCCCCAATGCACTCATCACCTCATCGCCAGAGTTATGGGCTCATGTTAACGGGGTCCGGTCGCCGTATAAAAGGTCGGACTGGTATTACCATGCGGCTCGGTTCAAGCCCGGCGAGGATCACGTCTTCAGTGAGACGAATAACGACCGGCATGACCGGAGGCGGAAGCAAATGTTAATGGGAGTCTGTCTTCCTCGGGACGGTAGCTCGTTCCATTGGCTTATTCGATTTTAGTATTCCGGGAAAGAAAATCTGTCGCTAGAAGCGGACATCGACCTGCGAGTACTGGACTTTCTACATCTAATTCGTAACCGATACCTGTCCACCGAAGCTAGTCTGCAGCCAATGGACCTGGCGAAGAAAGTACAGTACTTGACCTTGGATGTGATCAGTACGGTCGGCCTAGGAAACAGCTTCGGCATGCTGAAGGCCGATCGGGATGTCAATGACTACATCAAATCCGGAGAAGAAGGACTCTGGATGTCGAACTTCCTGATGGGTACCGGTCTCCACTGGATCATGCAGATTGAGTGGATCGGGAAGCTTCTGGGACCCTCCACGAATGATAGTAAGGGCTTCGGAAAGATGATGGCCACGACGGGGCAGATGGTGGCGAAGCGACTACACAGCCCGACGGACGCGAGGAGCGACATGCTTGCTTCGTTTATCCGGCATGGGTTAATCGGCAACGAACTATGGATGGAGGCGTTTGAGCAGGTTCTAGCCGGATCCGACACCACGGCGTCGGGGATCCGCGGCATCCTACTTTGCCTCCTTTCCAATCCGCGAGTGTACAAGAAGCTGCAGGCGGAAATTGATGACGCGGTTCGAGACGGCAGGGCACCTTCAACCGGTATTATGCCTGATGCCCAATTGCGACGACTCCCGTACCTGCAGGCGGTGATCAGGGAAGGACTGCGGGTCTTTGTCCCAGTCGTCAATATCTTCGCGAGGGATGTACCGTCTGACGGCGACGAAGTCACCCTGGAAGGCGAATCTGTTAAACTCCCTGGCGGTACTTGGATTGGGTATTCTGCGCTGGGCATGCATCTTAGCAAAGCCACCTATGGGGACGATGCGGAAGTCTTTAGGCCGGAACGATGGCTAATCGACGACAAAGACCACTTAGCGAAGATGACGAGAGTGAACGATCTTATATTTGGCTATGGTCGCTGGAAGTGTCTCGGTCAGACCGTTGCGCTGATTGAAATCGGCAAGACAATTTTCGAGGTATATGATGAATTCCCTCCCCTGAGCATGGTTGCTCCTGCTATACTGACTGTGTGTCGGCAGGCGCTGCGCAACTTTGATTGGGCTCTTGTGAATCCAGAACAACCATGGCGTCGAAGAAATGTAAACGGCCTTTTTGCCGTGACCGACATGTGGGTTACAGTGACAGCAAGAGAGAAGTTGAGTACCTGTCTCTAAGGTGATATTCTGGGCAAGGTATATAGAATTGATTGATATAGCAATGGGGCTAGCACTTCACCTATTCAGCAGTTTGCTGGGACTGTGTTGCACACCGCAAGGTAAGATGACATCGATGTCAAGGAGTAAGATGTTGTGTTTATCGGCATCGTGTTCCAGAATCGCACAGTTGTCAATTGCACAGGTGCCTAGAACAGATTCCTTCCATATGTCATGTTAGCATTGTACAATCCCACCTAATGTTATCGACGTGGGAATGGTATACTCGAATTCCGCTTTTCCCAAGGAGGGCGTCCCAGTCGGATGAGGATTATCGGATACTATGGACGGATGGGTGTAGATATTCCAGGATCACTAGTGATGTAGGGAGCAGCATCGGCGGCGCTAAGGGTCACAAAAGGCACCTTAGTTTGTCTTTGAGCTCACTTAATGTGGTGCCTTCACCGTTTCGAGGGCCCAGGCTACAGAAGGCTTCCATTCCGGTCTCAGGGTCGTCACAACGGCATTTATCACGCGCTCCCCCCATGATCCAATCCACCAGCGGTCTCTCAACCGATGCAAAACTACACAATAGTGTGCTATTATCACCAATGCAAATGGGTTCGAGGCCTGGACAAAGCCAATGAATCTCTCCGGCACGTCACACATCCACATGAAGGCCCTCGAAACAATGTCTCCTGTGCTGTCTAGCTCCGTATATAGCTTTTCGAGGCAGGCGATCGTATCGGTGAAGACTTGGTAGTGTTCATACGTTGGCGAGTACACCGTGTTCAGCAGCCCATGGAGAGCGTTGATCACCACACGGGAAGCGGACGACAGATTCGACTGTACCTCAGCAACCAGGAGGAGGTCGCCTATTTGGCTTCTATGAACCTCATCCATTATGGGTGTTGCGAACTTGATCATTTTGCGGCTAAGCAAGAATACCTCAACAAGCTCATCTAGCGAATTGGCCTTGGTCGGATGCTGTGAGCCCACGGCGAGAGGGAAGCCAAAGGCAAAGCCAATCAAGAGACTCGATAGAGCAAAGCTTACATTGTGGCTTGGTGGTTCCACGTCATCACCGATCTTCGTGAACATCTTGATTGCTTCGCTTTGGTGCTGCTCTGCGGCTTCGACCAAGGTCTGTCGTTCACTGCCATGGCACTCACTGGTAATGGCGAGGTGAAGTGCTGAGACAGCGAATATGCCATGCATTAGGTGACAACAAGATAACGCCTGTTCGGGGATAACGGTTTGCCACACCCGAGAATCTGCATCGTTCCGAGAGAGGGTGTGGCAAGTTGAGGTTGTCCAATTGAGAAGCAGTCTCAGATGGGGGATGTTGAACTCGCTCATAGGAGGCGATACTTCGGGACCAATGCGCGGGTCATCAGTAGGACTAGGATGACCATGTAATGCTCCCTCTCTGCTTCCCATCATCCCTTCTGGCTGTGCTGCTGTGGAGCCATCGCTGGTAGCGTTGTTGGTCCAGAGCCACGGGCCCGGAGTAGCATAACGACAAATGTCCCGTCTATTGTCGCAATTGGAACATTGCGGCCGCTTTTCATCGCACTGCGTCCGTCAGGATATCAGCGCTACTCCCATTAAACAGTCCTCGGTACATAGAATAATACCTTGACGCTTCGGCGTTTGCATTGGAAGCATCCGTGTCGTGACTTTGGCTTCCTTCTACTTGCGGTCATTGAGCGGCATTAATGGCTACACATAATTAGGTGTAGGCTCATCAACTTGATAAATTGAGGTATGGCAGCTAGTCAAGTATCAGACTCAACATCCCTTGCTGGTGTTTTTTTTTTTTTTCCCTGCACCACATGCTTACTAATCACTTCAACCACAAGTTGATGGATTTTTCGCCACTGGAATGAGCCCAAACACACTCTCAATATCTTAATCTACGTTTCTGGGTTTCTGTAGATTATTCCAACGTCTATAACCGATTCCTCAAGGTACCGCGGTCGAAACAATGTTCTCGTTGGTTGACCAAACTAGATAAAGGTCTTGCCATACCGACTCGCAAGTCACAACGCGGGAAATATATATATGACTGTGTCTGCACCAGGAATAGATTTAGTTGACCTGAACTTCCACTAAGCCCGGACATCAACGCCGATACCACATGCGTGTCACTTTTCTGTGCTTCACCTTCTTCTGGATCTGGAAGATTCCGTATAGTAACGCTTCGGCGGTCGGCGGACCTGTAACCGTTAAATACTTGACGCTCCGGTAAAAAGGAAAAGAAAAAAGAAGTCGATAACATCGCACAACTTACAACCAGGAACGTAAATATCGACCGGGATGATCCGATCGCAGCCCCGAACCACCGAGTAACTATAATGGTAATATCCTCCCCCGTTCGCGCAGCTACCCATACTGATCACATATCGTGGTTCCGGCATCTGATCGTAGACTTGTCGTAAGGCGGGCGCCATCTTGTTGGTGAGTGTGCCAGCGACAATCATCAGGTCGGATTGTCTTGGAGAAGCTCGAAATAATAGACCGAGACGATCTCCATCGTACCGGGGCCCGGCAATATGCATCATCTCCACGGCACAGCAGGCGAGTCCGAAGGTCATGGGGTATAGGGAGCCCTGCCGAGCCCAGTTGACGAGTTGGTCCAGTGTTGTCCTGCCAGACGTCAGCCATGGGGTCTGATGGACCGGGAGCGAAGATGAGGGTACAGACAATGCATATTGAACCGGACTATGCGGCGTCTCTTGACTCGGCAAAGGAACGTTTTGTCTGGGCTTTCCGCTGATAGTAAGGGAGGACAGTGACCGTCGGCTGCCTATACGTTCGAATCTCGGAGTCGATACCCAGAGGGTAAGGAGCTGTTGCGTGAGGATCTTCCGCCCTTGGTCAGTAGTTTGGTGTTAGAAGTTGGGCGTCATAGCATTGTCGCAGTGCATCGAGAATGGTAGCTCACCTTTGAACATTACTTACTACGTGAGAGGCAGGAAGACTGTCGACTTGGGATCAATCAAGCGAGATCACTTCGACACTACTCGCTGAGGGCCCAAATAGAGACCTGGGGGTCTATATATTTCTCCGAGAACTCGGAATGTACCTTCTTCTTTTCCCATCTTTTTTTTTTTTTTTCGCACTGGTTTGCGCAACGGTCTACATAGATTGACTATGGATATGGACAACACCAGCCAGGAAAGGTCTGCCTTACGAATCTTACGAGCCTTACTTGCATCATACGAGGGTTTCCACTTGGACCGGGAGAGTGGGCCACTCACAGCGCAACAAGGCACCTTCTTATACAAGTGGGGCCTGGGTTTCCGAATCCATGACGGAAAGTTACAGTACGGTGCCAGTCAGGTCCTTATCTGTAAGAGTGAAGAAAGGCGAAGGCCCTCGGATGCATACGGTCAACCAACCGGTGGTCAATAGCTATGGATCACTGTTTACCATGTATAGAATCCAGGTTCATCAGCTACAAAATGCTGGACCGTATGAATACTGAGCGTGTACGGGAAAACAACAGTTCCCAGAGTGTCATTCAGCGCGTTACTACGGCTACACGCCTCGAACTTAAAACAAGGGCATCTTTGATTATACAATAGGATACAAACTGAAAAAGAAATGAAGAAGAGGAAAAGAATGCAGAGTGTACGGAAAAGGCTTGGATTTTGGCTGATAAAATAGCATTGTTGTCGATCATGCTGGGATAAGACGACATCCCAGGAGCCTGCTGAGCGCTAAGACACCTGTTGTGTGAATTAGACGATCAAAGTGCGCTGGAGACCTCGTCATCCAGGTTTCTCTGTTCGTTTAGATGGTTAGGACTGTAGTATAATCTGACAATCAGGTTGAACCGTAGCAATAGGAGACATACAGAGCTTCAGAGGTGGTGTTAGAGGAATTACTCAGGTATCTTGTTTTCAGGTTTGATGTCTCTCTTTGGGGAGTAATGCGTATAGTAAAATCTCTTATTGAGGTTGCCTTCGGGGCTCGCATCCCTCTTCGGAGAGGCATAGGTGGAGGGGGGCCTTGCCATGACACTACCTGAGCCACCCTGTGAGAGTGCGTCGTTGGCCATTGGGAAGCCTAAAGTAACAACCGAAGCTCCGAGAAGTGCGAAAAGGTAAGGAATTTGCATATTGATGACGTAGGCAAGGCAGAGGCAGCTTTGGCTTACAACTAGGGACAATTGTGGAGGAAAGACCTTGCAGACTTCGCGTTCTTTATAGTGACGCATTCATCGGTGGACAAAATTTGAATCAGCCCAGGTATGGCTAATCAACCGGATCACGAGTTTGACACCTATATCGCATTATTCTGAAGTGTACCACATTGCTCAACACCCGTGTTTATGCCGGCAAGATAATGGTACGGGGGATAGGCGGAGAAAATGCCGTGGTTTGAATGTTAGTAAACTATATATGCCATTGCTAATAGCCTGTATTTCCGAGCTGGGTATATTATGATGGAACTATTGCGCTTTTAGTACAAAGAATTCATTACAATGGGAGGGTAGTATCTACGTATCTATTGGGTGCTGGGGATAGTTTCTGCGGCACGTATAGGCCACTCATCCTTCCAGGGGTCAGCTGTAAAGGGTTATGTATTCAATAGGCCCTGAGCGATTCTTCACATGGGAGTCTATCCCACTACTTAGAGTGTGTAATGATTCACTCGGATTCTTAGTGCAGGAGACCAACTATTTCATCCAAGCGGCGACATCGCTGATAGTAGTTACATACCCCAATGATGTCCTGTTAGTCCCAAGCCTTTTCAGCTGAGGTGAGAATACACGTTGTTTATAGATAACTTCCGCCATACTGAAACGGATTCAACGATTGCTGTTCGTCTGCGATCGGCCAGGTCTCCCCCATGGAAGATGGCCTTCTCAAAATGCTCACGGATCACCCTCCCAAAATACGAATTCCAAACCCTTAAAGCCAAAGCTAATGACAATACTGATTCTGAGTCGGAATCCCTACTCGTAGATGGCAAAAGCGTTACGAAGCCTTGTCTTCCACGTATCTGGATCTATCTGACCATGGTGAACCTCATGATTCTAGCAATTACCGTCCTGTTGATCTTTAATTGGAAAAGTGATAGCCAGGCAGAAAGAAATGCTGTTCTTCGCCCCGTGTCATGGTGGTGTAAGTACAGCGATTGCTATGATATGACCAATTGTCTAGGTTCTAGAGCTGAATACGTCAAGCACCCATCCTGGACGATATTGAAATTCCGCGGTATACAACAATGTTGAACGGGACACTCTTCGCAAAGCCGGAAGTATCGATTGCACGAGAGGAGCCAAGTCCCGAAAACGATGCGGCCTGGGCTCGATATGAGAAGGTTCTAACGCACATTGTCAGCCGCGAAGAGATTCGTACGCTGGGCAAGGACCCAGAAACTGTGGCCCGTTTCCACAACGATTACTGGGGAATGGGCGACAATGCGTACATGGTTCAGCTCGATGTTATGCATGTGAGCTATGTTGCCTTTACTGCCGTTGTCCACATTGCTGACAACGTCTAGCAAATACATTGTCTGAATCTACTACGTAAAGCAGCGTTCGCCGATTACCCCGGGTATAACTCAAGTTTGGAGGCCAAGGACGACATGTGGTGGATACACTTGGGCCATTGTACCGATATGCTATTACAAAACATCCAGTGCAACGCCAATACAGAGGTGCTCACTCTGGCCTGGGTGGCCGACCGGAAGGCGCCATGGCCGGACTTTAGTGTTAATCGTAAGTGTCGAGACTTTCAGGCCTTGGTGCATTGGCAACGTGAAAATGCCGTGGATGCAGACAAATTCGACCGAATGCCTGTTCCCGAGGATGCTTTCATCTGGCCAGCGCCCTGGAAACATCGAGACTCAGAGCTAGGGCACCGCTTAGGACAACATCATCAGCAAGAAGGGAAGGGGCTGCCAAAGTCGCACGAGGACCGTCACACTGTGGTGATGTGATTAGGATGCATTGCACAAGTTACACATTGGTCGCGTACTTGGAGCAAGCCATGGTACAGTAGCATTGCCATGTAAAGAGTACGTAAACCTTGATGGGCAGGTGTACCCTGAAGGTTAGGATCATTAGTTAGTGAATACGAATGTAACCATTGAATTTCTGGGGTTTGAGGATCTGATTAGACCGAAAGGCATTGGTAGAAGTCCTGCTAGGTGACCCCTTCGCCGAGCACCATCCTAACTGCGTATTGTCGTGATTAGGAGGGTTTCCACCCATGACCTGGTAGTTCCTGATGGAAAGCGATCCCAGTAATCACGGGGTACTATTCTCTGACAAGGATTGTTTTGAATGCTTAGGGTGAGTAGCTGAAGAAGGGGTTCCAACCGGGGAGAGGCCAAAGGAGCCTACGGCGTGCCTGAACTAAGATTACCTCCCCTTTCGAAGCAGATTTACTGGCCGGCGGCTGTGGCGATTGGACTTCGGGCTGCTATTGCTCGTAGAACTGTTTTCGTACAGTCGGTAGCCGATGTCCGTGGACAGATCATTGTTTTTCTTGAATGCAATCTACGATTTTCCGGTTGGGCCTTGTCTGTATTCTCTCATTATGGACGTTTATGTGCCCCCGAGGGAGCCTGTTAATGACCCCAATGCCGACGATGAGTTCGTCCTCGCCGGCACCGAGTTGGATCCGCCTTTAGCTGACAGCGCCCGGCGCCACTGGCTCATTATACTAGTTCTCATATACCTGGCATTTCAAATAGGGGGGCAAATGATCCCGGGCCCAATGGTGCGGATTATTGAATCCATTGTGTGTGAACGCTACTGGCGCCTGCATGATCCAAATCAAATCACCACTTCAGGACGTGTGCCGGAACAATTGTGTAAGATTTCAGAGATACAAACGGAGGTCACGACTGTCAAGGGGTATTCTGATTTCCTTGAGGGGCTTCTAAGTTCGTCAGAACGCTCTACAGCCTCACATGGTGTTATTCTAATCTCTGGCAGGCGCCCTCTGCGCGATTCCATATGGACTGCTGGCTGATAGATACGGTCGCCGACAAGGCATACGTCTCACCATTCCCGGATTCTTCCTTAACGCAGTTATCACCAATTCTGTACTGTGGTTTTCTGATCTCTTCCCTCCTCGCGCCATATGGCTGGCAGCGCTGAGCTGGGTAATTGGCGGAGGGCCAACGGTGGCAGTGGTAGCCATATGGACAATGATCGCAGATCTGACTACCAGTTCAAACCGTACCACAGTGTTTTTCCGGGTCGGGGTTGCCAGTATGACTGCTGACTTTATCGCAAGAGTCATTGGCTCTGGCCTCATGACGCTGAATCCTTGGATATCGTTGTTTCTCGGTTGTGGTATCGTCGTGATTGGACTAGCATTTGCGCTCTCACTGCCAGAAACCATGAACATCCGGTACAGAACTTCCTTGGGAGTGGCAGACACAGCAGCATTGGATGAACTTTATCCCATTTTGGATAGAGAGTCAATTGATATATCCGAGCCTTCATCTATCGCGGCAAAGGCGCGAGCGATAATCAGTCCCTATGGGTTTCTCTTACATCACACCTTACTGATGGCCTTGTTGGCATGCACAACGTCTCAATTCGCCAATGGCTCAGCATGGCTCCTGGCGCAATATATATCAACGCAACTTGGCTGGTCTCTAGCCGGAAGCAATCTTCTTGTATCTTCGCAAGCCGCGATTAGCATCGCTGTATTCCTCCTTCTCCTCCCTTGCCTCTCAAAAGTGTTAGTCTTTCTATCTGCGCCTCGGAAGGACCTTTACCTTGCGCGTACAAGCAATGCATGTCTCATACTGGGAACACTGGGGATCAGTCTGTCGTCGCACATCTCTATTCTGGTTCCAAGCTTAGTGTTGCAAGCAGCAGGTGCAGGGTTCCCGTATATAACAAGATCTCTGGTTACTGCACTAGTGAAGAAAGAAGAGACAGCAAGATTATATTCCGTTGTGGAGCTACTGCAATCGATGGCAACTACGCTATCCAGCCTGTGTTTCACGGGCTTGTTTACGGTTGCGCTGCGGTTGGGTGGAGTATGGGTTGGGCTGGCGTGGCTGATAGCAGGGTCCTTGTTCGCCATGGTGGGAGTATTGCTATGGGCGATTCGGTTGTCATAGGGATAGGGCGAGACTTTCACAGGCCGGTAATTCTTCAATATACTTTACATACCTTGCTTTCTCTTGGGCAGGCACAAGGACGAATTGGAATAGGCTATCTTTGCAGTATCACACTATCCACTTTGTAGAATAGCTCTCACGACTTCATGAAGGCTCTCATTGGGCATCGACAACAAGTCGTTCGCACTCTCCTCATACTCCATATAATGACCTCCAAACCCTTTGATACAGGTAACATATCTCATTAGGGCGGGCATACCACGTAGCTCCCCCTTCGATAGGCTCTCCAACGCCAGTCTTTTTTCCTCTTCCGCGTCACAATGTATCGTATCCCACGGTGTCCCGCTCATGTATTCTAACAATGCGAGAATATCGTTCTGGGAAACCCGGAAAGATTCGATAAACAAGTATCTGTTGGCCGTCCGCTCCGGGGCGAGCATCGCATTCTGCACCGCAAGAGCGACCGTGTTGAGAGTCGTGGTGGACCAGTGATTCGCGCCGCCATTAAGTATCATGGCTTGTCTCTTGAGTATGCTGTATCCTAGGAAATTCTGGACGGCTCTGTTTTCAACCGTTGGTTGCCTACCTCGCAAGCAAGTAGCAGCAAGTCGAGAGCAGCATCCACTTACATCTCAAACAATGGCCCCGTTACAAATGCTGTCCAGCTCAATCCTTCCTTCTCCTTGGTCCTCAAATACTCCACTATCTTCTTTTTGGTTTTGAAGAGAAACGGGGCCATCTCCCCAGCCTGCTCATTTCGCGTATCATGGCCGAATTCGGATGGGACAAAGCGCTTGACTCGGGCTTTGGTTGCGGCATCTATTATTAATTTCTGCTGGGATATCTTACTCGTGGCAATTGTGCAGACAACTGCGTCTTGGTCCCTCAAAATGTCAACTAGTTCGGGTTCGTTGTAGTTCTCGCTGGTCCGGTGGACTGTGATCTGAGGTGGGAAAGAGGCGCACGATGAATATCGGCTCAAGATGGATACAGTGAAGCGAGGGTCGGTGTCGAAAGCTGAGACGATGTAGCGTCCAAGATTCCCTCCGCCCCCGACTACAATAACCTTAGTGATAAGGCCCGTCATTAATCGCCAATAGCGATGCTGAAACGGGGCAATGCCCCGTGCGAAACGACTGGTCTGCGACTTTCCGGTTGTATACCTGCACCAGTGTATGCATTCCAGATCGCCAGGTCCTTTATGTGGCATAGACCTAACACCTAGAGATAATTCTAGACATTCCTGTTCAGAGATTGACTCACTGGCCCTCGACATTGCAGCTTCGTTGGATTAGGCACGGTCATTGTGTAATTGTACACGCATAGCAATGATGGAGGCCAGATCGGACACGATTCGGCACGATTCGGACAGTCTACATTGGTTCTCAGTTATCCCAGCCAACTGAAAGCCAGAAGCATTGTTTGACTTTGGGTGTCTCTGCTGGTTACATCGCACACGGTACATATATGGTTCTACTTGAGCACACGGGTGTGTTACACAGCCAGTTATCTACGTCTTCGAAGTGGCCAGCGGTATCGGGAACGCAGCAATAGTCCCCCTATTTTAGGCATATGATCATCGTTCTGTTAAGCTTTGTTCATTGGTGGTACTTGATCTTTTTGTAACACGTCTGCTGTATCATCCTTCCCTTGTGGGTGTCAGGAGTGTATAGATGCCATTGCTAGAATATAGCAAAGGTGCATCGGAAGTATGGGCTCTGCCCATGGAGTAACCAGATCGGTGCCAGAAATATTTGTACATTACTTCGGATTATGCGGCTCACAAGAACCTACCATACACGCCTGGTGAATCAGATGCATAAGCGGGTTTCAACCCAACAGCCCGATATCCACACAGAAATATGGCATAGCCTCATAGCAATAACCCATACGAAGAGACGGGTAGTGGACTTAAGCACTACTAAGCAATAGAGTCTATCAGCATAACGAATGAGACACAGGGGTAGCCGACAGAGCCTTTGTGATATGACGGATTGCCAAGATGATCGTCATGTCTGGTTGACTGTCTTTGAACTCAACGCAGACTCGGCGCTCTTGGCAGCCGAGAGTTTATGAAGCAGAGTATCATGTGAATTACATTGCGGAGCTTCAGGATTCACTATACGTGAATAACGGAGTGTGATAGCGAGTGACTCTGCTTGGCATGACACGTAATAATGTGAAACTCCGAGGGGTAGCATGAGTCTTGCAAGGATACACGTTGGATTCCAGCCATGCAGGGGATCCATGTACTAGAGGAATGTAATACCCCGAAGGACCTACAATTAAATTGTCGCAGCATAGCCTCACAGCTTGATCCGATGGCAAATGAATAGATCATATCATCCAACTCCTCGCTCAGTTTACGGATGAACCACACAGAAGGCAGTACGGTAGTACCATCTGAGCCCTACATTTAGAGAGAGTCTCGGCCTTAATCTTCAGCCCAGTCATATCACAGCTGCCTCCAATTAACCTGTCGGTTTCAACATAAACAGTAAACCGAGCAAGTCCGCTTCAAAGTCCAGACCCTCAAAAACCTTGTCGTCACACTGCTAGAATACGACAACTCGGTAATCTCAACTAGTCTGGTAAAATGGAAGAGGCGATATCATTCAGTTACGGTGGCCGCAGACTGATGCTGGCAGGAGGAATGATCAGGTCTGAGATGTATAAAGGTGCCCTTCATCCAAGCTCTCTTTACCTCGATCAGATTCACCAGAACCTCCAAGGAGCACGATCGCTTGACGTTCAACAACAACAACAACGACAACAACACAACACCCAGGAATCAAACATAGGACATAAGGAAGGCTCCTAATCTTGTCCTAATCACTGCTCTCGCCGGTCTGGCCAGTGCCGCAGCTATCACCCACCCTGACAGCTTACTTGAACGTGACTACCATCAGAGAATGTGCTCTCTCCTCTGATACCTGCATACAAGAGAGAGCAAGCTAACTGGACTGTAGCTTTCGGTGTTTACAAGGCGACGGGGGAACGCTGTGGTGATTTGACATGCTTTACAGATACCAATGGAGAAGGTAGTTGTGCAGATAGACCAGCCGCATAGCTTCGGCACATCTGGGTTTGGCCCCGGCCGGTGAGGCGTTTCTAAGGAACGGTCCGGGTGTGGCAGCCGTTGACCATGACGTCTCTCTGATTTAATCTTCTGTCCTAGAGCTTGACAGTGCTTGGCAGCATCTGCCAATATGACAGAATACAAACATAGCCCTGTATCTTAGCAGAGCTGCCAAAGTATCGGGGATAACTTTACAGAACTAACCCCCCCCCCCCCCCCCCCTCTTTCAGTAGCAATAGTGTGTTCAATACTTGCCCGGTTCAAAATAGGTTGAAACTTGATTATTCTGGAAGATAGCAGGAAGTTGAGCAATTGTAGAGTTATCTTATGGCGACATTTCTCTAGTGGACACTGAGACGAAATAAGCGTTCTGATTCAGAAAGCCAAGGCAAACCTTTAACATAAAGGACGGAAAACTATTACAGTAATATAATAATACATGCATATATACAATTAACAACACTTTGTGCCCTAATCAGCACTAGATGACGCGGTCAACTCCAGGCTGACTTTCAGTAGGGTCACATGAGAGCTCCGCTGGCGGCGCTGTGCTTCGGCGTAGACTTCCAGAATTCACCCGGGATTTTCATAACTCGATGTACTTTAGAAGTTTCGCTTGACGGAGAGATACTGGTAGCGACATCAACAGGCGTCATGACGGGTGATATTCCAAATCCCACGGAGTCTGTCTGGTGGGTGGTTGCGAGGTGGACCAGCTTCCCCAAGACTGCAAATTCCAACTTCAGCTTGATACTATACACGGTTGCCTTCACCGGCACCTGAACGTAGTAGTATCCCGAAAACTGTAGCACCAAGAGCGCGATGTCCATCAAAATCGCAGCGAGATTGATCGCCAGGATCTCATACATGGTTCGCTTTCGCCGTCTGTCGTGTCCCGGGCGGAGGCGAATCAGCTTCGCCGTCTCCACGATCCAGAAGGTGGAGATGACGCATTCCTGAACGGAGAACCAGATGACCTGAATGACCTCCATGATGTAGAACGCCCTTGCCCATACTCTCGGTGTTGAATAAGCGGTTGTGAAGTAGATAATGCTCATCGGTGTGGTAAGGATAATGGTGTCAATGATGATCATATAACGGAGGTAGCGGAGAACGCGATCATTGCGCGAGACGAGATGTAACCGGGAGTAGAGAACCACGCTTTGCCCTCCGACCATAAAAATCCAGCCGAGGTCGATCATGACGAGGATCACCCATAAGGGGCTCAGGTCGTAGAGGTCGATAATGGCACCGATCGAGAAGGGCACGACGCCCAGGGCCGTTGATAGGAGGAGCGACCAGAAGTAGATGCCATGATGATGATGGAAGTTCCCGAGGATCAAAATCAGAAGCTCAACGGCGTTGTATAGCGCAATGGCGAGAAAGGCCGCGCTGGTGGTTTTGACGGTGAAGGTGCCATGTCCACCTAAGGGTTGTAGACGTATGGCGGCCTCGTTGGAGGTTGTGTCCATGGAATGATGATGATTCGCATTATACGGTGGTGCACCTACTGCCTGATGTCAATGAGATTGACCTGTCAGAATTCTTGGGTTGAAAAAGATGAATGCGCTGTGCAGCAAGTGTGCGACCAGGTATCTTTTTCTAGGAGGGGCGGGGAGGGGGGGAGCCTGCATGAATATCCACGAATCTCGTTCGGCACAGGCCTTTCGAACGAGTATGCACAGGACGAAAATGCGGGCAGCAATGACAATTCATGAATCATGTCGGTGTGGGGGTTCTCGTGGGCAACCAGACGACGTGTCACGGTGCTTGGATTCGTCGTATTCTCGGATCCACTGCGATGTGGTTGGCTTTCCACTGATTGGAATTAGCTCCCGTCCCCCACAATATGGGGGAGAAACAAAGTGTGGAGGTCCCCGGTCTCCTTTGTGTCTGGTACACTGGGTACAAGCATCACGAAGATCTTGCCAGATTCATACATCCCTTTAGTAGACTGACTTTCTCTCTCGGGGAGAGTCCGGCACAGCGCTTTGCCGGGGTTAGGGCAAGAGAAGACACGGGCCGCCATTGCCAAGTCATCAGCGCCGCCACCCGTCGCCGGCATTCTCTCATTTGCGATGGACCCGAGATGCATACAAAATACTGACTTAGTCTTCCGCCTCGCTGATAACTGTCTTGGCGCAGTTTCTTCCCGAATATGGTTAGAGAGTCTTTCGCGAGGTGGATCTCTCCCTTGGCCCCCGTTTCGTGTGGTGAGATAGGTGGACGGCAGGAGGCCTAGAGATGCATGACGGTAACAGATTAACACGTCCACTAGCCGTCAAGTTCCGTACCCAGGCCATATCGTGAAAAAGGTATTCCGTCATGAGAGACTAGTCTCAGAATGAGAGCCTATTCCAGCTTCTTCGACGAACAAGTTACAAAACTCTCTCACCCTCCGTAGTTGAAACTTTCCGCTGGTCGACCAGTTCCTCGCCGACGGACAAGTCTTTGACGCGTCGCCACGGCCGAAGGGTGTTCTCGGTGAGCGAAACCTTCTTTTTTAAACCTCGAGAAAAACTTTCCCATCTCCTGGCCCGCATATCAGAGCGCTCGGAATATGATGACATTCAGGGGTCGAGTCTGGTTGGAGGGCTTTCTCTTGGGAAGGGGCCACTTGGGTTGCATTAGGGTGACATTAGAGTTCCATTCTTTTAATGAATGGCGTGAGATATCGCTGAGCCTTTCGAGTCTCAGACGGCCTTGAACTATCTCATTGCCCGACCACAGAGGTTCGTGTAAAAGTCCTCTAGCGGTATCCGTCCAGGGTGATCTGTATTAAGGATGACGGGATCGGCGTGGTCGGGTGAGACAACCAGGTTGATACACTTTGCAATGCGGCTTTTTTGTTGCTTGTTTGTTCCTTGTTCCTTTTATTTTCTCTCTCACGCCGCCTTCCTCTCTCTCTTTGCCACCGAAGCCTAGTCCAACCCTGCCAATTAGCCCGGCATGGAGAAGTGGATGCAAGCGAGGGCGCCAGGTCACCTGATTGGCGGGCCGGATGAATCAACTCGTGGGTCTCATTAAATTTGCCGTTTGCATCTTAGCGGGTCCAGATAGAGAGAGGATCGAATGAGACTCTGTCACGACTGGGTCCATGGATCCATATAGGAGGATACTAGGCAAAACTTCCCATAGCCTCAATTCCCTAAAGAGGCATCCGATGCAGCGGTCTACCCCGCACCGCCTGTAGAAAGGCTGCCGTGAGACTCCGTCCTGCATCGCCTTGCCCTACTTGCCACTCCGCACCGGGGATCCCCCCAAAAACGAATGGCCCATGATGATGACGATGGACCTGGGGAAACGAAAAAGGAAAAATGGAGTCGGCCGGTTCGGGACGTTTCGTTACTTTGGGGACTTTCTGGAAATTCGATCATGACGTACTGTTCCCCCAGAAGCGTTCCCAACCTTTCCGAAAACGTTGGTATATAAAGTCGCACAGCTACGAGTTCCCCCTTACCCTAATATCACCAACAATTTCTCTTCCCTCACCTTCACCATGGATCCATCGACAATACACACAAAGGGCAAGCTCGAGGACGAGCCGGATGCCCTTCATCTCGAGAAAGGTGAAATTGTGGGCGAGGTGACCCACGATCCCGTCTTTGGAGAAATCACGGATGAAGGCCCGAACTATCGGAATGTACGTACATTCTTGCCAATGGCCGATGCTCTTACCCCCCGGCATGCATGACTAACGACAGGCCAGGTCGGCTTTCTGGGAACGGTCGTTCTCATGATGAAGACGCAGATTGGGCTGGGTGTTCTTTCTATACCGACAGCCTTCGATGTCCTCGGCATGGTTCCCGGCGTCATCGTTCTCATCGCGATTGCCGTGATCACCACGTGGTCCGACTATATGGTCGGTTCCTTCAAGTTGCGTCATCGCGAAGTCTATGGTATCGATGATGCTGGGGCGTTGATGTTTGGTACTCCGGGGCGGGTCGTCCTGGCCGCCGCCTTTTGCCTCTGTAAGTCGCCTGCAATGAACGTGTTACCAACCACATGCCTGACTGACATGGCGATAGACTGGATCTTCGTTGCTGGCTCTGGTATCCTCGGAATTTCGATTGGCTTGAATGCAGTCTCCACACACGGTGCCTGTACCGCGATCTTTGTAGCGGTTGCCGCAATCCTAGGATTTGCCTGTAGTAGCATCCGAACCCTTGGGAAGATCACTTGGCTGGCATGGATTGGACTGCCGTGTATTTTGATTGCTAGTAAGTTCCCATGGTCGATCACCATCCTCACCGTGTGAAGGGATTCAGGCGATGCCTAACATTCTTGTAGTCCTCATTGTCACTATCGCCGTTGGCGTCCAAGACCGTCCGCCCACCGCTCCACAAACGGATGGCCCGTGGGTATCGGATTTCAAAATCATCGGCCATCCGACCTTTGCTCAGGGGATTACCGCGGTGAGCTCACTCGTCTTCGCATTCTCGGGTACTCCGGGCTTTTTCTCGATCGTATCGGAAATGCGCGATCCGCGCAAGTTCACCCCAGCATTGCTCATCTGTCAAGCTGGCGTCACTGCCGTCTATATTACCATTGGCTGTGTAGTATATTACTACTGTGGGTCCTATGTCGCCTCGCCAGCCCTCGCTCCGCCGGCGGATTGATCAAGCAGATCGCCTACGGAATTTCTTTGCCAGGCTTGATCGTTACGACGACGATTGTTTCTCATGTAAGCGACGTCCCGCTGGACCTACCGTTGCACCATAGCTAATCATTTGTCTTCTCCCTACAGATCCCCGCGAAATATATCTTCGTCCATCTGCTCCGCGGCTCGAAACACCTCATCAGCAATACCGTAACACACTGGGCTGTTTGGCTGGCCTGCACCCTCAGTATCACGGTCATCGCCTATATCATCGCCAGTGCAATCCCGGTGTTTGACGGACTGGTGTCTCTCATCGGTGCCTTACTGGGCACGATGATGTGCTTCCAGCCCATGGGTTGCATGTGGCTCTATGATAACTGGCACAAGCGCAAGGAGGGCCCCGTCTCGAAACAGTGGTGGTTCATGGTGTGCTTCAGTGTCTTTGTCGTCGTTTCAGGAACCTTCCTGACGGTGGCAGGAACCTACGGTTCCGTGGTTGGGATTATGGACTCATACAAAGCCGAAGGCGGCTCTGCAGCGTTCACCTGCGCAGACAATTCGGGGTCTGTATGAAATGTATATACAATCACAAGATAGATTAACGATTAACTCAATGATAAAATATGAAAATTTCGATATAAAAATACTAAGAACATTTCGATCGTGCTCATTGCAGTGGTAACGCTTTATACGAGGAAGACGGATCGTCTCCAGTAGTGCCGGGCGGATGTTGAAGGGTAGTGTTCTGTCAGGTGCAGGACACACGTCTAGACGACCAGAAACAGCCGTGAAAGCAAAGTTGTAGTGTGACTTCCGTCGAGCTATTCTTAAGAATAACGCTTATGAGTCGTGCAGTGCGCCATATGCTTTACATATGGAGGTCAGGAGGAATCGACTCCTAGGGGTACGAAAAAAAAAAATGTACAGACGATATGAGACGTTGTAATATGAATGAGCCAAACTGACGGTGCTGTCTCAAGGATATATCACACTTGAAACAGGACGTGCACGTACGCTTTGTCCTCAAGTCCTTTCGTTCGCATTATATGAATAGGGCATTTCCAAGAGGGTAATGATGAATCCAAAACCTGGAGGATTGCTTGGAGGGATTTTATATATATTTCGAGACCCAGCCCGTGAGTATACAGTAGACTTACCCGACCACATACTATTGATCTAAGGGCTCATTCGATCAACGCAGCGACTTCAAGGTGCTCAAGCGGACTGAGTACCCAAGTAATCTGAATGAAGAAATCTTCACGCTCAAGCGCAATCCGAGAATACATTGGCTGAGGTAAAACAGCCCCCAATCTTGATACTGCGTCCTTCGGTGCTTGTGCATTTACGACGGGCTTAGCAGATATAGCGCGGTGGATACAGGCTAATCCGCCCTACTATTGGTCATCCTGGGACTGTCTGAGATAGTCTGCTGGGACTTGATTGGCGGTTCGACACTTCATCAAACGATAGTGGTCCTCCTTCACCCCAAACGTCCATCAGGGAGCCAATCCCAAAGCTCAACCACAGCTATCACAGCGCCGGTGTGTTTAGACGGCATAAGTGTCGCCATGACAGTCCGCATGGCTGCATCACTGGTCGCAAGGCAAGGCAGGGTCATCGGCCAGGGTGAGATGGATATTATCGAGTCAGCAACCGATTATATTGAAGACCATCTCCTCCCCAGCTGACGCGAACCCGATGATGGTCCAAGTTCCTCTTGCGCCTATTCCCTTGCAATGGTCCGTTGATCCACCTTCGGTGCCACAATGACCAAGGGACCTCAGAAAGCTAACCATGGACAGCACAGTATAGGAGCGGATTCCAGCAGAAGAGGATCCGAACCCTGCACCACAAGTTATTTTCTCTCCCGTGGACCCGGATGCCAAATCCACGCCGTACGTTGTCTCGATCCCCGATTCAACGCCTCATGTCTTCGTGCCCGATCCAAACGAAAAGTACTTGATTTCTACCGCAAAAAGCTATGGCGTGGATCATTCCATGCCAAATAATGCGCCAATCCCGCCACCAGCGAACGATCAGGCGCCGAACAAGAAGAAATGGATCTGGATAGGCGTCGCGGCAGTAGCGTTCGTGGTTATTGTGATCGCGGCGGTTGTGGGAGGAGTTGTGGGTAGTCGCAATGCCCACAAGGACAACGTTTCAAGGTACTTTCTGCCTGCTATGTTCCGATTCACGCGAGAACACATAGTTGACTGTCCGGCATTAGCGACACGACTGCGACCGCCATATCGTCGGCATCCGGCCTCAACACGACCAGCAGCTCATCCACAACTTCCACTCCCACATCTACGAGTACCACACTCGCCAGTACCACATCTACCAGTACCACATCTACCAGTACCACATCTACCAGTACCACATCTACTAGTACCACTGCGAGTCCTACTCAGACGAACTTCGGGGCGACCGTGCACATGTTCGCGAACGATACCTGTGGTGGAACGGACGATTCCTTCTCGGTCCTGAACTCCAGCTCGCAGAAATGCGTCGTGGTTCCGTCGAATAAAAGCTCAATTCGCGTGAGCCAGAACGAGTATGTATCGTGACCCACCCGTCTAAAGTTCATGGGCTGACAGTGTCACAGTGGCTGCAAAGTGGTCACCTGGAGTGGCAGCAATTGTGCCGGCAGTTCGTATAGAGTGCCAGACACGGACTGCCACGCGGTTTTGTATGCGGCCGTCTCTGTCGATTGTTAGCATCGTAAAGGGCTCTAGAGAAGTATGGAGGATTGTAGTATTCGAGCCAGTCGAGAGGGGTGGCGATATGTCGATAAGGACAGGACGAAACCCATAGGATTGGCAAGGTTCTCATCTCACGCGCCAGTACGTAGGAAGCAAGGCACCAGAACGGGTGCTGTATATTAGTAGTTACTATTAGCTCCGGTGGTGCTGATACTGTTGTATCAGTGATATAATGACATCTGGACCTGGTTAGCAAGTTCGATGATGTACGATGTGTCCTGCTATTCCCGTGTTTGTAAGCCTCCAGCACATCCAGGGTCGAGGCATGATAAAGACGACGAGCAAGACGGCTTGAGCGTACCAGCACTGGAGTTATGATGATATGTTGGAGTAGATACTACACCCCCTATAATCGTATGATATGATATAACTAGATTACATATAAGCCAGTAATACGATATGAAACTTGATGTTGTATGGATATACGTCACTCCCTGGCTTGGTTTTCTATGGATAGATGCTACATATTCTCTAGTACTTACTATTTACACAGCGCACAGTGACGGTCCCAGTCTAGATTAAGTTTCTGTAGTGCATGGAAGCCGTGTACTAAACCACTTATATAATCTGTTCGACCATATTGGTTTCTCCCTGGACTCGCTTCCTAACTTCGGTGTTGACAAACTCGAAGGCACGTTTCAGAGGGAAAAACTCGTTCACCTCCTTCGCCAAACCGTCTATACAGTCAGCTACATTTTGTAGAAGACGTAGATCTTCATCGGCGGTCGATGCTATGGGATCATGAATCAGACCACTGGCTAAATGGGCATGGGCGATATATGCTCGGTAGTTGCCGAGGATGAGGGACATGGCTTCTGGTCCAGGTAGCTTCAAGATGTGGATCATGTGGTGAATGACCTTGAGAACCCTCCGAGATGTTCTCACTGAAAGGTCAGTCCTGGGGATCACGCCATCATTGTCCGACAGCAGTGACTGGTGAGCGTTGCCTCGGGGAAATGATGCTTTGCGAAGCATGAAGAGTATGCACATGTAACCCGAGAGCGCCAGGTCGCCAAGTACCCAACCATTGATATCCCCGTCTTTATGGCTTTCGAGCCAGTTTTCCTGCAGTGCATCATCAGTCATGATCAGTGGCCCCACTGCAGCCATGGTAGATGTTACGAGCGGCACCGACTTACGATTTTCCACTCATCAAAAATCTTCTCTACATCTGCGCATAACGGATTAATCGCGGTCAGGACATCCGATTCACAGTCCAGTGCTTCCGAGACTTGAAAATAATTTATGAGAATGAACGTCAGACGGCTTCTGATGATGAACGCCATGGTGGGGACTGCTTCGTTCCGCTCGTGCGAAAGCTCCACTGTCAACCGGGGCATGTCTACTCTCCAGTCATTGAGTTGAGATGAGAACGCCGCCGGTTTGTCGTTGATAAGACGGAAGAACAGATCCAGATGAATGAGACCCCACAAGCCCCTGCGATCGTCATCACTCATTGAAAGCTGACGTTCGGAATGTTCAATGCCATCAAGGCTATGCATTTGCAATGCCTGGGCATATTCACAAGCCAGTTTGTGCATCTCCCAACTCAAGCTGAAGTCGAAGTTCTCCGTGGCTGTCTGGGTCTTTTCCCTCCCTGCTAGTTAGCACCTGGGATTGTATTTCGCGGGATCCTGGAAAGTAACGATTTACCATGTACATCGCGGCAATGAAATCGGTGACAGTACAAGTGGCCTCTTGCTGCCAGATTGGAATAGTTCGCTTACAACAGATAAACACCTGCCGTGCGTAGTACTGGTCGGTGCTCTTGCATGATGTTGGCTTACGGAAGAAAAGGCCTTGCCAAAGAATGCAGTAGTAGATTATGAGCATTGAGGCGTCGAAATGGACATGATCCATGCCAATGAGATCGGGCATCATGTCAATAAGTTTACGATCCACCATTGCAGGGAGTAGCCTGCCATTAATGTTGGTGAAGTAGTTTGGTAACGACGAGCATCAGCATGAGGTTTCACAGGTGCGATTCTTGATGGCTTACTATGGATCCATTGCTTCGCACCGTCGGGCGGGATCATAACAGGCTCCAAGGTGAGTGCGCTAACTCCGACGCTGTGCTTCTTGCGGAGTTGTTGTACCTTGTCGACAGCAGAGCTTAAAATGGACGTGACATCTATTGAGGTGGCCTCGCTACTGGTCTCGGGTTGCGTCAGGGACGGGGGCCGAGCGGCCAGATCGAGATTCACGCTGTGTGCCGACGCCGGAGATGCAATCTGTCGCGAAGGTCTAAATGATCGCCCTCTGTGAAGGCTGGAAGAAGAACCAGTTATTGCATGGTCAAGCCCGGTATCCTGTGTCGGAGGACGTATCAACGTGATTGTGGAGCCTGGAGATGAGTTCCTGGCCGTGGTTTGATTTTCGACATGTTCCAGTCTCTCAAGAATAGCAGACAGCGCACCATGTTGGTCTCTATGGCGGGATTGTTTTAATTTGAACGCTCATAGTCTGGCGGGAGGGGTGTGGCATACAAGGTGGATGAACTGATCCGACTCCGTGAGTTCCTGGGCTGCCTATTCGGATAAGAGCATTCCAGGCGCTGCGTAAGACACCGTTCGCAGGCCGGAAAGGTGCGATTACATCGGACCTAACGCAGGGGAGAAGCTAATCAGCCTTGCTAGTCCAGGACCACCCGCTGCTGAGAGATCGACAACCTTCATGCGGCGGCAATTCGTGCACTGTACGGGAAACACTCTTAGCATAGTCGGTCGGGATCCATATTTGATGCTCAGATCCTCCCGATGCAGCTTACCGCAAGTCGGCTCTTGGAGCCCATGGACGCCATGTCTCGACTCTCGGTACACGAGCTAGTTGGTAGAAACGCACGGATGGGGGAAGGTACAAGGGCTTTTGGACATGACAACAGGACGACGGGGATCACTGACCGGAACTGGATGAGCCGATTCTCCGGGACCGCGATCCACTAGTACCCTGTTTGCTTTGTCCGAATGTCCCATCCGTACTATTCACATTTACGACCTTGGCTTGACATTCCCCACGTCGGGATCCGCTGGACAATTTCCTTGGCATGCTCCATCCATTGATCTAACGAGTCTGGGGCGGGATTAGCGGCGCCTTCACGCCTTCTCGCACGTTCGCATATTCGCATATTCGCACTTTCGCACTTTCGCACTTTGGGAGCACGCTGTGGAGCCTTGGATATCTTCTAGCACCAACCTACGTCCACGAATTAGATTTTCAGGTCACATACACTGCGAACCTAGCGACGATACGTCAAGGCTTCGGCCCAGACTCTGGGCGCGTTCGCACATATCGCACACACGGTCCTTCCCCCTTGTGCGTTCACGATGTTGGCCCAGACGACGGCATCCAGATTGGGCAGACCGGAGGAGATCGGAAAAGAGACTGGCTCTTGACCCTTGGGAATGAGTCAATCTCACATCAATGATATATAGATTGGTGGTGAGGCCTGTGCCTCCTCTCTTGCGCCATCTGCCTCCGCGTTTACGATCCTATCTTGCTGGTTGATAGCGCTGCTGTTCCTCAGCCGTGAGATCAATAAAGCACCATTCTGGATTAGTATAAACTTTCTGACCCGGAATCTGCTTTGTCCTTGGTCTTTTGGGTTGTTTTCTCTTATTTTTTCAGTCTTGTGGGTTACCAGCCATCAGCCGTCCAGACCTCGTTTGCCTGGACGGATCATTCCAAGCGATCACGATGCGCCCGCCGATTGTGCCCGGGCAGGAATTGCTGCACAGTGCTCCTCGCCTACCCGAAAACCATCCTCACATGGAGAGCACGGACAGCGAGTCTGACTTCGCAGAGCAGGTGGACGATCAGATCAATGACCTTGCGCGTCGTGTCACCTCGATCTCGGTCGCCCGCGGCGCGCAAATATTACCAAAGCCTACGGACGATGCGCTGGACCCCAACAGCCCGGACTTTGATGCCAAGACGTGGGTGAGAGCCTTCTATAATAACCAAACAGAAGCATTGAGCGGAAGCCCACCGAACTCAGCAGGCCTGGCCTTCAAAGACCTCAACGTCTTCGGCCAAAAGGCCGAAGCGGAACACCAAAGGACGGTCGAAGACTTCCTGTATGGACCCCTAGAGGCCGCTCGCCGGCTTGTGGGCTCCAGAAAGCAACAGCGCATCGATATTCTGCAAGATCTAGAAGGTGTCATGAACAGTGGTGAGATGCTCTGCGTTCTGGGTCCCCCAGGATCGGGGTGTTCCACTTTTCTGAAAACTATTGCGGGCGAGACATACGGGTTCGAGGTTGCTGACGGCAGCACACTCAACTATCAAGGCCTGGGGAAAGCAGACATCGAAAAGGCTTTCAAAGGAGAGGCTATCTATACCGCCGAAGTGGATTATCACTTCCCAAAACTCACCGTTGGTGAGACTCTGTATTTCGCCGCTCGAGCTCGATGCCCGACCAAGTTGGCAGACTATAAACACCAATATGCAGAGCATCTTCGGGATGTGGTTATGGCAATGTTGGGCATTTCACACACGAAGAATACTCGCGTGGGGGACGACTTTATCCGGGGCGTCAGTGGAGGTGAGCGCAAACGGGTGAGTATTGCGGAAGCTATTCTGAGCTATTCACCGTGGCAATGCTGGGATAATAGTACTCGCGGTCTGGATTCGGCCAACGCGGTCTCATTTTGTCGCACGCTCCGTCTTCAGTCGGAGACGTTTGGCAGCAGTGTATGCGTAGCCATTTACCAAGCTCCACAAGAAGCGTATGATGTGAGTGCTACGCAAATCGGGGGTCATTTGTCCTTTCGATACTGGCTGATGCTAACTTCTGACTCTAGCTCTTCGACAAAGTCATTCTTCTTTATGAAGGTCGACAGATATTTTTCGGCAAGACATCAGAAGCCAAAGCATACTTCCAGGGCTTAGGTTTTCACTGCCCGGCGCAGCAGACCACGCCTGACTTTTTGACCTCGATGACAAGCCCCTCTGAGAGGATTGTTAAATCTGGCTGGGAAGGGAAGACACCTCGTAGTCCCGAGGAATTCGCTCGTGCTTGGCGCGAAAGCCAACACCGTCAATGCCTCCTGAAAGAAATTGAAGCATTCGAGAAACGCTTTCCCATCGGTGGTACTCAATCCGAGCAGTTTCGCGAGGCCAGGACAGCCCAGAAATCGAGGTCACTTCGCGCAGCCTCTCCATTCACGCTTTCTCTGACCAACCAGTTTCTCCTGAATCTTTGGCGGAGCTACCGACTATTAATCGCTGATCCTTGGTTTTGGGTTACATTACTGTTCGCTAATTTCTTCGAATCAATTGTCGTCGCCAGCATCTTTTACAACATGCCCCAAGATAGCTCTAGTATGTTTCGTCGAAACCTTCTGATCTTCTACGGCCTCATGATCAATGTCTGGACTGCCGCCCTAGAGGTCCTCACTCTCTACTCCAAGAGAAAGATCGTCGAAAAGCACGTACGGTACGCACTCTACCATCCCAGTATGGAGGCTTTGGCATCCATTGCGATGGACATTCCATTTAAGCTCGTCAACGCGGTTTGTATCAATGTTACTCTCTATTTCATGTGCAACCTTCGACGAGAGCCGGGGCCCTTCTTCTTCTTCTACCTCCTTGCCTTCACTATCACTATGACCATGTCCATGTTCTTCCGGTTCCTCGCCTCTGTCACGAAAACCGTCTCTCAAGCTCTCGCACCATGTGCGATCGTCATCCTCGGTCTCATGTTATATGGCGGCTTCATCATTCCCCAAGCCTATCTGGATGACTGGATTGGCTGGCTGCGGTGGATAAATCCTTTATTTTACGTCCAGGAGAGTCTTTCCCTTAGTGAGTTTGTTGGGCGTAAGTTCTCCTGCGTAGAATTTGTTCCCAGCGGCCCTGGCTACGCGACAGGTTCCATCCCACCTTTGGGTCAAGTATGCTCCGTCGAGGGGTCTGTCGCTGGTGAGGGTTTCGTTGATGGTAGCGTCCATCTCCGCGTGATGTACGGATTTATCGACAGCCACCGCTGGCGCAACTTCGGCATTCTTATTGTCCTAACTGCCTTTTTCCTTGTGATCCATTTAATAGCGGTGGAATTAATCTCCTCGGAGCGCTCGAAGGGTGAAATTCTCGTCTACCCACGCCAGGTCCTCAAAATACACGGCACTGGTGGCCATGATGAGGAGAAGATGTGTTCTACATCAGAGGTTCGGTCTCAGGAACGATACATTCAGACCAATGAGGTCAAAGGCATTGAGAAACAAACATCTGTCTTCCACTGGCAAGATGTTTGTTACAGCATTCAGATCAAGAAAGAGACTCGGACCATTCTTGACCATGTGGATGGGTGGGTGAAGCCAGGCACATTGACGGCGTTGATGGTGAGCTTTCCTCCTAGTAGTTGAAATAATGTCTCCTAACATGCTTAGGGAGTTTCGGGGGCTGGAAAGACAACCCTTTTGGACGTGTTAGCGAGCCGGGTAACAATGGGTGTCATTTCAGGACGAATGCTGGTTGACGGCCAGCCTCGAGACTCTTCTTTCCAGCGGAAGACCGGGTATGTTACCCAACAAGATCTAAACCTTCACACATCAACAGTCCGTGAAGCCTTACAGTTCAGCGCGCTGCTGCGGCAGCCAGCTCGGTACAGCCGCCAAGAAAAGCTCGACTACGTGAACGAGGTGATCAGGTTGGTTGACCTCGAGGACTGTGCAGATGCCGTGGTCGGGTGTACAGGCGAGGGTCTCAATGTCGAGCAGAGGAAACGCTTAACTATAGGTGTTGAGTTGGCAGCACGCCCAGAGCTCTTGCTGTTTCTCGATGAACCAACCTCTGGTCTTGATAGTCAGACATCATGGGCCATCTGTGACCTGATGGAGAAGTTGACGAGGAATGGTCAAGCAATCCTCTGTACAATCCACCAGCCCTCGGCAGCCCTATTTCAACGCTTTGACCGTTTGCTTCTGCTGGCCAAGGGTGGACGCACGGTGTACTTCGGGGAGGTGGGCAAGGAATCATCGACCCTGCTTGACTATTTCACCCGGAACGGAGCTCCGCAATTCAGACCCGGAACCAACCCAGCGGAATACATGCTTGAGGTCGTTGGAGCTATCACAAAGCACGGGAGCAATATTGACTGGCCGAGTGTTTGGCGCGCAAGTCCCGAATATCAAGATGTACGTCGCGAGCTTGATCGGCTGTCGTGTCAAGGCCAAGGCAGATCCGCGGATGCCGATCCCGCAGCATTGGCAGAATTTGCTGCGAGCTTTCCTACCCAGCTAGTGCAGGTCACAAAGCGTGTGTTTCAGCAATATTGGAGAACCCCCAGCTATATTTTCTCCAAGATTATTCTAAGCGCTGGCTCGGTACGTATTTCTCTATTTACCCTCAGAGTGTCCCATGGCTCACAATCCGCACAGGCCTTGTTCATCGGGCTGTCTCAGGTCAATGGGGATGTCTCACAACGTGGTCTGTTCAATCAGATGCTAGCGACCTATATCTTTCTTTTTATTTTCAGTCAAGTAGTTGAACAGATCTTGCCTATGTTCGTTTCTCAGCGCACCCTTTATGAAGCCCGGGAGAGACCCGCTAAAGCGTACTCGTGGGTTGCCTTCCTTGCTGGAAATATCATTGTGGAGCTGGCGTGGAACTCGGTGAGTCTTGATCGCCGCGGTATCTTGTGATACTGATGTTGACTACGGTTCTAGCTTATGGCGATTTTCTCCTTCCTTTTCTGGTACTTTCCAATGGGTCTCTATCGCAACGCCGAGTGGACGGATGCTGTCCATTCGCGTGGTATCACGATGTGTCTGCACCTTTGGATATTCTTCGCGTTTACCAGTACATTTGCGAACATGCTCATTGCTGGCATTGAGACTGAGCAAGTCGCCGGCGGATTCCTAAATTTCTTCTTCAACATCATGTTTGCTTTTGCAGGGTATGTACCACCACGGTAAATTCACTTCTTGTTTGAAATATCCTAACCGTGCCGCGCCAGTATTCTTGCCGGGCCTGGTGAACTCCCAGGGTTCTGGATATTTATGTACCGCGTCAACCCGTTCACTTACGTGATGGAAAGCTTTCTTGGCACTGCCCTCGCCGATGCCCCTGTTACTTGCACGGCCAGCGAGCTTGTCCACTTTCAAGCACCTGGGGGAATGTCTTGCGGGGAGTACGTTGAGCCATACATCGCAGAGAAGGGAGGGTATCTTCTCGACAACAGCACCAGCAGCTGCAGCTTCTGCGGCATGGCCAACAGCAACTCCTTCTTAGCTGATATGAACTTAAGCTTTGACAACAGGTGGCGAGATTTTGGATTCATGTGGGCATTCTGTGTCTTCAACATCGCTGCTGCAGTTGGATTGTACTGGCTTATGCGTGTTCCCAAGAGGCCGGCTCGGCAGTGAGCGTCAAACCAGTCATGTTGACGAGCTTGCACTTCTCGTGCTAATACTACCATAGAGTGAAATATAATCAAAACATCTAATAGATATACTTACCATAATTCGACTACCAGTATAGCCAATCCAGCGTGACTGATTATCAAGTTGCAGTCGGAGGTGGTCGACGAATGAGATAGTGACGAGGTCACTACTAACATATAATATATCTAGAACTAAAGCAGAGTAAAGATCCAGATAAGACTATTGAAAGATAAGGGGTGCGCACGTAGAGATAGTTAATATAGTAGAAATTAATAATAATATGGCCGTTATCCAGTGTTCTATCAAGTAGTGCTTAGATTGTGATTGGCGCCGCAGCTTTCTCTCTTGAATGCCCGAATGCGGTAATTCGCACCATCTCAGCCATCGGGCCTCCACATCGACGAGTTTCCAGTCCGTTCAGTCTTCCAACTTTTCTCACTCGCGAAATCTCTTCTTATTACCCCCATATGGCAAGTTCAGGTCTGCAGCCATATCAGGTGCTGTGTGTCTACTATTACAAATTTACAATGCTTCTTGCACTTGCTCCGCCTGGGAGCTATATTTAAAGGGTCGCTCCCCCATGTCCACTGCAGACCATACTACTTTGTCTTCTGGGAGCCGACACCAACAACATTTGAATCCCGAATTGAGATAACCTCCTAATACAATGACTTCACGAGATGGGTATCAGTGGACTGCAACGACAGGTCTACGCCAAGGGGTACCATCGATAAGTGTTATATCACCACCCACGAACGTTCGGTCAGCAACAGAGGATTGGGACGTAATTGTTGTCGGGGCAGGATATTCGGGCCTCACAGCATCTCGAGATGCTTGTCTGGCCGGTACATTATCCCTTTTGGCACTTGGAGACGGGCAGACGAGCTGACCTTGGCCATTACCACAGGACTCAAGGTACTTCTCATCGAGGCGCGCGATCGTATTGGCGGTCGCTCCTGGTCGTCCAATATTGGCGGGTATCCCTTTGAAATGGGAGGGACTTGGCTAAGCTGGGGGCAACCTCATATTTGGCGAGAGGTCTCTCGGTACCAGATGAGAAACGAGTTGGAACCGTCCTTTGATTTCTCTCGGGGGGTGAATCACTTTGAACTGCGCACTAGCAGCCAAGGCTCATCAATCTTTAGCCATGTAGAAGAGGTTTGTGCATCCCCCCATGAGAACTATTCTGCATTAAGACCCTCCATTGACCCTCCGAAGGATGCCCTTCTCGCCGGCGCACTGCAGAAATTTGTTGATGTAGACGGTGCGATGGGCCGAGATATCATTCCCTATCCGCACGACGCATTCCACAACCCTGCGGCCCGGCAATATGATGACATGTCGGCGCTGGATCGTCTCAATCGGCTGGCTCAATCACTTACACCAGATGAGCGCGCGGTATTAGAAAGCTTCATTCTGCTCTGCAGCTGTGGGACTCTGGAAACTACAAGCTTCTTTGAATTCCTTCATTGGTGGGCTTTATGCGACTACTCCTATAAGGGGTGTTTGCAGCATCTAATTTCATACAAATTCAAGGGTGGACAATCCAGCTTCGCTATCAAATTCTTTCGCGAGGCATTGGCGACAGGCCGGCTATCATACACCTTCAACAGCCCAGTTCAGGCGATCAATGACCACGGTGACAGGGTTGTGTTAAAAACTCGCGATGGTCGTCAGTATAGTGGCGCCCGTCTGATCTCCACCATTCCGTTGAACGTGCTCAGCTCCGTCATGTTTTCGCCTCCACTGAGTGCACAACGCACAGCTGCCGCAAGTATCGGTCATGTTAACCAATGCGTCAAGGTCCATGCAGAGGTTGCCAGTCCCAACATGCGGTCCTGGTCCGGAATTTCGTACCCTTTTAACAAACTTGCCTACGCGATCGGCGATGGTACTACGCCTGCGGGAAACACACACATTGTGTGCTTCGGGGGTGCACATAACCACATCCAGCCCGAAGAAGATATTAACGAGACCAAAAAGGCGGTGGAGAACATGTCTCCTGGGAACATGGATATCAAGCGATTGGTGCGTTTCAGACGGGGCCTATGTTGGAGAAAGCTACTGACCTTCGATCCTGTAGGTGTTTCACAACTGGTGCAAGGATGAATTTGCCAAGGGTGCATGGTTCTTTGCGCCGCCTCAGCTTCTGTCCAAGTCATTGGACGAACTCAGGTGTCGGCATGGAAACGTGCTCTTTGCGAACTCTGACTGGGCTGTGGGCTGGCGCAGCTTCATTGACGGCGCCATTGAGGAGGGCACTCGGGCAGCGATGACGGTGATTGAGGAGCTCCGCCGACCCCCTGGCGCTCGTTCTCATTTATAGATGTCCCCGCCTGCTATGTAGCATGATAGAATATGAGGAGATGCTAGAGTATGTCGATGAATCCCCTTTGCGTATCGCTCGCCGAGTTCAAATGTGGCGTGTTGAACGCAATGTAGTACTATCTACCTAAGTTCTCCAAGGTGGCAACGACTTGAAGCTAGAAAAGTGATGCCTTGTTTTATGGTTCCTCAGTTGTCATTGGAGCTACAAGGTCTTTCACGTACCAATCTTTGCCTTTGCCAAGTTGCCTAAAGGAAGCTTATCGACGTGAATTCATTCAGTCACTTCAATCCGTCGGCTAGGGTTATTCTCTTCTTTTTTACCTAATTGGGCAATCCAGGGAAGCTTAATGCGAACCCCGCAAAAGCCACGGACTGGTCGTAAGGGTGACTCTTCGTTGATATCTTGGTACATATACTCCCTATTGAACATCCATGGAGCGTACTCGATGGCTATCACTTTACTAATATTGGTATCTCAACCTCCTGTCTACCAGTAACCATCAGGCCTCTCTTCTATAGTACACCATGGACTCGTCCGAAATGAAGCCCAAGCACGGTATGGAGTGGCCATTCCTGAGATTATAAGATGCACGTCACTAACCTAGCTTCACTGGCGCAGGGCAATGTCTCGATGCCGAAAGACGTGAGTGTCTACTAGGTTACTCACTTCTACATGAATCGCCCCGACTCATTTTCGTCCTACATAGAATCCATCCAACACGGTGACCTGAACTGCCTGGAAGGACTCAACTTTCAGCCAGAGGGCACACGCATGCTGACACCTCTCCAAACTATATCCGCCAGCTGGATTATATGTGACAGCTGGGCGGGTGTTGCTGCCACGGTGGCTCTTGCAATCGTCCAGGGCGGGCCCGTAACTCTGGTTTATGGGTTGATTCTGATCTTCTTTTTGGTCGGTGCCTGTACCCTGACCCTGGCGGAGCTAGCAAGCGCCTATCCAACAGCTGGTGGGCAGTATCATTGGACGAGCATTTTGGCTCCCAGACCGCTCAGTCGACCATTGGTACGTCCCTTCCTTCGCCAGGTACAGGCCCAGGGAGGTATTGATCTGCTAGGCAGAGTTATTGTTGTGGTGTCACCAACATGCTTGCCTGGATCGCTATCTGCACCGGGATTGCAATCATTCCAGCACAGCTCATCCTCGGGATTGTCCTCTTCTTTGACTCGGAGTATCAATCGCAGCCGTGGCACTACTTTCTAATCTACCAATCCATTAATGGGCTGGTCCTATTGTATAATGCAACCTTACTGAAGAAGTCACTCTGGTTTCATGACGTATCCTGTACGTCTCCATCCTGCTAGACCCGATATCAAACTAGGACCTCTAACTGGACTGGCAGTCTTTGTCACCCTCACAAGTTTTGTCGTGATCATGGTGACGTGTCTTACTCGCTCGGCGTCCCAGTTTGAGGCATCAGGTACCGTATGGACAACCTTTCTTAATGGCAGCGGATGGAACTCGGGTGGAGTGGCCTTTCTCACGGGGCTTGTTTCTCCCAACTACATGTACGCAGGTATTGATGGTGCCTTGCACTTGGCAGAAGAGTGCCGGAATGCAACAACTGCGGTTCCTCGTGCTCTGATGAGTACCCTAGTCATTGGCTTTGTCACATCATTTGCCTTCATGGTCACGATGCTATACTGCACCAGTGATTTGGATACTGCGGTAGCATCATCTACCGGGTCAGCTGCCGTGGCCTGCCCTTCTGATCTCGTACGTTGGGAGACCAGGCTAACATGGTCGGTAGAGTTCCCATTTACGAAATGTGGCATCAGGCGACACGCTCCCCCTCAGCTGCTACTGTCTTCGTTTGCCTCCTTGTGCTCGCGGCCATCTTTGCCCTCACTGGTGCTCAGCAAACAGCATCACGCCTTACCTGGTCGTTGGCGAGAGACCGGGCCCTCATCGGTAGTCAATGGATCGGAGAGTTACATGAGAGCCTAGAGGTTCCTGTCTGGGCTCTCGTGTTCAACTATGCCGTTATGTTCCTCATCGGATGCATCTACTTAGGCTCGTCATCTGCATTCAATGCCTTTATTGGGACCGGCTTAGTCCTACAACACATTTCGTACGCTTTCCCGGCAGCCTTGCTGATGTATCGCTGCCGATCGGCGATCTGGCTGCCAGGTTTACGCCCCTTCAGGTTACCCAGCCCTCTCGGGTGGGCGGCGAATCTGATCACAGTCTGCTTCGCGGTGTTGGTGTTGATCTTCTACGACTTTCCGACTGTGATGCCGGTTACCGGGAGTAATATGAGTGAGTTCGACTACCTGTTCTCTTGTGCTCGGTAGGTTTTGTTGACCAGTGGAATGGGATTGCTAGATTATACGCCTGCGGTCCTCGGCGCCATGACCATCGTAGCTGGTATAAATTGGCTGGTGTATGCCCGAAAGTGGTATCAGGGCCCACGACTTCGGAGATCTGATGAAGCCACCAAATGATTCTCGTGATGGGGTAACGACTACGGTTCTGTCTTGTTTATGGTTCTTTTGTACCTCAATATGGAAATGAAATAGAGGGGATGGAGCTCCTCCATGATATGCATAATAGAGATCCAGTACTTTCCATCATAGAAGTAGTTGTGCGAGTGGGAAAGATGGACTACAAACAAAGAGGGAAAAAGAGATCCCGGCATATTGTTTCTCCGGAATGATAAGATAAGCTTCGCCGGGACTAACCGCAAGAGAACAAAGTCAGATTTCCCCGCAAAAGCGGCCAGCAGTCCAGCAAACATTCATCGAAACGCGACTACAATGCCATTTCATTGCATACCAGTCTGTGGCATCAGACTAAATGAGCTCCAAAGTTATTAAGAACCGAGGTGCGTTTTCACATACCCTCGTCTTACAACAGGCTTCGAAATCGAATTGTTAACGTGCTCTTGCAGGGTGTTTCCAGTGTTCCAAGCGACGGATTGTGTGCGACGGCGCCCACCCGACCTGCTTGAAATGCCAGAAAAAAGGAATTGAATGCTCGGGACTGGGTCGGTTCCGCTTTTCCTCGGGCATAGCCACCCGCGGCAAATTGAAGGGATGTGCGATTCCTACCACGGTGCCGCCTGAATCGGAAGGGAATAACCAGACACCCACGGGGGTTTTAAGGCCCCAGAAGATCCGGTGGAAGGACGATGGCCCCAAGCGTACCAGGCAGAAACATAGGACAGCAGCTACAAAGGCTGAGATACATCTGGTCGGAAGAGATGGGACGAGTTGCCAGGCTTGGCTTGAATCCGCGTCTCAGAACCAACCCGCAGTTCCTCGTCCCACTGAAAGCTCAGTAGCAGCAGATACGCTATGTGAAGATTCTAGGGTTGGGTCATTCATGTGTTCACAGGGCGACACGATACAGCAGGGCCAGCTACAGTGGCAAGAAAGCTCCGGTCCCTACAATGCGGATGAAACAGAATGTTGTAATG
Organism: Aspergillus bombycis; assembly: GCF_001792695.1. Lineage (NCBI taxonomy): Eukaryota > Fungi > Ascomycota > Eurotiomycetes > Eurotiales > Aspergillaceae > Aspergillus > Aspergillus bombycis. Next base: position 187,858 of record NW_019170027.1, on the reverse strand, counting down.
TCGGGTCGTCACTGGCTCCGGACTCCTGCAGTACTATAATGCCATGGATCCCTTCTTTGGGTCCTCAAGATCGAATGTATCTTTCGCATTGTAAGTTACACTTCTCCTGGTGCCTACCTCCCAGCGGCTAAATAGATGCTAGTCGCCAGTGAGGTGGCCCCCGTCATGGTCATCTTCGATAATGTTTCCAATGGCTACCGGGATATTTTCTTACCTCTAGCATGCGAAGATGAGGTCCTGCGTGGGGCGATCCGAGTCGTGGCAGCCCAGCACTTGGCTTTACAACACGCCGGTTTTCATGACATAGCAGAAGTTGGGCGTGCGGCAATCATTTCCCGACTTCGACGCGATTCTATACAGGCATCATCGGACAGCATTGTTAATCTTCGTACGTGGGCAACCTTAATTGTCCTGCTAGTGGGTGAAACCATCACCGGCAGTCCCGAATACTCTCATCTGCTGCGCACATTGCTCTCCTTAGTGCCGAGCCTCTGTCAAATAGAGGCGACGCCAGCTTATCGCTTTCTTATACAACAAACCCACATGTGAGCCTTGTCTCGCTGCCTAATCTTCTTATTGACGCTAATGCCTTGTCCAGGTTTCAGTTTCTCGGACAGCCGTTGCTTAATGAAACCCAAGGCATGGATGCCCTAGGCTTTCACCCTACTCACTACCTCGACTGGACCGACTATCAACTTCCCCCCGAGTCCAGGCACAGTAGGGTTCTTTGGGTGGTCCGACAGGCCTTTATAGAAGCTTCCCAGATTTATATCCTCCGAGCCACTACCAACCTCAACCTATGGGATAGGCTCGAGAGCTTGAAGCAGCTAGTGTCACGCGTCGACCCTGACGAGCAAGGGGCCCATGCCCTTGTTTGGGTGTGCTTCATCGCTGCCGCGGATTCTACGGACCCTGAGCACCGGCACTATTTTGCCGAACGGATGAACCAGGTTTTCGCAAAGACAAAGTTTCAAAATATTGTTGCAGCTGTCCGGACGTTACCAGACATCTGGGCTCAACAAGGCTCCGGGCGCTGGACGTCGAACTTACTTCAGCTAACTCCCACACTCATTATGTAAATATGTTTCATTTTCTGATCGGGTGTTAATACGCTCCTTCAGTAGTACGATACTCACAGGAGAGACTAGACTTATAGTCCGTTAATCGGGGCCTCCAAACTCCCGATGAACTCTGAGTCAGTTGGGGACTCCAACTGTTGTCAAGGCTTTAAAATCCCCTTTTGACTGAGCAAAGCCACTTTTCGAACAGACGACAAGAGCACCATTAGTTGGTCAGATAACGTGGCTCAATTACGAGATTGCCTGTCTCAACTCATAGCGAACGCCAGGATGTCAAGTCCAGTACCGACAGTGACCAGTGGATGGGAATTACATGGCACCAGCCCGGAAGATGGATCTGGGGCACTGGTGTGGAGTGACAACCTGGAGCTACGAGACCTCGGGCCCACTGATGTCGCGGTGCGACTCCATGCATGGGCGATCAATTATCCCGACGTCTCTAGTTTGTGACCCCAGCACGTCGCTATTCCGCGCAGCACTAATACAATCATCCATAGTTGCCAATGGCACTTTCCCCTGGTCCTCCGGGGACAATGGCGTCCAGATTCCGGGCACCGACGGGGCCGGTGAAGTTATCGCCGTGGGCTCCCACGTCAAGGGTTTCCAAGTCCATGACCAGGTGGTTGTCGTCTATTATCCGGAATTTCCCCACGGCAGTGCACCCACATTGGATCAGATGCGGGCCAACCTGGGCACCTTCCGCTACCATGCCATCTTCACCGAAAATGCTCTGATTCGGATGCCATCGAATCTCAGCTATGCCGAAGCAGCCACCCTCCCTTGCTCCGCTCTGACCGCGTGGAACGCGCTGCACGGCAACACCCACCTGAAGGCTGGGGACTATGTCCTCGTGCAAGGAATGGGCGGTGTCTCGCTATTCGCTGTCCTCTTTGCCCTGGCTGCTGGTGCAATTGTCATTGCGACCACATCCTTGCCCGAGAAGGCTTTACGGTTACAGCAAATGGGAGTCCACCATGTGCTGAACTACCGGGATGACCCGAACTGGGGAGAGACTGCCAGACATTTGACGCGCGATGGGCTTGGTTGCCAACGGGTGATCGAAGTGGGTGGTCCTCAGACCATCAAGCAATCGTTCAACTGCGTTGCCCGTGGCGGGGAAATTGATGTGATCGGCTTTTTGACGGGTCAAGGACACGCCGAGGATGGTCCGACATTTTTGGAGCCGCTTTTGCAGGCATGCTTGGTGCGGGGAATCGAAGTGGGTAATCGGATCCAGTTCAAAGAGATGAATAGGGCCATTGAGGCATATCGCATTAAGCCTGTTGTAGATCAGCGGGTATTCTCCCTCCAGGATTTGAAGGAAGCGTATGCCTACGTGTGGAACCAGCGTCATTACGGCAAGGTCGTCCTTTCCGATGGTAATGTGTAGCCAGCTGGCCGGGAAATTATATTGGATAGGAGTCATCGAAATATATCGTCTTTCCGCATGTACATACGTTGGCAGTGATGGAACAAGCGCCCCGTTTGCTCCTCTATCCACGATGAAGGGAAGTTTTTAATTAACAGACCTGCCTGAGTATCCCTTGAGTTTCCTTCATCAGCTCCTTTTACATTCCAACTTGACAAAGCCTGCTTGTGTCGCTCTGTGTACGGTGAATCTTCATGTGGCCGGCTTTGGCGTGACCAGCCGAACTGCAGTCTGGATTCGGCGGCCTTCCCTTCTGCTTCCGACTGCAGTTGGTCGCTGAGCGGAGGGTAAGATCAAGGGCGACAAAGTAATGAAGACGCATTTAACAAATGGGATAGCTGCAGGCGGTTGTCGTTAACAAACACTCAACGGATTCTACGCTTGTTCGATTGGGCCCCCTCACCGTGTAATCGAGCTCAGGGCAATGCGATCCAGCTCTCCTCTAGATCCTTTTAGAAACTGGCGATTTGAGTTTTATTCTTTCATTTTCTGTTATTTCTTTATCGGATGAAGATACCCATCGATCAACTCTTTCTCGGGGTCTCCAAAAGTCGAGTTGGAGACCCCAACGAGATCCAACTAACTATGAGTGGTCATGATTTATAAGCAGGACAACGACACAGCTCATGTTCTGGCCAGGTTTCTGGCCAAGGTGACGCGATTGTTAGTGATGACAATCTCCTCCATTGATACACGACAGTCATGAACGAGTGAGGTAAGACGAACGTTGAGATCTTGGAGGATATAACGGGAGTCTACATAAAACAGTTATCTTCTCTCGGCGGAGAACAAACCAGGGCTGGTCACGTGAGCTAGCAATGCAAACCGGCGGTTGGGTTTCATTCCAGATCCCCTTCCAAGCTCTCTCAGCCGATCAAAACAATCTTCCCTTAGACACTCATTAGAACTTTATGCATTGGTCATGTCATTCATAATTCCTTGACCGGCAAGCCGGAACGATGAATGAGACAACGTCGTACCGCTCATTGAGTCCCGCCTCAGCGGCCCGTCGCGAGGAGCTGACCTGCAAAATATGTTCCCGCACGTTCAACCGGCATGAGCATCTACAGCGACATACTCGAACTCGTAGGGACCCACAGTAAAGCCAAACGTGGGTACTGCTGACGGAGTGGCCCCTTAGACACCAAGGATAAGCCGTACATATGCCCGTGTGGCCGTTCATTCTCTAGAAAAGACTTATTAACGCGGCATGAACGGTTAAGCCACGGTCTGGGAGGGAAGCAAAGAGGTGCTCGAGGTGTGTAACGTGTCCTTTCGGCCTAGCAGCAGACATGTAATCAAACTTTGTGACAGCAAGTTCATCGTCTCCGCGGGGACGAACAGCTGGGGATGGCTCATCAGTGGCGGATCATGCTGGGGGCCATGCTGCCTCTACATCTCGTTGCATGTCTCAGGAACTTTGCGAACCGACCATCATCCAGGAATTAGATTCCGGTCTCCTGGCCGATACTGCAATACCTTATATGCCTGATCATTTCCTACTGCCTTCCATGGACGGTCTCTTTGCTGACTCAGATTTCTTGAGCCATGGCCATGACTGGGAGGGAATGTTGGCCGACCCAGGTCTTGAGTTGCATGGTCCTAACATGCCTGACGAGGGTATGATCCAGCAAGTCACCCCAGATAGCACGGATATCTCTTCACGGGTCCCGGATGGCCCTTCGCATGATGGTTAGGTCCAACTCCAGTTTTTCCACTCTCCTCCCTACTAACCCATGTCAGATGATTTCCACGAGCTGAAGCCTCTTAGCTGTCCATGGCTTCTAACCGAAAGCCAGTATTTACAGATTACGAATTCCCTCACGCCATTTCGACATGTTATGCCCCATTTCACCTTGCCGTCGAGAATGGCTGTTGCACGATACTTACTTGGTTATGTAGAAGGGTTCAGTGACCACCACCCATTCATCCATGTCCCAACCTTAAAGCTGGCCTCCTTCGTTCATACCCCCGAGTTTATTCTGGCTATACTAGCCGTGGGTGCTCAGTATCGCTATGAGATGAGAACCGCCAGGTCTCTCTACCAGGCTAGCCGATCTCTCGTGCTGGAACGTCTTCAAAGAGCGAACAATGGCATACATACCACAGCTGCCCATATCAACCAAAGCAGCGAAGGTCCTTTACCACACTATGCAGAACATCGCCTAGACCAAACCCGTGCTCTGCTTCTATTGGCCGTCTATTGTTTTTGGCACGGTAGCCCGGATCTATCGCAAGAATTGTACAACTACCTGAGTACGATTGCCGACTCGCTCCGCCGACTTGGTCTGTCTGAAGAGGCACATCCAAACAGAATCAGTTGGACTCGATGGATTCAACACGAAACAAAACGACGTACTCAATTCTTTGGTTGGTATCTACTAAACCTTCATACGGTTATATACGACAATCCACCCTTGCTGCTTACACGGGAAATGAACCTTCAGCTCCCATCCTCGTGCCAGGAGTGGGTCGCGCAGACAGAAGCCGAATGGATCAAAATCAGTAGTCGAACCCCCTCTCCACTGATGCTGAAGGAGGCCCATGCAGCCCATCTTGCACAATACAGCGATATATCTGCAGACATTGAGGCATCCCCTATGGGAAGTTACATTTTGATTCACGCACTCATTCAACGTATCTACATGTTGCATCAGATCTCTCTGGAGTCTCAGGCACAAAGCCTCTCTGCTCCAGACATTCAGGAACTGGAGCTGTCACTGAACCACTGGCGGCACACATGGTGTCGCTCCCCCGAATCTAAACTGGACGTGTATGATTCATATGGCTCGCTGTCCTTCTCCGCTACCGCACTGCTAGGCGTGGCCCATATCCGCTTGCATTACAACCTCGGACAATGGCGCGGTCTGCAAAGCGGGGATCCGACGACAGTTGCCGTGACGCTGCGTGAGGCGCCCCTGCCCCGACGCGGCCCGCATCTCATACATGCCCTCTTACACTCCATTCACTCTCTTCAAGTACCCGTGCAGGTGGGCAGCTCCTACCTCTCGCGATGCAAGTCTTTTGGATGGAGCGTGGATCACGCCATCTGCAACCTGGAATGCGCCACTTTTCTGAGTAAATGGCTTCAAATGGTGGCTAATGCCGACGAGAAGCAGTCGCCCTCCGGTATGTTGTCGTTGCTTCCCCTCTCCGCTGTTCTTATGTCTAACTAAATCCATCGTAGCGCTGGAGGTGCGTGTTATCCGATGGATCATTCGTGTGGTGCGTGAAGCGCTGATGTCACAAGATGAGACCATCCACCTCAGCCATCAGATTGATGATTATCGGCCTGAAGCGCGGAAACAAACCACTAGCTTCCTTAGTTTTGCAGTGGTCAAAGTGTGGGCCGAGATGTTTAAAGCTTGCAATAGCCCTTGGCCAATGGTAAGATTCGTAGGTCAGGGGTTGGAGCAGTATGCGGAGTTGAGGCACAGGTCCTTGGCCACAGAGGCAGAGAGCTAGGTGTGAACATGAAACTGATATTGCGCAACATTGCTCTACTGGCTGTCCTGTTCTCGTCTTCTACAGATGCTCCTTTCGTACCACCCCTGCCCTACCTCTTCTCCCCAATCCATGCGGGGAAGGGTGGTGGAGGCGCTCGGATCTACTCCATGATCTCCCGGACCAACTTGCTTCATCTTCGGATAGAGGGCCCACGCTACACCAAAATCCATGGTACGAGCGTCAGGGCCATCGCCAGACCTCCGAGCAGACTGGCCGCAGCACCAAACCCTAAATTGTTGAACATCTGCCGGGAGACCAAGGGGAAAATTCCGCCCAGCATATTCCGGCAGAAGCTCTGGGCGGCAAGCGCGGAACTGGCGTAGCAATGATAAGTATCTGCCAGGTAGTTGAATACAGAAAGATAGATCGAGAATATTCCGAAGTTAGAAATCCCCACCGCCACTGTAGGCACCATCCAATGGACCTGGCACTGCGCCGACCAGCCGAAAAGGAAAAGGCCTAGGGGTAGAAGTAAACTCTCCACGCAGCTAAAATACAATCGGTGTTCGGGGACTGAGTTCCACGGCTGGCGGTCCCACTTCCACTGGTTCCAATGACAGGTAGCCAACGACTCCTCAACGAGACATAGGCTCAGCGCCACCGTCGTGCCGATGCAAGAAGCCGCGAAGATGGCGTTTGCAGAGGAGAGCGAGAATGAGTATACCGTTTCAAAGACCAGCGGGATAGCTGAGAGGTTGATGTAGAGGACAGACCAACTGAAGGCCGCCCAGAGGGAGAAAAAGAACACAACCGGCTCGGTGAAAAGCATGGTGAAGGGCCGCAGCAATGATGCTCGGAGGAGCTGCAGGATGCCAGCACGTTCTGCATCGGCAGCAACCTGCCATCGAATACAGTCCATGCGCTCATGATTTTCCTTCTTGTCCCCAGCAGTCTGCCTCGTCGCGGTGGTGACCTCCTCCATGGCCGTATGCCATTCATTCAACCGGCGGGCTTTCTCGCGGAGGACCACGGGCCCGCGCGTTTCACGGAAGACGGCCAAGACCGCAGCGGTTATCAAGCTGGCGATGATGATCTGGATGTAGAAGATCCAACGCCAGCTAGTATATTCGTCAATAAACCCACAGACCAAGGGGCCGAGGCCGGTGCCGAAGAGGGCGGCCCAAGAGAAGAGAGCCATCGGAGCGTTACGATTCTGGGCGTGGTAGATGTCCGCGATAATGCCTCCGACCATGGTCGAAAAGGTGGAGCCCCCGATCCCGCAGAAGAAACGCGCAACCAACATCCTGTAAGTCTCTCCGTGCAGAGTCGCCATTAGCATGGTGTCTCGCCAGGGATGAGTTCAGGTATACATACCCAGAATACAAGCGCGTGACGGCGCAGCATACTTGGCAAGCTGTGAATAGGATGGCAGTAGCAATGAACACTGGCTTACGACCATAAATCTCTGGGAAAGGAGCGAGGAACATTGGGCCGATTGCGAAGCCACTGGTGAAGGTCGTGATCCCAATTAGGGTGGCGACTTGACTGACATGCCATTTGGCCTCCATCTGCGCTACCCCGGGACTATAGCAACTTGCCGCGAAGGAGGCAAATAGGGTTGCTATGCATGACACCCCTGTCATGACCCCTTTGTACTGCCATGACCAGTCGTAGGGGGATCCGAGGTGTTTCAAGTCAGGGGGAGGGACAGGGTGTGATCTAGACAGGAAAGAGAGATCCGTCGCGAATGTCAGGTATTGATGGCGCGAGACATGCTTGTCAGCGGTCAACATTGGCAAAGACTGTGCCCTCTCGCTGGTGATGTGCATTATGATTCTGATCAGATAGTTGACTAATGTGGAGCAACATTCAGCCAAGTGAGACTGATCTAGACGAGAAGCAGGACTATCTATTGTTTTCTTACCTGCAAGGATGGCCCCAAATACTGCAATATGGATTTCCGGATGGTGCGGCGTTACTGTGGCCTGTGCACAATAGCAAAACAAGGTAATAATGGGGGCTAGGGTCTCCAAGCATTATTTCATGATCTATCACAAGGGATCTAATCAGTATCAGCAGGGTCTTACTCGGGCGAAGCCCGACCTTATGGCCAGTCATCTATCTGTACAGCGACCGTCGCGTCCGCCAGCCATGACCCAGTATGGAAGGCTCCCGGGCCACGTCTTGTCAAGGCCGTGGGCGCAAATCCGATGGCGAGCTTCCTTACTCGTACTATATCTGCACGTACCATGAGTACTTTTATCAACAAACAAGCCTTGCGAAGCCACCTGCCAGGAACCGCTTATCCGAGCATGCCAACGGCAACGAGAGTCATGGTACTTCGATCGACGGACATGCCTAGCTTCAACTGCTGCAAGCTCTAGTTCAGTTCCGAGATTACTACCTTATGCCCATAATGTGAGGTTTGACGCCGAGCTAAATGTGCTACACTGACCTTCTGACCATGGGAGAGATGGGCCACCTTGCTACCATATGAGTGATCCTAGAATATATTCCTGGGCTCCCACAGCCTCGTGCTGACTATGTGGTCGGATAGCTGCTCCTCATCATCTGTCTGCGATTCACCAGTACATTGCATACCACATGAGGATATTTGGGGGTTGGACACCTGGTGGCAAGTTCCAGCCGCAACCGGGACGACGCCATTCGGGGTCTCCAATTCACCATATTCGGTTTGTAATCTGCGCCCTACGTTCAACCTTTTCTCTTTGATCTATACTGATTTCTCAGTAGACAGCTCCAAATATCTGGAACGTTGTCTTTGCAGACCTCATCTTCCAAGTACTACTTCTCGTGTCGGAAGCCTGCCCCCTTTGCAGGGACTGAGTTGGTCTACTATCGCGTTGACTTCGATATTCGGCCAATTACAGCACTCTCTTCACAATGGCAGTCGCTGATCTCTTCCGACCCCTAACACTCCCCCGCGGTCCGGGCCTTAAAAATCGGATACTTCTCGCGCCCCTCACAAACTGGCAGAGCAATGAGACAGATGGTAGTGTCTCTGAAGCGGATGTACGTTGGCTCTCCCGCTGCGCCGCCGGCAACTTCTCCATGATTATGACCTGTGCTGCCAACGTGCATCCGGACGGAAAGGCCTTTCCGGGCCAAATGGGTATTTGGAGCGACACACACCTACCGGGCCTGCGTCGCGTGGCCGATATCATCCGCAAGCATGGCGGGGTCTCCTCTGTACAAATACATCATGGGGGGGCACGCGTTTCCCCAGCACTCATCAGCGGCCGGACGCCCGTAGGACCATCCGCTGTGTCTCCAGGTGTACAAGGCCTCTCGCTTGCCGAGGTGGAACAGGCGCGGGACGCCTTCATCGCCGCCGCGGTGCGGGCCCAGCGCGCCGGCTTCGATGGGGTAGAGGTGCATGCGGCGTTCGGATGGCTAATCATGCAGTTCCTCTCGCCCATCTTTAACCAGCGCACCGATAAGTACGGCGGTGGCCTTGAGAACCGAGCCCGGTTCCTCTTCGAGATCATCGATGGCATCCGCGGCACGTGTCGGCCGGACTTCCAGATCGGCCTTCGTATCTCCATGGAGCGGTATGGGGTGCCGCTGATGGAGATGCGCGAGGTAGCGGCGCGCGTCCTCCGCGAGGCACACATTGACTATCTCGATCTCGCGGTCTGGGACTACCGAAAAATGGCCACGGAGGCTCCCTTTGTGGGTCAGACGATGCTCAGTGTCTTCACAACCCTCCCGCGACCAGACAACGTGCGGGTCGGCACGTCTGGCCATGTCTTGACAGCGCAGCAGGCGGTTGAGGTCCTTGATTCTGGGTGTGATTTCGTTATGATTGGCAAGGCCGCTATTCTCGACCCCGATTTGCCGAAAAAGATCGAGACAAACGAGGAGTATCAGGCCCCCAAGCTTCCGGTAACGGCAGAGTATCTCAAAAGCTCTGGTTTGAGTGAGCGGTTTATTGACTACATGAGGACATGGGAGGGATTCGTGCTGGAGTCTTAGAAAGGCTTTAATTTGATCAGGGGCTGTGCTCATAATCATACCCCCTTGTATTGATTACCCTTTGTCTACCATTCTGTTCCTAGTCTACTAGATCCTTTTATTCTAGACGAAATGGGGTCTTTATGTACCAATTATGTTCGATTGTCCAAGGCTCTGATAAACATGTTTCTCCAATGTTACCTATCATGTAGAAGAAACAAAGCTACCTTACACATACGTTCCCTTGACCTCAGCCTCGGCACGGACCTGCCTCTTCTCCCGGTTGTCAACCCCCAACCACAGCAGGTCGGGGCGACTATAATGGCCGTGGACGTCCAACATGGCCTTGACCTTTTTAATCTCGTTCAAGTCCAGGTCCGCAATGACGAGACCTTCTTCCTCCTCGCCCAGGTCCTGCGTCAACTTCCGGCCGTCAGGACCGATAATGCAAGCACAACCACCACCTCCAATGTGGTATAGCTTGCCATCGCCCAGGTTCATTCTTTCAATACCAGTTTTGGTGTAGAAAGAAGAGGCTAGAACTACAAAGCAGTTTCCTTCAATAGCGTGGGTGGTGGACAAGTTGTGGGCACCTATTTTCCTCTTTCTAGTTAATCCACTGCTACTTAAACAACAACAAGGGAAGGTAGCAAGCAAAGTATACGCACACACTGACCTTCACGACATTGCGACCACAAGGCACTACCATCTGGGAACGAGCTGTAGTGATTCATCGGGGGCCAGGCCGCCACGTGGATCTGCTCTCCCTGAGAGTATGTGTGGTAGCGGAGCAAAGGCTGCGAGTGCTCCCAGCAGGACAGGGCACCTACGCGGCCCACGTCAGGCTCGTCGACGACGTTCATCAAGGAGCTGCCGCTGCCCTCTCCATAGATCGTACGTTCTACGTGAGTGGGTTTGACCTTGCGGCGATGCATCTTGATCGCCCCATCCTTGCCAATAAACGACTGCGACAGGTACAGAGAGTCGTTGTCGTTTTCGGAGTAGCCCAAACAGACGGCAATGTTGTGGGATGCGGCACAATCCTGGATTGTACGCATCTCAGGTGAGTCACGCCGGAGGCTATGCCTCATGTACTCGGAGACCATTTCGAAGTCAATGGGTCGTTGCCTGTGTTGATCATGGGGAAAAGTGGAAGGGTCAGTCTCAGGGTCAACAAGCCGCTCGGAGGGTGGGCAGGAGGATGCAGTGAGCTCCACATATGCTGGCAGATGTAGAGTATTCCTGCTTTCTTACCAAATCCACCCGGGGTACTGAGGAATCCAGACCTCCGGGAAAGCGATCAAGTCGCAGCCTTTCTGGGCAGCTTCGACAATCAGGTCACGGGTCTTCAGCACGGCGGCAGGCAGATCGAAGTAGCAGCCTTCCGCTTGCACGGCGGCGACACGCACAGTGTGAGGTCCGGGCGTGGCCACGGGGAAGTGGGTTTGCTCGGCGGATGTCATTGTCGCTACTAAGCTTGCGTTGGACTTGTGACCTGCGTGCTTGGTTGCTCAGTTGAAGGCATCCTGGCAGAGATAAGTCCAATGGGTACATATAAGGAGTCTCTAGAGCTTGCGGTTGAAACGCTGTCTAGGGTAGGGTTACCAGGGCTTGGCGCTCCGAAGTTGGAGTCTCCAACGGCCACTTTGGAAATGTGGTGGAGACCCGGCACGTCTTCGAAACCGGCAAGCCCAGGCCCAACCGAATAGGCCTTACTCCATGAATCATTCGGGGCTGTTTATCTGCACTCGGCTTTAGGGTTGGGGGTCTGGTGCTAGCTGCGCCTTTGAGATATGGGAGTGATGTGAATGAATGATAACGCTATTTGCGTGTGTATTGACTACGGATTCTAAGATTGTCTCAGTAAAGGTCCAGCACATCCTTACCGAAGATCACTATCCTCAACTATCATTTGATCCCTCGCGCGGGACTGGGTCTGTCTCCCAATCAACTGCACGAGTAAATCTTACCGGTTGTTGACGGGTCCGATTTACCTGGAGATTAAAGACGTCCATCCGCTGGTAGCCACCGGCGGTATCGTGGTATTGTTTCCCCTCGATACAGTCGGCCAAATTAACATCGGCGTACAGTATCCCTTCCCGAGCTTGTAGGAAATCGACAGAATGCTGAGCTGACGTAGCCTCATCTATCCGAAACCCCCGTATCGGCGCCCCGGTTGGGTCGAGAAACATAGTCGCCGCTCCTTGGGATTGCTCCAGGGACTGTTTTAGGCCAGACGAACCAGAGGAAACGATATCAATCGCATCGGGTCCCAATAGCCCGGCGCAGAGAATCCCAAAGCATTTCGCTTCGAAGCAATGGGCGGCCGCGCGGATTCTGTTCGCGGCGACATTGTCATAGTTTGCCTTCCCTGTCGCATCGGGCTGTGGATTGTGCTTTTCCATCGCAGATTGCGATGGCAACCGGGTCGGCCATATGGCTGGCCAGGTCGAGATATGGATCTGCTCGCCCTGGGCGATGAGAGCATATCGAGCCAGAGGGTTAGTATTCTCCCCACAGATAAGACCTCCAATCTTGCCAAATTCCGTATCCGCCACCCGCAATCCGTAGCCATCCCCAGGCGACCAAGTCAGCTTCTCAAAGAACGTCGGCACGAGTTTCCGGTGATGCACAAGAACGTCGCCCCGACTGCCAATGATCACATTCGAATTAAATAAGGTCGCACTGCTCGTGCGGACCTTTTCGGAGAAGCCAAGACTGACGGTGATGTTGCACTTCCTTGCGGTCGCGCGAACCGCCTGCATCTCCTCCCCATCTGCGTGGATGGATTCCCGGACCATCCGCTGGAAGAGGTCATGGTTCTCGGTCGGCGGGCGCAAGGCGCTCCAGATGGGGAATGCAGATATGAAAGATTCTGGAAACGCGACGAGGTTTGCCTTGTTTCTAGCGGCCTGTTCGATCAAGCGGATTGCTTTGTGTGTTGTTTCTTGAGCGGAGAGAAAGATGGGGGCGACGTGGGCGGCAGCAAGTCGAACCTGAGTGGCCATTGCAACTGATCAGTGAGGAGAGAAGCGTCTTACGAGGAGACAGCCGGCGCTAACATATATACACCAAGGACCATCATGCTTCTCCAAGCCTACCCCAAGCCAAGTAAACTTACAAGAGCAGTGTCAGAGGATCTCATGTCTACTCTAGTCAGTTGAGGGCAGGGATGCACATATCTTACACGACATTACATGAGATTATATCGCCGAAGAGAAGAACAGACCATAGTCATGACTCTCATGAACATGAACAATCTTCATTCCATGTCCAACGAGGGCTCGCGGGTGTCAGTGACGAGCATTCAACATGTCCTCGGCTCGGACTATCTCATCTTCCAAAGCTCCAATCGGGTCTTCTGGTCCTTTCCGCTCCCGTTCCGCTCTCTTTCCGCATCTGACCAAAGATGTTAACATCCCAGCCACAAGGTAAGAAAGAGGCTGTTAACTTATAACTAGTCTTGTCACCAACTCCAGTTTCTCCACTATTGAAAATGGGTCCCTCAGTGTACACTGGATGTAGCTTTGTGGACTACTAATAACAGGGCATCCCTTGGTGAACAACTGTTGCATCGCAAGTGATTATCCCACTCTTCTACTGCGCCAGCTATGGATTGTCCTGCCAGAAGATTCCCTCTGCATCGACCAGCTAATCATGTTCCCCCTATTCCGCGATGGTATACACACTTTGCAAACGGCCTAGACAGAGTTTTCACTGCTTACATTGGGATTCAGCGACATAATGGACTCGATACTGGGCAAACTCAGTGTCTCGCAGCGATCGAGCGCTGGCTTGCTGGAAACCAGAACAGCGCGCCTGCTGCGGTGGAGCGATTTCGGGTCATCGACGGGACTGACGCTCCAGAGTCACTCATTTTCGTCTGCTACTGGGACAATGAATCAAAGTACGAGGAGGGTATTAGAGAATTGAATCTCACCCAGCTATACCAAGAGCTCGATAAATCGGTTCAACCGACGGTGGGTCTCTGGTGTGAGAGGTTTGTCAGCCACGTTTCTCGTTTGGAGACAAACTATTCGGGAATAGACTATCTGCCTGGCTTGGCTCGACTACCCTGCACACAGACTGTAGAGCACTCATACTCAGCATACTGGGGCGCTGCTCGGGATCGCATCCCTGATTCAGCATATGACCTCTTTGCGCGGGATGAAAGCCCCACAGCAGCGGCTGTTGTTCATACTACGCCGGCCTCTTTAGGCAAGCACCTCACGGGAACCAACTTCCAGAACATGGTGCATATCCGGACTGGCCAGTTCTGGAACAACTGCGACGAGGATGAGAGACGTTCCTACGAAGACAAACTGGAACCGACACTCCGGGAAGGCCTACTATACTTATGGCAAAACCCCGCCGAGACGGGCTCAATGGGACTGAGGTACCTATCTAACGTCCCCACCTCTTCGCCTCAATGGTCAGGACAGTCAAACGAATCCTGTGTGACTGGATTCTTCAGAAGCCTTGCTGATCTGGAAACCTGGGCCAAGAAGCACCCATCGCATCTGGCTATATATACTGGTGCTATTCGACATGCAAAGGCTTTTGGGGAGAGACGGAAGTTTCGGACGTGGCACGAGGTTTCAGTGCTGAAGCACGGTGACGCGCACTTTGAATATCTCAACTGTCTGCCACGCACTGGCATGATGAATTGTATATCGCTCGCCGATGTTAGCAATTAACGTCTGAGTATTAATTCACACAGAACCCGGTTTCTCATCGAAGGAACACTACAGTGGGCCGGAGATAGACCAGTAATGTTCTTCTATACATACTTTCAAGATACTTTCACATCCTATCGTGCTTCAGTATGCCTCAAAGCCTCTGTGGGACTCTATGCGCTTTTATGTCAATGGGAAAGGTGGGTCGAGCAGGGTGGAATTGTCTCCATACGGGCTGTAGAGGCAACGTATAACATGGTGCCGGGTAGATGCCTTTGAAACGTTATTATAATCGACGGCTCTAGGGAATTCTCCCAATTCCTTATGAAGAGACTGATAACTCAAGATAAATCAACTGTGACATTAGACAGCTTCTGCTCAAAAATGCATTAGTGACATTCGTGGATATTGGTCCAGCATCATGCGACCCTTGCAGACAATGATTGACAAAGATCTTTCGTTGCCAACCTACAACACAACCTTAGCTTCCGGCACATCAGTTATGTGACCCATACGCAATGGCAGCACGTTTTCCGGCATTCAGAAAGCTTGTTCCATTGGGCATCGGAAATGTACAAACACTCATGGACATATCCGATAACGATATGTAGATCCAATCGGAGGTCGAATATTGACCTCCAGCTTGACTTCACGTCCATCGCTTACAGTTGGACTCCCCCGCAAGATGCTTGGCATTCCCTTCTTGACGGCAGTTGCGTTTTCGGGGTGGAATACTGTGGGACTGACTTACCCCGGATTCTCTTGATGCGGAGATGTGGAGACATGAAAGTCTACGTATCAGCTCAAGTCCACCAGATCTTCAGGTATAAAAGCGGACATCTCCTTGGGTCGACATACCCAGCCTTTGTTAGCATTGCCCATCCAGCACTGGCCTTTCTAAAGCAACTTCAGCCACAATGGCAGACTCGTCGCCTCATTCCAGCACCGAGAAGAACAACTCGGATCATGTCGAGTACCTCGGAGACCCTGAGAAATCTACTTCGGCTACCCCACAGTATGACCGATTTGGCTCTTTCGCTAAGGTCGACCCCAAGGAGATTGCCCTGGTGAGGAAGATTGATCTGTACATGATGGTTCGATCCACCCCAAACTCTTTGGATACTGAACTCTGTTGACAATTACTAGCCGACCCTTTGGCTGATGTACTTCCTGAACTTCCTTGACCGCAATGCTATGGTGAATGGCAAGCTCAATAGCCTCTCTGAAGACTTAAACTTGAAGGGGACGGAGTATAATACATGTATCAGCATTCTCTTTGTTGGGTATGATCCCAGCGACGCTCCGTCTATCTTACATTTACTGACAATGGTGACCTAGGTACCTTCTTGGTCAAGTCCCTTCCAACATGCTGCTCAATCGAGTCAGGCCTTCCTGGTTTATGGCCGGGTTCATGATGGCCTGGGCAATTGTCTCTACTCTCACATGCCTGGCCAAAGACTACCACAGCATGCTGGTCTGTAGAATACTGCTCGGGTTTGTCGAAGCGCCATTCTACCCTGGAGCCCTGTTCATGATATCTTTGTTCTACACTCGCAAGGAGGCGACCACCCGCATGGCTATTCTCTATACAGGCAACATGCTCGCCAGCGCCTTTTCCGGTCTAATTGCCGCGGGTATCTTTGCAGGCCTTGATCAAAAACACGGCCTTGCAGGGTGGCAATGGCTGTTTCTCATCCAAGGAGTGGTAACTGTTGCCGTCGCTATTGTCGCCTTCTTCCTGCTCCCCAACGCGCCCCGCTCAACGGCATGGCTCACCCCTGAAGAGCGACAGCTTGCCGATGAACGGATTAAGCGAGACACTACGCAGAGAGAAGAAGGCACTAGCACGTGGGTTGGCCTCCGCGAAGCCTGTATGGATTACCGCACATGGGTCTTTGCCTTGATGTGCAATCTACACCTGTCGGCGAACGGATTCAAGAACTTCATGCCGACCGTGGTGAAGACTCTTGGATTCAATTCCACGGTAACACTAGTCCTCACATGCCCACCGTATCTCGTGGCGACGTTTACGTCCGTCGCCGTGTCATGGTCATCGGGACACTTCAACGAACGTACTTGGCATGTTACCGTCTCGAAGGCCCTCGCGATTGTTGGTTTTGCAGTTGCCTGTGGGACCTTGAATATTGGTGCGCGGTATTTCGCCATGATTCTATTTGTCGGTGCCACCTATGGGGTGAACAATATCAACATCGCGTGGACGGCTGCGACACTGGGTCAAACCGATGAGAAGAAGGCTGTGGCAATTGCCATTACCAACACATTGGGCAACCTCGCCAGTGTCTACACGCCCTACCTTTGGCCTGACAGCGACGCTCCACGGTTCGCACTCGCAATGTATTGCAGTATCGGATTTTCGGTCGGAGTGGTCATTCTAGCTTGGGTCATGCGAATCATCTTGACGCGAGAGAACCGAAAGCTCCGGGAATTGGACTCGGGTGTGATCAACCTCTATGCCTATTGAAGTGAAATCAGAGTTAGTCAACATGCTGCGCGTTTAATGCCATATGATTGAGGAAGACACACCTTGTATGTAAGATTGAGTACCGATGCACTTGCAACTTCGCGAGCGTTTGTAGAGAGGGAATGCTCCTTGCTTCTCCGTCATTACTCCTTTTGCCCTACTTACACTGCCATTAATTTGTACAAGCTATTTCCGCTAGAGTACTACAAGTCGCGACAACTGGTTGGACTTGAATACCCATTGCGGGTTAGGGTCGGAAAACCCTAACCCCTCTTGTTTTCCGGGTTGCTTTTCCGGTGACCCGGAAATCAAAGTCGGAGTGGGTAGAAGTTGGTAATCGTCGCCCATAACAGTGCCCCAATTGCATTTACACCGGCAGACAAGCATATCTTGACGTTGAGCCTCTACCTTGAACCGGTGCTGCTCAGCACATGTGGCCGAGGTTAATTCTGGCTACCTGTTGTCCTTTTGGGGCTCTTGCTCGGATAAAGCATCCAGGCTACCTGTAAACGCTATGCACTTAATTTAAAGAAGACAAGTGGCGGCACATGGCCGAAGCGCTACAGTTTCACTTCCAAAACTTTAATAGAGCTATAGCTGCTATGGATGACTTGTGCGAATCACTCGGCAAGGACTCGAAAGATGTTACATTGTCCACTGGGTAGCCATCGGTGATGTGGTTCACGCGGATTTGGGTATGGCGGGTTGTATGCGAAGGTACTAAACTATTGTAGGCATTTGGCATAATAGCAGTAACGGTCACCTTTCTGGGGATGAATCTGCTTCTCCAGGGTGAGGCATCCCAGCCTACAGGTCTGACTCGGGGTCTGGGGCCAGGCGGGGATAGTTCGCCTAGTAGGACCCGGCATAGTCTCTCGAGTTAATCTACTGGCGATCATTGGACGTCCCAATCCTCCAAGACTTTTGGTTCCCACTGATGTAGGGCTTGCCATGAGTATGCGGGGTTGAATATCCGGAAAATCATCTTGCCTTTCCGTCTAGACTGAATCTCTGTTCCTTTTCCATTGCAGATACGTTACCCCAAACATTCGGATATAGCACTTCCTTCTTCCTTTCGATGGAGGTGACTAGTACTCGTCCGAGGAAACGCCGATGCGTCAAAGAGCGCGTCCGTGTGACGAGGGCGTGCGACGCTTGCAAAAGGCACGTTGAGAATGCCATATGTTATCCGAGTTTAATAACGCTAATACTGACATAGAAAGAAGCTCCGCTGCTCGGGTACTCTTCCGTGCTCTCTGTGTCAGCGCTCTAGTCAGAGCTGTGAATATACCACAAGCTATACAAGGGGGAAGGTGCCACCTATCCCAACGCTCCATCACCCTGCGGGCAATAGCAATGTTGCCGAGCTTTATACACAAAGTAAACCCGCCCCTGATGCAGACCGAATGCCTGCATCTCCGGACACAGAGGTGATAGAAGGTCCTTCGTCGTCTCGTGTCGATGGAGACGCCAGCAACCTGCCGTCGCGGGACTCCCCGGAGCCGCATCAAACTGACATGGAAGGTCATTATGTCGGACCGTCCTCAGGCGTCTCATTTTTGCTCCGGATTCAGAAAAGGCTCCATGAGAGCATCGCATTTCCATTGAATACGCCCATCTTCAGTTTTGGCGATGCTCCTCTTCCCGAATCAGACCCATCCTTCCTACTGCTGCCCAGCAAGAACGAGGCTAAAGAGTTAGTCAATAGATATTTTGACTTTGCGTTTCCCACCCATCGGTTCCTCTACCAACCGCAAGTGGAATGCTGGCTTGACGAACTTTACAAGCGTCTCCTGGAGCCCCACTCTCTTGGGCCTGGAGAACGGACGATCAGAGCATTGCTCCTCATGGTTTTCGCACAAGCATCACAGTATAAGCCAGAGTCCGGTAATAACTTGGAAGACTCACGTATGAGGTCAGTTGCCATTCTTCCACTACCTTTGTTCCACTCGGATCTCTCATCATGTAACAGCGCAGTCTACTTTGGCGCAGCAGAACACCACCTAGCAGCCGAGACTGGTCCCATTCGAGTAACCAGTGTGCAGACACGTCTGGCTCAATGCTTCTATCTTCTGTCGCAGTCCCGGATTAACCACTGCTGGAGCCTCTTCGGCACGACGGCTCGTCTTGCCATCGCCATCGGTCTACATCGAAAACGTCGCCGGGAGCACCCGAATACAGTCAACCTTATCGAACAGGAGTGTTCCAAGAGAGTCTTTTGGTGTGCGTATAGCTTAGACAATTATCTAAGTGCTGCTTTGGGTCGTCCTCGCATCTTCCATGATGACGAGATTGACCAAGAATTCCCTGAGATTGCCGAAGATAGACAGATCACGCTGACCTCCATCCTTCCGCCAACCTCGAGTTCTCAGAGCATCATGTTGGCCCCTGTCTACCATGCAAAGCTATCCCGGATTATCAGCGGTGTTTTACATGATTTATACGGTATTCAGCGGTCCACCCTGGCGGTACAAGCCTCCGCTGCAGCGAGATACGCAGCTGAAATGGCACAATGGCGAAAAGAGCTGTCTGAATTCGTCGACCTTCCCAATGTAAACTTATTGAAGATCACCTATCAGCGACAATACACCGTCTTGAATCTTGCTTTCTATCATGCCCAGATCTTGCTGTATCGCCCGTTTCTCTTAAAGGGCTTCACCCTCCTCAGTAAAGGACCTAGCAGGCGAAACGACAAGCTGCAGGGAGCGATCGACCAGAATATTAAGTCTTGCTTGGAAGCGGCCATGAAGGTTGTTGCCATTGTCCATGATCTGTCCACGAATGGAAAGATGTACCGAGCTTTTTGGGTAAGAACCCCGGACGTTCAGGATCAACTCCAGGTCTGACTGAGGCTAAAGTTTACCCATTATTATGCGTTCTCCGCCATTGTTATCCTCTACGTCCACTACATCCGTAGTCGATCTCGCCAAAGCACAACCGATGCAGACCTTGCGTACTACATGGCTGGCAAACAGGGCCAAGACGACCTAGCATCATGCGGGTCACAAACGTCCTTCTCCCAGCGTTATGTGATGGTTTTGGAAGAGCTTCGCAAGGAGGCGCACAAGACCATCATCCAGGGAAATCAGGAGTCAGTCGATCCGCCACCCACGAATAGGCCAGATTCGGGCGCAACTGAGCGTGGAACATCGAGACCCGAGGAGCTCGGTCAGTTAAGAAATATCACTGACTCTCAAGAGATTGGAGGATACCCAGCCGTAAGTGGCAGGCTCGACGATATTGCCGGCTCCGTGCAAGTATCATATCATGGGGTGCAGCCTGCGAGCTCATTTCAATTCCCGTCAGGACCACAAGAATCCGACGTGGGGTCTCTCCAAGGCATCAGCCCAGAGTCTTATGTCGCGGATCTGGCTAGCTGGGGTGAATTTGACTCTCTCGCGGCGACTGGGCTAGGGGACTTTGGGAACCTCTTTCCGTTTGATGTGCCTCCAGGGCTCGACGGGTAAGAAGTCTGCTTGCGCGAGTGGTGTTCCTTGGTAGAGAATCTAGAGATACCATGGCGAATCTGCATTATACGCCTTTGCTCCAAAAGTAAACTTCTCTCGTTAGGCAGAAACCGTTCACGTCCGCTAATCAGGTGACCGTATTAACTATACTCAATCCATTATAAATCCTTCCTTGGCCCCCCACGATTTTTCTTGCCGGTGCCGGAATCCACCCTTTTCGTCTTCTCCTTCCATTTAAACCGTGGCCACAATTCCAACCCAAGATGTCCACCGGTCAGGTATCGGCCCTCTTAGCGCCCGTCGTCGCCCTCAATATCTGGACTTTCGTCATGGAGGGCTGGATGTACAAAACACGGATCCCAGTATATTCCAAGCTCAATCTCAGGAACACCATTACCAGGCGCGAACTCGATGCGGTGACGCCGGCGAATGTTCGATGGAAGGCAGACAATTACAACCACCTGATGGAGCAGCCAACTCAATTTTACGCGATAGCCCTCGTGCTGGCACTAGCTGGCAAGGATGACAAGATCGATATCATTCTGACATGGTCCTATGTGGCCATCCGCGTTGTGCACAGCCTAGTGCAGTCTACAAGCAACCACATCATGACCCGGTTTAGCCTATTCGTAACTTCTTCGGTAATCTTGGCGGTGATGACCGGACGGGCTGCGTTGCTGGTCTTCTGAGCATAGAGGTATGAGGCATGTACAGGATTGGTGACTGCTAGCTGGCAGTCAAACGGGAAGTAGTGAGCATGTGTGGGGACATGTACGATGTGGTATTGTGATGTTGAATCTTTTGTGAGGCGCATAATCTCAACTCTTCTTCCATATAGCGAGTATTGCCTCAAGATTGGTGCCGCAAGTTAAGTCCGATAAGATGGACAAATAGGGTTAGTGTGAAATTCCGTATACGAGCATTTGTAAACGTGCCCACCCAAACCAGTCCACAATTAGTCTTCATTCGCTGACAACCATGCATCCCCTCTGTGCTCGCTGTACGGCCATTCCGCTCCATGACCTTCTCCAACAAGGCCATCCCCTCTGGAAGGAAGCAAACGAGCCACAGTCGTCGTGGGAGATCCCATGGTATTCATCGCTAAGTGAACTGACTGCACCGTCGCGGTCAGACTGCGCGTTTTGCAAGCTAGTCCACCAAGGCTTGGAGACGTCTTTCGAATATGAAGCGGCACAGCAGGAAGCACGCGGAGACGTCCCTCCCGCAAGTTCTGCGGAAACAGACGCGAAGGATCCCTTGCGCAAGATGGAGGGATACCTGGACTTCCCCATGACTATGTCGCTGCGACTCCGCTCATCTTTATCGAGCGAAGACGGTGCAGAAGCCAGGGACATATCACAGCGTAGTGGAATGGCCAATGCCATTCTTACCGTCAGAATCTCGTCGGGCGTCTCATGGGGTCTGACACTACAAGCGGAGTTTCGTGTGACGACTGATCATGGTATGGAAAAATAGCGAGTACTCTTCTTCCGAAATCCGACTCGATCTTAATACTTCTTAGATGACCCTTTGGCGGAAATGATCTTAGGCCGGACTGTCGCGCAATCAGCTGACAGTGAACAGACATTTTCGGTCATCAAGGCTTGGATGGACTCATGCATCAATGACCACCATATGCAATGTGCGGAGACATCGCAACCCCCACTACTCCCAACGCGGGTAATCGATGTCCACCCAGTAGGGCTTGATCCAGGATTAGTATGCCTTCGAGATGACCAGAATAAAGTGGATCGCGCTGCTCGTTACGTTGCCTTGAGTCACTGCTGGGGAAAATGCATTCCATTCGCGACCACCATTGAGAATCTAGAGGATCGCAAGCGAGAGGTCCGTATCAAGGACACGTCTCAAGTCTTCCAGGAGGCGGTTCTCATTACACGTCGGCTTGGGATCCGGTATCTCTGGATCGATACACTTTGTATTGTCCAGAACGATCGGCATGACTGGGAGGTCGAAGCTGGGAGAATGGCAAAAGTCTACATGGATGCCTTCGTGGTGATCGGAGCCTCAAATTCGAATGCAGATGATCAAGGATTTCTTGGCCCTCGAGATCATCCGGGTTCAATTAACTGGGTGGGCACTCTCCAGAACGGACGCACCAGCTCTTTGGCTCTATCCCTACTACCTCCAGCAGGAGAACGATGGACATCTGGCCGGGATCCGGTCTCGTCCGAGCCACTCCAGAGCAGAGCCTGGTGTTTACAAGAGCGGTATCTCGCCCAGCGCGTTCTACTTTACGGTGCAAGACAACTCTTCTGGGAGTGTCGGGCCCTCAGCCGGGCTGAAGATGGGGATCTAAGGCTAGGTAATCTCCATAATCTGGATCGTCTGAGAGGAACGGCATCGAGCACAAGGACCATATTTGGCCCACGCCCAGGCGGGGACTCGGAAGTCAATTATCGAGGATGGTACGAAATGATTGAGGAATATACCCAACGTTCAATCACCCACCAGTCGGACCGATTCCCTGCATTATCAGGTGTGGCAGACGCAATAGCGCAGACGTCCAAGGACGTATACCTTGCCGGGATCTGGAGGAAAGGACTGGTCGAAGGTTTGCTCTGGTGTGCAATGAACCGCGAGGAGCCACTTCAGAAGCCAACATCGTACCGTGCCCCATCATGGTCTTGGGCCTCTGTCGAGGGGCATGTGCAATTTATTGTATATCATTTCATCGAGCGATGTAGGTGGAAGCGTGGCATTGCAGACTACGAGCAACTAGCAACATTCGTGGATTGCGACGTGAAGAAAGACGGGCCTGATATCTATGGCACTATCAATAGTGGGTCGCTTCGTCTGCACGCGCCCCTTTTGCCAGTCAAGAGACTGTATCCTGCGAATGATACGTCTCCAGTCCCTGAGGTGCTATTACCGCCTCTACAAAATTCGACCGTTGATCAAGTGGTGGAAGTGGAAGTGGGGAACAAGTCTTTCTATCTTCATGCGGGTTTTGATCTGACGCCCGAGCCAGTATTGCCCCAGCAGCAGTTGTTTGTACTCTTCCTCGCCCGCCTTCCAGATGGTAACCATGGGTTTTCTCCGTTCATGGACCACCGATTCGGTTTGTTAGTTAGACGTACCGACAAGGACAGTGAGGTCTATGAGCGAGTGGGTATCATCGACTCCCCAATCCTGACAAAGGATACATCTGGAGGTATTTTGGTGGCCCTCGTTCGCCTTCTGGAGAATTTGTTGCGATTTCTAGAGAGCCTCTCGCCTTCCGCGGGCAGGTCGCCTGTTTTCAATCTGACACCACAGCTATTTGTCCCGAAAAGGGCCCTAACAGAGGAACCTGAGGAAGAGATGCCCCCCGATCCACTGCCCGAACTGAAACGGCACTCGGCCGCAGTTACTCTTGTATGATCTAAAATCTCGATAGGGGTCGAGAAATATCAGCTAAGCGTATCGCGCGAATTACATGTGTAATGAACTTTGCTTAGTGCGTGATTTAGCGTAAATTTCCTGGGCAGCTAGGCGCGGTTTCCAGCACAACTCAAACCCAATGAGTGGAATCGAGGATGCTTGGCTTCCATCTGAATGCCTGTGGCCTGGACTATGGGATAAATTGATGAGTAGGCACATCCTCCCTGAGATTATCACCCCATTCCCTTGTTAATTCTACATACGTCAGCCCCGTTGTAAAGTGTATATGAAAGCCGGCAACGATCTGTGTGGACATCGGATATAATGAAGTTTGTAGTCGCAACAAGTGAGCCTGCTATGTGTGTGCGGAATTTGCGTGTTGCATATAGACGGCCAATGCCCTACTGCGCAACCATCCGGAATGACCTTGGTAGCATCGCTGCCCCAATCGCTCGATGTGATCGAGGGTCTAGTCGCTATTCAACAGGAATAGCCCCAAACAAGGAAAGTGCCTATATTCAGGTTCTCTAGCAAGCCTCCCTCAAAGTATACCACAAATTGTTTCTGCCAGCTACGCCACTTCCCGCTTCGCATTCATAATGTCGTCAACATCTCTGAACCGAAAGCACGGTGGAGGTACTGCGCTTTTCCGATCCGACCAAGTTTCACTGCCGACGATGAACGCGCGATGGGGGCCATGGTCCCCTGGATCCCGATGGCGCGTCGGAATGGACTGGCAGTTATAGTAACTTCGCAAAAAGCCTTCTGGGGCCGAGGGATCGGCAGCGATAGTCCGCGACGAGTCGAGTCTTGCATTGTGCGTATCGGATGGATGATGCGGGACGTGTTAGTCAACAGGTTTCGATCGCCGTGATCTATTTGATGAGTAATGGCACTGCGGTCAGTTTTATCCAGCTAGCTCTTGGTCGTGTACACCAATGCGCACTGTTCTCGCCTAAGATACTAGTTGTTGTAGTCATGCGTGCTGTCAGGATCACATCTTCATGATGATTATCTCAATGTCGCAATGTCGCGTCTCACGATAAACAAATCCGGCGGCACCGGAGGAACTATGGTCCGCGACATACTACAGTACATCATGGTCGGAACTATTTTCCATGTAGCTTGTCCTCGCTAATAATTGTGTAGGGGGCCCTTGGTATTCATGTCATCTAATCAAATGCCATCCGAAATTCTCCGAGACGACCTGGGGGTTCCTATAATCGGTTGATGTTCAAATCAGAACGAGTCTTGACAGGTCTTCTCAATGTATTGTAGGAATATATATATTTTGGGAGATAGAAACGATAGCGATCAGCAAACTAATAAATACCTCCTGGAAACAGGTCTCAAAAATATGCAAGAGTAACTAAGCCAAATACTTCTATTCCCCTTGAATTTTGTGATTTTTTGATGATATTAATCTACATACTTCAGACAGTGTCAGGGCTTGTCGACGACGATATACTAGATACCAGGTGACACCCAGTAGCCCTAAGCCCTACATTAGATTGCCCAGATGGGAATGCCGCTAGCCCTCTTGGGCAAGGAGCTTTGGGAGGCCCCGTGATCCGGATAAACATCGTTGTCGCAGGGACTCGCAGCTGGAACTCAACTCCAATGAAGGCGCACAACCGTCCCGCGATGGGTCGTCTTTATTTATGCTACATGCGGGGTCAATCATTCCGAGACTGAACCCCCACGAATTATCCATGAATGATAGCCTGACATGCGGAGCTCGTCCCCACTCGACGGGATTTCGGGGCGAGGGCCGTCATGTTATCCACTAGGATGTCGATCTGCCGCCAGGGTATTTATTGATACGGCTTGTTCGTTGGATGTACTTGTAATGAACCAGTCGGGTACACTCCCAGAAACGTGCACCTACTCGCGGAAATGACGTTGGACATAGATTACGTGCTCTCCCAGATCACCCAGGAGGATAAGATCGCCCTTCTTGCAGGTTTTCTCACCCGCCCTGAGTATTAAGTCGAGAGTCAGTGCTAAAACTAAGCCAGGCACCGACTTCTGGCATACCCACCCCATTCCCGAATTTAACGTGCCTTCAATTCGCAGCACTGACGGCCCCAACGGTATAAGAGGCACGAAGTTCTTCGCCGGTGTGCCGGCTGCCTGTTTGCCCTGTGGTACCGCCTTGGCGTCGGCCTGGGATCAGGATCTGCTGCGCGATGCGGGGATTTTGATAGGAAAAGAATGTCTGGCAAAGGGAGCGCACTGTTGGCTTGGTCCGACAATTAATATGCCCCGGTCACCACTGGGCGGCCGGGGATTTGAATCTTTCGCAGAGGATCCGCATCTCGCCGGAGGAATGGCTGCCGCAATGATCACCGGCTGCGAGAGTACCGGGGTCATCTCCGCCGTAAAGCATTTTGTGGGTAATGACCAGGAACATGAGCGGAGGGCTGTGGATGTTCTGGTCACTCAGCGCGCGTTGAGAGAGATCTACCTGCGACCCTTTCAGATCGTAGCCCGTGACGCGTGTCCAGGGGCTTTGATGACTTCCTACAACAAGATCAATGGGAAGCACGTTGTAGAGAGTAAAGAGATGTTGGACATGGTCCGCCAGGAATGGAAGTGGAACCCGCTGATCATGAGTGACTGGTTGGGGACTTACACTACGATTGACTCGATGAACGCCGGTTTGGATTTGGAGATGCCGGGCCCGTCGCGCTACCGAGGTCGATATGTGGAATCAGCCCTGCAGGCAAGGTTGATCAAGGAGTCCACCATCGATAGTCGCGCACGAAGGGTCCTTGAGTTTGTTCAGCAAGCAAGCAGAGCATCAGTATCCGCTGTGGAAACTGGAAGAGACTACCCAGAAGACCGGGCGCTGAATCGAAAGTTGTGTGCCGATAGTATCGTGCTTTTGAAGAATAAAAACGATCTTTTGCCCTTGCCCAAAACCATCAAGAAGATTGCCCTGATCGGCTCACATGTGCGAACTCCAGCGATTTCGGGCGGTGGTAGTGCGTCGCTAGAACCGTACTACGCTGTTTCGTTGTACGATGCTGTGAGCGAAGCTCTTCCCCACACCGAGATTCTCCATGAGGTGGGCGCTTATGCACACAAAATGCTCCCTGTGATCGACCGGCTCCTTGAAAATGCCGTGATGCATTTCTACAACGAGCCTATAGGGACGGAGCGTATCTTACGTGCCACACAGCCCATGTCGAAGACGGCCTTTCAACTGATGGATTTCAGTGCTCCGGAGCTCAACAGAGGCCTATTCTATACGACACTAACCGGTGACTTTACACCAGATGTGTCAGGTGTGTGGGACTTTGGCCTCACAGTCTTTGGCACCGGCACCTTGTACGTCGATGACGAACTCGTCGTCGACAACACCACGCATCAAACCCGAGGAACAGCATTCTTCGGAAAAGGAACAGTGCAAGAACTGGGATCGAAGACTCTTAACGCGGGACAAACATACAAGATTCGCATCGAATATGGATCTGCGAATACCAGTCCCATGAAAGCGATCGGGGTGGTGCACTTCGGTGGGGGTGCAGCGCACCTCGGAGCATGCTTACATGTTGATCCCGCAGAGATGGTGCGCAGTGCTGTTAAGGCAGCCGCAGAGGCGGAGTACACCGTTCTCTGTACCGGCCTGAATCATGAGTGGGAATCCGAGGGCTTTGACCGGCCAGACATGGATCTCCCACCTGGAATTGACGCGTTGATCGCCTCGGTTCTGGAGGTTGCCGCACATAAAACTGTGATCGTTAATCAGTCCGGGACGCCGGTGACGATGCCCTGGGCTGATAGAGCGCGAGGGATCGTTCAGGCTTGGTATGGAGGCAATGAGACCGGTCATGGTATCGCGGATGTGATATTTGGGGACGTCAACCCATCCGGCAAACTGCCACTATCGTGGCCATTGGATGTGAAGCATAACCCAGCATATCTGAATTACGCCAGCGTGGGGGGCCGGATGCTGTACGGCGAGGATGTTTATGTTGGGTATCGGTACTACGAGAAGGTTGGCCGGGAGGTGCTATTTCCATTTGGGTATGTGCTTGTCCTTTGGTGTTGGATTACGGCTAATCATGCAGACACGGCCTTTCCTATACGACCTTCACTGTGCGTCCGGATGTGGTCTTCTCTCAGGAAGCTTTTAGACCCGAGCAACCGCCAACTGCTGCTGTACAAATTAAGAATACTGGCAAGGTAGCTGGAGCGCAAGTCCTCCAATTGTATATCTCCGCTCCCCAGTCCCCCACACCTCGCCCGGTCAAGGAGCTGCACGGATTTGCCAAAGTTTACCTGCACCCCGGGGAAGAAAGAGTGGTCCATATTCGTATGGATAAATACGCCACAAGCTTTTGGGATGAAATCGAAGGCATGTGGAAAAGCGAAGAGGGTGTGTATGAAGCCCTGATAGGTATATCAAGTCAAAATATCTTGGCTCAGGGGACATTCAGGGTGGACAGGACGAGATATTGGCTTGGATTATAACCAATGGTCCATCTCCCTAGCTTAGCCGCAAAGAAGATCTACACCGGATAAATGGAATCCATTTAGCCAGACTTTAGCTTAATTCTGTGGGGGCACCACCGGGCCTATCCTTTGACACAATCCGGGGTAAGCAGATGATCATATCTCGTATAAAGTAGCTACCCCGACTACTGATCACCCCTAGCCTATATTATGCTAGACCCTTGGGCCCCTCTTGGCAGTCGGTTAGGGAGATTGCTCCGGCTTAAATGTACCAACATCCTGGGCGATTGGTGGAATCTCGCTCAAGTTCCCGTGTGCTTTCCAATTAGGGGCCTCGGTTGCCGTCGACTTTATTCAACGGTTTCCCCCCTGCCCTGACCAACAGTAAAGGAGTGTATCTGAGGTCACCGGCCATGGTACTGTCCGTCTCGTATGCGGCAAGAGTCATTCTTGGCTGGCCTTGGCTAGTGTTTGTGTTGGTAAACTAGATATATAAAGATGATCAGCGTCTAGATTACTCGCGACATCCAAGGGTAAGTATTTCGGAAGCAGTCAACATGGTTGTAGTAGGAAAGCAACGAGACGAAGACGTGTCAGAGCCCGTCCTGGCCAACCTGCTGGCCGAGGATCGAACCGCTTGGTATAAGAAACCCAACCTGAGACGATTGTACTTGATCCTCTTCCCTGCGTGTATGGGCATTGAGATCACCTCGGGATTTGACTCACAGATTATCAACACAGTGCAGATCGTGTATACTTGGAATAAATGTGAGTGTATTTCCTGCATAGACAACTTACTTTGCTGACAAGATGTATAGACTTCGGGAGACTAACTGGTGATACCGTGGATGGTAAACCCGAGTACCAGGTCGAGCCGAACCTGAAGGGCTTTCTAGGAGCGGCATATTCTCTTGGAGCTATCCTTGCTTTGCCACTTGTCCCTTGGGTTAATCAACGCCTTGGAAGAAGATGGACGATCATGTTTGGGTCTTGTATCAGCCTGGTGGGTGCGATACTACAAGGGTTCGCTAATGGAGGTATCTATCCCTTACCCGCTGAATACACTGCTTGCTGATTTGAATAGTCGGCATGTATGTAGTAGCACGCATGTTACTTGGGTTTGGGATCCCATTTTGCATTGTGGCTGGGTCTTCCCTCATCGGAGAACTCGGCTATCCCAAGGAACGACCAATCCTCACGTCCTTGTTTAATTCATCCTACTTCATCGGCCAAATCGTCGCTGCTGCCGTCGGCCTGGGAACAGTGACTATTGCAAGCAACTGGGCATGGAGAATCCCTTCACTCTTGCAGATAGCTCCTGCTATGGTTCAAGTGGTCTTTGTTTTGTATGTGCATAACTGCGCCGAACAGCATACTGCCAACATAATGCTGACGAATATAGCTTCCTGCCGGAGAGTCCTCGATATTTGATCAGCAAAGACCGACACGAAGAGGCCTTCGATATACTAGTCAAGTACCATGCTGAGGGAGACCGTAGCTCCGTCATCGTGCGCGCGGAGATCGCCCAAATTGAACGGACTATCAAGCTGGAGCTCGAAGCGGCGAAGCAAACCTGGTGGGACATGTTCCGCACCGCGGGAATGCGGCGTCGGATGTTCATATCCGCGTTTTTGGGATTGTTTACCCAGTGGTCTGGAAACACATTGATTTCGTATGCCTGAGCCCCTGTGCTGTGTCAATCAGCGCTGACGATACGTAGGTACTATCTCAGTGACTTGCTGGCTTTGGTTGGCATCACCGACAGCGTGATCAAATCCAAAATCAACATCGGTATTGCCTGCTGGGGCTTGGTCAGTGGAACAACCCTAGCTCTCACGGCACCTCGGTTCAAACGGCGGACGATGTATTTAACCTGTGCAATATCGCTCCTGTGCGTATACATTGGCTGGACTATTTCTATGGAGCGCTTCATGACAACGAAGGTCAAGGCTGCGGCAATCTTGACCATCTTCTTCATCTTTGCCTATTCCCCAGCATATAACCTGGGCTACAATGCTTTGACTTACAGTATGTTCCTATCTTTATTCTGCTGACTATTTGCTAACGATGTAGCGTACCTGATTGAAATCTTCCCTTATCTCGGTCGCTCTCGTGGCCTCTCCTGGTTCCAGTTTTATGGCCGTGGAGCAACCTTCTTCGCCACATATGTCAATCCCGTCGGGCTGGATAGAATCAAGTGGCGATGGCTCCTTGTTTACTGTTGTTGGTTGGCATTCGAAGTGGTGTTCATCTACTTCTTCTTCCCAGAAACGTCTGGAAGGACATTGGAAGAGTTGTCGTTTAGTATGCTCCCCTCCCCCTCTCCCATTAGTAGTCTATCCTTGGGCTTACAAAAATTCATAGTGTTTGAGGGAAAGGAAAAGGCGAATGAGGTGGCTGCTGCGGTGCACAAGCAGATCGAGGGGGATGAGAAGAAGGCAGACCAGGCTTAGCTGGTTTCCTACGTTTGATAGCTTATGATACTGTCTCTGCAGTCTAGTGCGACCTGACGTGACGTTCCATATCTACAAGGCTTAATTGCTGCGTTAAACCCCCTGGAACATTTTCTTCTCCTTTCCTCCGCTGCCTGTTTCTCTCTTCATTGCTTCTGCCCGTAAACTTAGGCAAGGGGGGTGTGCTTTTTGAATGCAGATGTGCACGGGAATGCTAAGTCACGGATTCATCGGGAGCATTGCATTAAGATGACCGAAATCATACGTAAAACCGTGTCTTCTCCGTGCTAGTCTTCATTTCATCCTGTGGGACTCCAACAAGTAGCTCTCTATCGATGGCACCGGAACTATCGGAAATTACCGCTAATACGGGGCCCAAAACTGTCCAGATTCGGAATCGCGCTCTGAAGTGGCTTGGGGACCCATTAAAAATTCTGCTTTAGTGTATTTTATCAGTGGAAACATATAACCGTGCCCCGTTCCTCTGATTTCCAGGGGAACATGGTTCATGAGTGAAACATGATCTTAAATCTCTGGATCCTCCTGCTAGGCTTAGGGCTATTTTTGGCGGCGGATGCGCGACGGCCCCAACCGATCGGAATTGATCTGGGTCCTGAGTTACTGTCTGTAAGCCACTACGGTGGATTCCTAGTGTTAAAATGATACTGCTGGCTAATCAATCCCTAGTACAGCTGCGTACGCCCACACGTCCGATAATGTCTCGGTGATCGCGGCGATCACCCCGGGGCCAGATGACATCTATGTTCGCCATATGCTGCTCCTCCGGTTGGAGTACGCAGACCGGCATGATATTATGCGTCCATGGCGTAAATCCGCACAGTGGACGTTGAAAGGATATCTGTCCGATCTCAGCCAACAGTTGATGACTGAGCTGAGAGCGTTTGGTGACAAACCTGCGCTGCAGAATTCACAGATCTTGTCATTTGCTAGCACCGCATTTCGTACTGTACTCCAAGCGGTCTCGTACACTCGGAGGCTTGTAAGCCCTGGGTATCATGAGGAATTGCGATTAGTCGACGTCCAAGCAGGGTTTGCTGACATGCTACGACAGCTGAAGCAGAACGCTGCTGCGGATAATGATATCGATCTGGACTATGCTATCATCGCAGTGCCCGACTTTTTCAATCAGACCCTCCGAGAGATGGTGGTGGACGCAAGTAGGGAGGCGGGAATCCAGTCAGCTCTCACCCCTGTTTCTAGAGCGACTGCGGCGACCTTTGTCTCTACATCCACTATAGTAAAACCCCCTGGCCTCAACTACGCCGTCATAGACCATGGAATGTTTTATCTGGACGTTAGTGCCGGGCACGGGCGGGAGCACATCCATCAGTATTTCCCTGCTTTGCAGTTTGGCAGCACAATGATCGATAAGTATGCTACGGGCCGGCTCGTGGACCGCGTGGAGGAACTCAATATGGAGATCGCAATTGGAGCCTCTGAAACTGCGCTCTATGGTCCTGTGAGACAGGCCCGCACTTTGATCCGTGATGACCTGGATTCCCATCTCCTCGGGTCTAAAAGCGACCAGGATCGTCACTTCGATGAGTATCCTCTTGACCTGACGAACTGGGGTTCTGGACAATCTCAGGCTGTTCTGTCATGGGAAGACGTACACGCTGCCGAGAGACGTTTCATTGAGGTAGTCACTTCTAACCTCATCATTTACCTGGCTGCTTTGAGACGTAAGCGCTTACCCAATAAGACTACCCTTATAGTATGAAGCATAATAGCTAACAGAGGGCTAGTCCGCCGCTTACCTGATGCTCCGAGGGACCCTATCGTACCTGAAAATGTCGACCGAGTTGTGATTCTTACCACCGGCCCTGATGGCCATCTATTGGAGCAAGCAGTTCGCGAGGGCCTTGGAGACCACATTGAAATTATCGGAGGCGCACTGCGGGAATCCTTTTCACTGGCGGCGTCTGGAGCCGCCCGTGCTGCTCTAGTTGCTATGTCTCCTGGGATGTGTCGTAAGAGATCTGAACGTGGTGTATTTGATCATGAGCTTTAGAATGGTAACAAGGAAGTAACAACACCGTTCACCACGCTACTTTATGATCACCTTTAGGAAGACAACACATAGTATCGTATGGGTAGGGGGTGCTTCAGGTGCCTGGCATTGCAGTGCGGTGGAAGGGTTCAAGGTTGTATAGGCTATGGCAAACTTGACATTGATTAACACAAGCGTAGCGCGTTTCACCCACATAGCGGTGCTTGCTCTCCACGGTTAATAGAAAATATGTATGATTTCATGAATTATAAGAGTGGAGTGATAATATCGCGCAAAAAGATGTACTGTACAGAGTAATGGGCTCGTTCATTTGGAGCCCGTCTTCAACCTTGTCTTGCAATTACGATCTTTTTCCACAGCGACCGCGTGCAGATCCTGCTCATCTCATGTTGTTGCAATCTTTGAAATGTTCCTATCGCTCCCAACCTACTCTTCCTTGAGGCCTGTCCTCGTTTCCGTATGCTCCTCACTCAGGGGTTGATTCACAATGAACGCGCTCGCAAGAACAGCAACACCAGCCATGCAGGTATACATGATCCACATGTTTTGTAAACTGGAGGAGAACGCACTTGCGACGGCTCGAATCTTGGAGGGATCATTGAGGGTCTTGATTACCTCTGTGCTGGCAGCGGCGGAAGCACCCGTTAGCTCTTCTACGATCTCATCCATCAGGCCTGCTGATTTTAACCTGCTGCGTTCTCCTGCCATGCTGTTTTGAAAGACCACACCTCCAACGACAATAGAGATTGACATGGCGATAGTGCGAATGAAGCCCAACATGGCCGTGGCACTTGCTGTGTCATCTTGGGCGACCATTGCTTGCAAGGCGATCAGTGGAGGTGCGAATAAGATGGCCGATCCTGCTCCGCCAATGACCTGGAAGATGATTAATTCCACCAGAGGGGAGGTTGGATTGAGCCGAATAAAGAGACCGGTCCCGAGGGCGAGAAGGACAGTCCCTATCCAGATTTGCTCCGCGTATTTGCCTGTCCGATGAATTAACCAGCCAGAAAGTCCACTGAAGACCCCTTCGGCCAGAACCAGAGGAAGAACCATCAGCCCTGAGCGCATCGGGCTTGCTTGCTTGACCGACTGGAAGTACAGTGGCAGCCAATACTCGCAAGCAATAAATACCTAGCCTTGTCAGATTTGTTGTTTTATACCCAAGGTGTTGGTTCATTCATAACTCACCGCACCATGGAATAAGGTCACGAGCGAGACAGCCATGTTTGATCGATGTTTCAGGATCTTGAGTGGCATCAGAGGGTATTTGGCGACATACTTCTCTCCGCAAAAGAATATAATTGAGAAAAGTGATCCGAACACAATAAGACAAATCACCTGAGGCGAGTTCCAGGCAAAGGTTTCCCCCCCAAAATTCAGACCCAGAAGCACCATGAGGGTGAAGCCTATTATCGACAGACTTCCAAGCCAATCAATTGCTTTCAGCCCGTCTGTTACCTTGGTTTTTGGGTTGTGAACATCCAAGTAGAAGAAGAGCAAGATGAACGCCAGTCCGCAAATGGGAAGGTTTATCCAAAAGTTCCATCGCCAAGAGACGTATTCCGAAAATACACCACCGAGGATTGGTCCGAGGCCACCGGATATAGTCCACATGAACTCGAGGATGCCCATATACAGACTTCGGGACCTAACAGTCAGTTAGTGGAGTTGCAATGGTCAGAAGCGATGCCACGACAACAAGGGGTTGATGCTGACCGGACGCTGAACAAATCGGACACAACAATCATGACCAGTTGCAAGAGACCGCCACCTGCTATACCCTGTAAAGCTCGACCGGCAATTAACATTTTCATGTTCACTGCCGCAGCGCACACAATAGAGCTGAACAGGAACCATAGAACAGCAACAAGAAGGATAGGCTTGCGGCCCCAGATATCCGATAGCTTTGCCCAGATGGGAGCCGCGGCCGCGCTGGCCAGGAGGTATGCTCCTCCAACCCATGTATAGCCACTTGCAGAATGGAGCCGCGATGCAATCGTTGGAAGAGAGGTAGAAACAATCGTTTGGTCTAAGGCGGCGATGAAGAGGGACAACTACAAAACTGGAGTGTCAGTGACCCTTTCCGTACTGCCCGACAGTATGCCATGCAACGACTTACACAGAGAGCCACCATGATGGCAAACACCTGTACCTTTCCACGCTCAACTTCAGGCTCTTCTGGGCTTCCCACATCTCCTTGAGCAGCTATATTGTTCTCCGGGTTTTGTGCAGGACTTCCCGTCGTGAGTACATCGG
The DNA here is from genome assembly GCF_001792695.1 of Aspergillus bombycis. Taxonomy (NCBI): domain Eukaryota; kingdom Fungi; phylum Ascomycota; class Eurotiomycetes; order Eurotiales; family Aspergillaceae; genus Aspergillus; species Aspergillus bombycis. The sequence continues at coordinate 152,717 of NW_019170027.1, read as the reverse complement.
CGGAGCGCTGCCTAGTCGCTGAGAGCTCAATTCCGCCGTCGGGCATCGTGTACGGTTCTGCAGCATTAGCGTTCTACTTGCAGGTTGTATCGCAGTTAAGCTGATCATACTCCGGGGTACGTAGATCCAAGCGGAAGAAATACTTAGGGCTGTCTCTTTCTCGGTGGTACGCGGATCAATACGAGGGACCCATCGGGATTACCAATGCGAGCTTGCCTCGGCGTATGACAGATTCCGACGGGCCTAGACCTTTGTGTGCATAATCAACCGACATAGCTGTCTTCTTGTTCTTTATTCCTTTACCGGGCTTTGCCCTTCTCGCCCTTTGTAGTTAGGATTATTGCCGTACTACTTGTAGGTCGAGACGTGCACGTCGCTCGTGCCAAAACAGTTCTAAGTGTCTCTAGGGTATTGCCGTCCGTGACTTTGGCTGCTTCAGCATCATATTTTCTTTTATCCTGGCGATTAACCTGACTCCATTTTGTCTGAAAGAGCATAGCACCCAAAGATGGGCACTGTGCCTTTGTTATCTCATACTCGGAGGTTCATGAAAGCCCCTCGCCCGACGGCTCGATATAATGGCATTGTGAATATATATCTTCAACTCCTGGGAAGGGGCATTGTGTTAGCAACATTGCCTAGAATGGTTATAGGATGTCACCGACTTGGCGTACGGTGGCAAGGTATCGATGGTATTAACAGCTTAAAGTCTGAGCTTCGCCATGCGTCTTCTTAGAACAACGCTCTACTTCGCCTATCTATGGCTACCATGTCTTTATTACCTCTTTCTTTATCCACTTCATTTGTCTCCAGTACTTGATCATCACCATCGGCTCCACAAGGGCGAAGCATGCAAGCGGGACAACGGGATTGGTATGTGGGCTCATCTCACGATGATAAGTGACGCGCAGGTGCTCACTTGCATAAGTATCTAAATCTTCTTCTGTGGATGGTATTGCCAGGATTGCTGGGATTGCTAAAGCTTGCATTTAGGCATGGGTCACTATGCCAGGAAGGCAGGAGCGAGGGTGCATATACTATCGGATGGTTCAATTCTGTATTCTTATCGACCCGATAATCATAGCAAGGTAGTGGACTCTAAGATACACAGTATCCAGAAATAACCTAATCCTTCATGGTGGACTGACATTCAGGTGGGGCCACAGAATAGGGCAGCAGGAAGAAATAGTTGGTAGAGATCCACATACGAGAAGTTGCGTATATCGTAGCATGGATCAAGGAAGGCCCGGATATGGCTCGTGCTCGCAGACAGTATAATGATATGCTGAAGGGCGTATTACTCGAATGTCACCGCAAAGATTCGACGGGCCGATACAAATCGGGGGATAAGGGCGACTAGGCGGCCGAAGGACAGGAACATTTGGGCTTAGAGATCTTTGCATTATCGTTTACCTGTGCTGTTTTTGTGAGATCAAGTACCTTGGCAACGCTTAACGTAATAGATTCGTTTTCAAATGCTTGGCTCACCCACTCGGATACCACATGGTTGCTTGGCAGTTGTATCTATTAGCGAACGGATATCTCGAACTCCCTAATCTATGCTCAGAGCTATGCCAGAGGATGATCCTTCGAGTAGGCTTTAAGGTTTACAAACTCCAACGGTTTTCTCTAGCGGCTAGAAAGGATCCTAATATGGTTCTGCAGCCCAATGTTCTCAAATGCCCCCTTTTGCAAGAGGTTCAGGAGAGCATATTTAGACGTGCAGGTATCCTTCATCATGTTAGATCTCCAACCCGGTCACTCATTACTGGCAGCCGCTTGAAGTCGCTCATTACTTGTAATCTTTTGAAGTCACTCATTTGACGCGTATTCCTTCATTTATTTTGCTCAATATTTGTTTAGATTTCCCCCATCTTGTCTCTCATTCCCAGCCTCCTTGCTTCTATCTTCACTGGCACAGCTACAATGGTGAGAACACAATGGTCACCTCTCAGAGCAGCTGCTCTGCAAATACTCTCCTTTAGCTTTGTGAACCAGGTACTTGCTCAATCCTGTGCTGCAAACTATCCCCCCTCGGTCCCCGTCGCAAGTGACACTGCAACACTTGGGCCGGTGCCGGCTCCAGACCTCGATACTTCTGACCCGGTTCATATAATCCCAGCTTCCAAGGCCTCTCTATACTATGGCTCTTTGGACCCTGAGCGCTCTGATAAAGCCGCCTCCGGCTCTGTTAATATGAACCTGGAACTTAACCATGACACCGTTGTATTGGAGTACATCGACGCTATCGACAGTGTCAAGTGCACTAATGCATCTGTGATCGTCACCTTCAAGAACGCGACTGGCTTCGAAACAGCCCTTCAATCTTGGTCATTGGAAGAGAACCTTATCCTGATCACAAATCACCTAGGCAACTGTGATACTGAGTTCGAGAGAGGGTTCTTCAAGGTCGATGCGATAGCTTCGAACCAGTCTAACTTGTCGATCAGCTGCAATGCCACTAAGCAGCCAATTACCAAAATTGCTGGTACGCACCCCATGGCTTTCGTATGCAATATGTGAGCATTGAGCCAAGACTAATACGTCCAGAAACCTGCGAGCTCGCTTTCTCGTCGGTGCCAGCGGGCAAACTCGGCAAGCGCCTCACACTTAATCCTTCCTTCAGCATTCCGTTCTCCAAGTCCCTGGCCAACAATACTGTTCTCTTGAGCGAGCCCCCTTACCTCACTGTTACCGCCGACGAAGCTGCCTTCTCCTCCGAAATCACCTTCTCTGGCTATCTGTACTATGACTTTTGGGCCTTCAAGTTGCGACAGCTCTACTTCGACATTGATGCCGGCTTTTCGGCGGATGTGGCTCTCAGCGCGCACCTCGCGGCCGCATATAACAAGTCCTTTACGTATAACCCCTCGGACCTCACTTATACGCTTGTGAACATCCCTGGTATCGTGCAGCTTGGTCCCGGTGTAGCCTTCGGCCTGGAGATGGATCTCAGCGCCTCAACCGCCGTGGATGTAGTCGCAGGCCTGTCTATTGCCATGCCGAACGGGAACGTGCATGTCGACCTTTTGAACAGCGTGAATACTGTGGCCACTGGATGGACGCCAACGTACCATCCACACGCAAACATCTCTGCACAAGCCAATGTCCAGGCGAATGCTAGCGCCACCGTGACGGTCGAGATGGCGCTGAGTTTCCTCGGAGGGCTTGTTGATCTTAGCAGTGGATTGACTGCTAAGCCGGGCATTGCCAACACGTTTTTGCTGGACGCCAATTTCGACACAGAGCATCCTAAAAATGCTACGGCAAGGGAAATCGCCAAGGGTGCACACAGCGGAAGCACTTCATGCGATGAGGGGGTCAGCTTGAAATCGGACTTTACTTTTAGCCTTGATGCTTTTGCGACGAGGTCATGGAGCACCACCCTGGTTAAGACGGGCATCCCACTATGGGATGTCTGCTATCAATTTTGAGACCCGGTAAGGCAATGCTTCTCCCGCTGTTTCCATACATATTTCCATACTTATTCTCGTCTAGCAGAGAATATGAAAGTAAATCCACGTGATCCAATATGCCCTGGAACTGTCTACCTCTTTGGAGGCCTTTTAGGATGACGAATGGTGTTGGAAGCACACTATAGTGCGTGTAATAGATAACGATGAAGATAATTATATAGTGCTAAACCAATTTAGTGGAGTAGCCCCTCCAATGCTCTATCACTCTATACACTCAAGATAAATCAACCTGCAAACGATTTGGCGGTCAGTAAGCATATCACATTGTCACTTCGGTAAAAGCAGCCACGTCTCTGTCCGTGCAACCATTCCTTACTACTACTGTGCCTTAGATCCAACTAAAGAGTAGTCTCCCCATGATGGACTACAATAAGCCTCTCGACCTTCTTCACATGGCGGGAGAGACTGATTGGGTGGAGAGGGTGAATATGGCTTGCGTGGATGGACGTCTCTGCAGTTGGGCTACTGGACTTCAACCCCAAAATTTCTCATGTCGGCTAGATTGTGGGTTCCTGAATGGCTCATACAATATAGGCCAAAAGCTTGTCTTTGATGACGGAACAACCTGGTTACTTCGCCTACCTCGTGCTGGCAGCGTTTCTCCAGATTATGCGGACGAAAAGGTAGCGATGGAGGTGGAAACTCTTCATCTTATTCGGGGGAAGACATCGTTACCCGTCCCAGAGATGTATGCCTGGGGTCTTGCAAGGGAGAATCAACTTGGGTTGGGCCCTTTCATGATGATGAACTTTTATCGACGGCATCTGCCTTGGTGATGTGTGTTTGGTGAAGGCAATTCGAGTCTGATCAAAGAGGACATTCCTGACACCGATATAGAATACGTGTACAGGTAGATGGCGAATTTCATGTTGCAGCTTTACAAGATAGACTTCGATCGGTTTGGCAGATTGCCAACCGTGAAAACAAGATCCCCTGCGCCCAGTCGTCCGCTCACATGGAAGGCACATGAGATATTAAGAATAGAAGGTGCGAATACTTTCGGTTCGTGGTACCTGTAACCCGATATAGGAACTTCTACTGACAACTATAGATAATCGAGCCGATGGTTTCTCTACGACCAGAGAATATTTTAAATACGTTAACAGTCAAGACTGGCAACAACTACGGGTTCAACCAAATTCGATTGCGGGCCCGCTGAGTGCAAAATCGAGATACACAGCCTTGAAGGTATTGGAGACTTTGATTCCTGAATTAACCAATACCACTTATGACCGCGGTCCGTTCAAGCTTATATGCGACGATTTTGGCCTTGGGAATGTCATCGCGCAAAGTAAGCATGACCTTACCATTACGGGGGTAGTCGACATGGAGGGGGTTTATGCAGGGCCAGCTCAATTATTTGGCTCTGCTCCCTGGTGGCTTCTCATGGATCGGCCTGTCAACGAGGAATGGGACTTTGAACAGGGTGATGCCCCGAAAGCCACTGATCGCTATTTCAAATATTTGGAGAATTTTGTACGTGTGCTATCAGAGGAGGAGGCTAAGATGACGGCAAATGGTCGGAAAGAACTCACCGAGCTGGTGAAATGGTCCACGGATTCTGGCGCCATGTGGCTCCATATGCTTTTGTCAAGCGGCTGTTTTTTGACGCACCCACCTTTCCTTGTATGCAATTGCGAAAGTTTAAGGGTGCTGGGTGGTAGGACGAGCGCATTAAGGAGCATAAGGATACAGAGAAAGTAGAGACATTCGTTGCAAGCAAGCTGAACGACTTGACAGCGTATGACAAGATCACGGATAAGGTGGAAGACTTCAAAGCCCTCATGGACAACAAGGAGATAACAACAGTGGAGCTTATTAATCTTGCTTCCTCTCTTCTCAAATCTGGTCAACCGATGTGCCCAGACTGAGAAATGAGAGATTCGAAGGGATAGTTAAGAGCGCTGAGGCTAGTGTAGGATCTCAATCTACGCAACATATCATCTTTACAATTTATCTGTACTGATTTGATACACTACTGTTTCAATGTGAAGCTTTAAGACGGCCATCAAACTTATCTACTGATAGAGAGCTTCCTTCCTCTACTAGAATTCCAAGGAGACTTCCCACTATTCCCGAGCATCATGTGGGGGTATGCCTGCGTAGCAGTAGGAATGCAGAGAGACACTTCTGTAATCAACATATATCCACGCGTTATGTATTGTTCTTGGTGCTTTTGGGGTTTAGATGAGGGCGAGTCTCCCTACAATTACACCAGCCAGATGAGCCATGTCACCAGTGAAGTTTATTTCTTCCTCATGGGGATCTGTCTTTATTTCGACTAGTCCAGTATTTCGTTCTGCTCCCCATCAGACCAAGCGGAGGGTTCACCACCACCACATCTATACTAGACCTCTTTAGGGCCTAGTAGATGCACTGGTCACTAAGCCTATTTAGATTCTACTAGGCCTAAAAGAGATGCTCAGAGGAACCTCTCCCAAAACCTGCCCTGATCTCGGCTCAGGCTACCAAGGGGAAGAAGTCAAAACAGCCCTCGGTATGTCACAACTGGGTCTTTATACCAAGTCCTTGTGTGATACTGAGTAACTAGACGCTCCTCCTACGGATTCCCCTGACTATCATCCAGGAACCGACGATGGTGATGACTCTTCCGGCCACCTCCGACGGACGCCGTGAGCCCACTTTAGGCGATGAGAATGAGGTCCCTAATGTCACCTTCTTGAATGAGACAAGATCGGCCGAGATGTGGGGTCTGATTGGTCATCTGGGCGAGGCTTGACCTTGCTTATCTGCCTCAAGCACTTTAGTTGGTAGAACGCAGCAGTAGATGGAGTCCCCACAACAACAATCCGTTCGTTTTCAATTTATTTTGATTAGTTTCTTTAATGAAGTCTCGCTTCGGCTCGGAAATCGGACCAGAAATCACGCAACAGCAAATCATTTCATGTAACTGCAGGTTGGAAGCGACCATTCATCGTCCAACTCACGATTCCCCCCCTGCACTAGTCTAATGGGGAAAAGCAGGGAATACACAAAAGAGACAATGGAAATACTATATAAATGCCCCGTGGGGACCGTTTCCACTCTTTCCCCCCCGGTCATCTCCAAATCTCCATTCGACAGGAATTGTGTGTTGGCTGTGAGAGCCTCCCATTATGCGTTCATCGTTTCTCCTCGCAGGGCTCAGTTCCCTTGCAGCACCAGCACTCGCGATCGTGCACGAGAAGATCACTGCCGCTCCGAATGGCTGGACTCTGGTCAAGCATGCACCGGAAAGCGACCAGATTACTTTGTCAATCGCCCTGGCACGCCAGAACCTAGATCAGCTCGAGGACAAGTTGACAGCATTGTCGACTCCGGGCAATGCAGAGTACGGCCAATGGCTGGATCAATCCGGGATTGAGTCGCTCTTTCCCACCGCGAGCGATGAAGCCGTTCTTCGTTGGCTCAGAAATGCGGGCGTCACTCATATCGCTCGACAGGGAGGCTTGGTGAATTTCGCCACGTCGGTCGGAACTGTGAACAAGCTCTTTGACACGACGTTCTCGTATTATCAAAACGGCGCGGCTCAGAAGTTGCGCACTACACAGTACTCCATCCCGGATGACCTCGCCCACGCAATTGATCTTGTCGCCCCAACTGTCTTTTTCGGCAAACAACAGGAGAGCGTCGCTCTTCCTACTCACCATAAGTTCGCTGCAGGGACCAGGACAACAGCGGGCAACGTATCCTGCGCGGATTTGATCACCCCGGAATGTTTAGCTGACATGTACAACTTCCGAGGCTATAAGCCCAGCGCATCCTCCGGAAGTAAAGTTGGCTTTGGAAGCTTCTTGAACGAATCTGCCAACTATGTAGACCTGGCCCTTTATGAGAAGCGGTTCAACATTCCATCGCAGAATTTCTCCGTCGAGTTGATCAATGGAGCCACGAACGACCAGAACTGGACAACGGCATCCGTCGGCGAGGCCAACTTGGATGTGGAGCTGATTGTCGGTGTTAGCCATCCTCTGCCAGTGATGGAGTTTATCACCGGTGGTACACCGTAAGTAATTGATCCGTGTTGTACTCGTAAGATTGCTTATCGATTCCAGCCCATTTATTCCAAATGTCGGCCAACCCACGCCGGCGGACAACCAGAACGAGCCGTATCTGGAGTACTATGAATATCTCCTGGCGAAGCCAAACTCTGCGCTGCCCCAGGTTCTCTCCAACTCATACGGCGACGAAGAACAGGTAAGCTGTCCCACGAATTCGTGGTCTCCGCAGGTCTGACGAAAGCCGGTAGACTGTTCCGGAATACTACGCCAAGAGGGTGTGCAATTTAATTGGCTTAATGGGTCTTCGCGGGATCACCGTGCTTGAGTCTTCTGGCGACACCGGTATGTGACCGCCGTGCATATTGTTGTTGTTTCGAGGCGCTGATTGCAACAGGTATTGGCTCCTCATGCATGTCTAACGACGGCACCGACACTCCTGAGTTCACACCCATCTTCCCTGCAACTTGCCCCTATATCACATCAGTAGGTGGCACTCAGGCATATGCTCCGGAAGTCGCATGGGAAGCGTCCTCCGGCGGGTTCAGCAATTACTTTAGCCGTGCCTGGTACCAGGAATCCGCGGTTAGCAAGTATCTTGCGCAGCATATTACCACCGAGACCAAGGATTACTATTCCCAGTATACAAACTTCTCCGGTCGTGGGTTCCCCGACGTATCTGCCCATAGCTTGACTCCGAAGTAAGTCCCCACTATGTATCTATACCTGAATCTTGCTGACGAGATGTGTAGCTATGAGGTGGTCGTTAAGGGCCAACGTCGCACATCCGGCGGCACATCCGCGGCCAGCCCTGTCTTCGCCGCACTGGTGGGGATGTTGAATGATGCCCGCTTGCGCGCCGGTAAACCAGCACTCGGATTTTTGAACCCCCTGTTGTACAGTGGGGCTCTCAAGGACTTCACTGATATCACGGCCGGGTCATCCATCGGATGTAACGGCGTCAACCCTCAAACTGGCCAGAAGGTTCCGGGAGGTGGTGTCATTCCCTATGCCCACTGGAATGCAACTGCCGGATGGGATCCTGTGACGGGTTTGGGCGTTCCTGACTTCATGAAGTTGAAGGATTTGGTGCTGTCACTGTAATCGATGCCTCGACTGTTTTGCGAGGTAGCGTATATGTTACGATGTAAATTAGGATCCGCCGTAGAGGGTCAATACGAAGAAGATGTCACATTGCAGTTGTTCTTCCATGGGGGCATTCCACGTTATCATATTCGTTACCACTCATGATGGTTGTGATCTCCGTAGATCAACAACTATTGCCTCATTAACTGTGATCGCTAATTACTAACCCCATAGTTGCGGTAATAGTGTACTATAAAAGCCTCCCTAGTGGCGAGGCTTGTAGCATAGCCGAATAGCAACATCTACTAGTAGTATAGGCTATTGGGCGGGGTAAGAGCTAAACCATGGTATGAAGATGTAGCCTCGTGCAATTGACGACCTTATATTGACAACAATTATATTCCAACTATTAGGTACTTTTTCATGGTGAACATGAAGGTAAGCTATCATATTTTGAGTTCCAAGGCACAAACATTATGCAATAACTATAGATCATTCATGACAAAGACTAGAACGGAACCAGGACGACTCATTTCTCATTTACTGCCCATACCCCCTACTCTTCAGGTCTCACCATCTCGTCCGGGTGATCCAGCTCGTCATGGCCAAAATGGTATTTGGAACTATAGCCCTGTTCGGGTTGGGAGGGTTGGACGTGTCTACTGGCGGTCTGGGAGGGCGCAGCGTACTGAAAGGAGTGTTAGCATACCAGTATATAAAAGCTCTTATGAATGTCAATTTAGACGACATGTACCTGTTTGGTGGTGTCCACGTTAGAATAGCTGCCTTGCTGGTCTGCCGGCTCGGTAGAGCTTGGATTTTCGTCCTTGGCACGGACACGGTTCGACCACTTTCTAGTGTTGTACTTTGGTTCCATGTTTGCTGCTCGAGGTACTAGATGGGTGTGATGGTTCCCTTGAGTAAATTTGGGATCTGAACTGGAGATTTGGGCTAGTGAGGGTATAAGTATGCCACGATTTCGAATGAGGTCATGATGCTGCCGGTTGACATCAGCGAGTATGGCACGGCCGACGTCGTGTGATACAATCCAATGGTTTCTCGGCTCAGTTTCAGCAGTAATTGGTAGGGATTCATGCCTACCATGGTTCGCCACTCTTTCTTACTTTGTATAGTAGTCAGGGTGGAAGGAGTCATCCGTCATGAACTTGATCATCTTGTCAATAGTCATGGCGAGCTGGACCACACATGTATCTGGCGATGCAGATATTATCTAGTACTAAGATAGGCTATCTTCATCTCCGAGACCGACATCGACCATCTTGTCTCTGAAGAGATCAATTGAAACTTCCACAGTGGCGAGCGCCATGACGTCGTCCATTCTGTAATCCTATTACACAATTACATCAATACTGAGGCTTAACACTGGTCGGAAAATGGTATTACGGATACACATCAACTGAGGGCTTCAGCGACTCAAGCAGACAAGGGCGAACGATTCAATCTGCACAATGAGGGAACTACATGTATCCCAATGCCACTGGACACGTACAGAATGCTCGTTGTATGTTCCCTTTCCGTCTCCGCGCTCGTAGTCCGACTTTCACGTGCGGGAAGTTAAGTTCTGATCGCTTTCAATCAGTGGCTCTCCTGCCTTCATATTCTCCGATGGACTAGGTACCTTGCAGCTGCACAAGGGACTGCTTAAGAGGACACAGCGGCATTGTATATAATACCGCCTAGCCTGCCGATTACTACGTTTTCTGGACCATATCTATGCTACATCCCCAGACAGTCATTGCTATTCGAAATTGTACGTACCGGGCCTGGAGAAACATCCGACGACCCAAATCCCAGAGAGACCGCCATATTCAGAGATGTACATACTGGCACAGGACGTAGCTTGGTGAACCTCGCGAACGATGACATCTGCAGCAACATCAGTGCTGCCAACGTTAAACCTATTACGCTTGACACGAAACCAACAATGCTCGACCGTGCGAGATGCCAAGAATGTGACATATGAGCCCGATTGATTGGATAGCGGGAGAAGCTACTAGTTGAATCCCATCAAGATCGTCTTGGCCAGCTCAGCCTTGCTGTACTTGCCGCGGGAAGTATATATTAGGCGTCCGACAGGCCTAGGCGAGCCAATGAGGGTTCTGGCGAGGGGGCTAAGCTGCGTGGCCCCAGGTCCGAGCAATTATGCCTCCCTAATCATGGAGGATCTGATCTCTGTCAGGCCGGACACAATTTACCAGGCTTGGAGGAGCAAGCCACATGGACTACATAAGAGGTCCAGCGAGCCTTGGTCCGTGCGCTCTAGTTACGACGGATTCATGCATGCTCAAATACATGGAAACCTTGTACAATGGCAATGGGATATTTTGTTCTCAGGTGCATTGCTTGGGGGGTCGTTCTTGGTGTTGTCCTTTCCGCGTCGATAGTCACGGTCCGACCAGATGGCAGCAGTTAGCATGGAATCATGCACAGCAGTACCTGTCCAGCCTTTATACTGTGGTTTGTGAATCGTTGGTGACGCAGTCAGATTCCTATTTTTTGTGAAGGAGTTTTTGTTTGTGTCACGGCATCGGGATGCGGCTATAAACGAGAGCTACTAGTAACATAGACATAGGCATGGCTTTAGGCTTCCAGCAGACGAGAGTGGAACCGTTCGCAGAGCCCAACCGAGTGTTGAGCGATCGATGGGAATTCGATCAAGTTCCCAACTCCAGGCAAGGGGCCCTAGCACTCGGCCTAACGAAGATCATGGCAATAGATCAGTGGGGCCCTCATTTCCCAACAGGGAATTTGCACAACATGGTAGCCCACTGGAGGTGTCCATTTCGAGTCGATCAGGTTCATTGAGCCTTTTCAGATGTTATGGGGCTCCGCATCTCGGTTTCATTTGTCGGTTTGCCCTCCCGTATATGCACTATCCAAGCCACCGCAACACCGCCAATCATTAGCAAATGGAGCATTTTTCTTAGGCACATCTGGAATTGGGTTGCTTGTTTTATTTTTATAACTTTCGGTTTCAGCCCCCGTGCGTGCAGCGGGCATATATCTACCATGCGAGCCAGGTGGGCGCCTGGCTACATATCTACAGTAACTGTATCTTCTGGACGCGTTTGCTGCGACTTCTGTCCGGCATGCATTCTTCACTGACATTCCTGGCATTGGTCCTATGCCTGGCCTCATGGGCGAATGCGACAATCCACCATGTGCGCACCACCGGAAATACGGTGCGCTTCAATCTCACCCTGACCTGGGAGGAATGGGCCCCTGCCGGCATCCCTCGAAAGATGATCCTCGGAAATGGCCAACTTCCCAGTCCGCCGCTAGAGTTGCGACAAGGGGACGACGTCGAGTTCTTGGTGATCAATAACCTGCCCACCAATACGACCGTTCACTTCCATGGTAGGTTCCCTCCTCAACTGGATTCGAGAAGGATGAGTGACAGAATGCCTCCCAGGAATCGAGCAAAGTGGCACTCCTTGGTCGGACGGCACGCCTGGCTTGTCGCAGCAGCCAATTGCCCCTGGTGGCCACTTTCTCTATAAATGGCGTGCGACACAATACGGGAGCTATTTTTACCATGCCCATAACCGAGGACAGATCGATGACGGCCTCTATGGAGCGATCTACATACATCCGGATGACTCCGTCGAGAAACCTTTCGGCTTGATTACGAACAGAAGCAGCGAGCTCCAGGCCATGCGGGCGGCCGAAGAGACGACGCAACCGATAATAATCTCGGACTGGCGCCAGTTGACCTCAGAAGAGCTCTGGCGGGCTGAAGAAGACACTGGCCTGGACGGCTACTGTGCGAATGCCCTCCTCATTAACGGAAAAGGATCGATTGCCTGTCCCGGTGAAGAAAAGATAAACCAGCTCGCCAGCGCTGAACAGAAGCAAGTCCTGGGCAACCTGAGTCTGACTGATATCGGATGTACTTCCCCCATGGTAGTAGCCATGCAGGGGGTCTTTCCGCACAACTTCAGCGCAATACCGCCTTCGATGTTCTCCGGTTGTGTCGCCGGAGATGGTGGCACTGCGCAGGTCCTTGCTGACCCATCCCACAAGTATGTGAGCTATGACTTGATCAGTGCAGCCGGTGTCTCAATGGCCACGTTCTCGATTGACGAACACCCGATGTATGTCTACGCCATTGACGGACGCTACATTCGTCCCACATTGGTGGACGCCGTTACCATTGCAAATGGCAACCGGTATTCCGTCCTGGTCAAGTTGGATCAGCCTGCCGGGGATTATACGATTCGGGTAGCGAATAGCGGAGTCAACCAGGTTTTACATACCACTGGAGTGTTGTCATACAACACGCCGAAGCAAACGCAGCAGCACGAGTCAGTAGCATCAATCGATATCCACGGCGCAGTCGTGTCCTCCAACTATACTCTACTAGATGAAACCAAGATCGTCCCATTCCCGGTCGAGGTGCCATCTCACGAGGTTGCCCAGACACATATCCTGCGACTCACTCATTACAAAGCCTCCTACCGCTGGACCTTGGGAAACTCCAGTCTCCCGCTTGAACTAGAGAATGAATTGCCGCTGTTATTTTACCCCTCCACGGCTCAGCCAGACCATACTCTCAAGACGCTCAATGGAACGTGGATTGATCTCATCTTCGACATCCATGGTCAGCTACAGCCCCCCCATCCCATCCACAAGCACGCCAATAAATTCTACGTGATTGGCCAAGGGAGTGGAGCCTGGAATTACTCCTCCGTCGCCGAAGCCATGCAACACACCCCGGAGAGTTTCAACCTCGAAACCCCCCAGATCCGGGACACATTCATCACTCCACCATCGGCAACCGAGGACACCTGGCTAGCTATCCGGTACCAGGTGGTGCACCCTGGTGCGTGGCTACTCCATTGCCATATTCAGATCCATCTTAGTGGCGGAATGGGGATAGGCATCCTCGATGGGGTCGACGAATGGCCTGAAATCCCTGACGAGTATTCTATCCGGGGTTGACGGAATGAAAGTATGACGTTTAAAGACAACTTATGGCTCTATATCAATCTCTAGAACGTTTAATGTTTAGTATGTTAGGAAATGCACTTCAGACGGATCGTACCCTACAGATGTAAACTTTGGACAATCCTGCCATTGAGGCCTCAGTCTCCAATCTAGTGTAGAAGGATCGACGCTAACATGGGATACAGCCAGGTACGACAAACAAGGTAAAGACTACCTCGGGATGCAAACTACATGCGAAAGGTACCGGACGGTCGGCAGGATGACGAGGGTATTGCTTGGGAAATGATTTCTATCGACCATGCGTGCTCAGGGATATATCTATACACAAATCAATAATCCTCCTCCTTATTTCCCAGCTCCGCCGCTATCAATACACTATGTTTAGCAAACGGACTTCGATCTCGGATCCGGTCACCATAGAATATAAACAGTGGAGGGACTATACAGAACACAGTTGCTAGAGCGGCAAGGAGTGACACGGCCACATTGGCCGTGAGGCCATCAAACATTTGCTTAGTGAACAATGGAAACACCCCGGACAGTAGGGCTCGGAGAAAAGCCACGGCGGCCATAGCACTGGCCGAGTAGCTCAGGTAGCAGTCACTCAAGTAGGAATACAGCACGGTATCGAATTCATTCAACGCGTAACCCATCATTGCGAGAGGAATCGAGGGCACAATCCAGTGTATATTCGATATCTTTGGTGGAATGGTCCAGGCGAACCACCATAAACCCACCGCCAGCACTGGAGCACCGATCGCAAGGCCTAACAATTTATCTTCAGGCCGGACAGGAAGGTTCTTGCGCTGGCGAGTATCGAAGACCCGATTATCAAGTAGTCGTGTAAGAGCGCTGAACCAAATGCCGCAGGCACAGGCAAGAAAGGCGAGGGAGGATTGTGTTCGAGAGAACCCCATTGCTTCGTAAATCGGCTGTAGCGCTTCGGTAAACATGTAGAGAAGAGAAAAAGCGAAGGCAATCATCATGGCTATGATGAACACCAATGGCTCTCGGCAGAAGAGAATAGCGGGTCGGAATAGAGCCACCTTGAGAAAGGTGCGAAGGTCAGGGTGGTGATCATGATTTAATGCTTGGAGATCCTTTCCGGTGGTACGAGAAAGCTTAGCCACTTCTCGTGTTAGCAACAGAGATGGTCGAGATTCGCGGATGAAGATGAACAGGACACTTAGAACCCCGATGATCATCGCATAGATATAAAAGAGCCACCTCCTGCGAAGGGTGAGTCTGACGGCCCGGTGGGATACAAACGGGGGTGAACATACCAATTCAACAAGGTACTAACGTACGTGCCAATGATAGGTCCAATATTTAAGCCCAGGTTGGATGCAATAGTCCACAGGAACATCACCCAGATCCGTGGTCGCGAAGACCACATATCTTCGACACTACCTCCACCAACAGTATAGGGGATGGAAGCCAGCATCCCAGTCCCCACACGACCAATTATCACTGCAGCAAGGGAGTGAGGAACGCCTACTACCACACAGCAGACTGAACTCAAAGTACTGCTAATGAGATAGAGTCTCCTGCGACCAAAGCTTTCAGACCATGGGGGTAAGACGACTGTCCCTACGACCTGACCAAGCAGGAATCTATGGAACGTGAATCAGTCCACACAAAGCATTCGATTAGCATATGCGCTATGATGGGCTTACAATGTTACAAAGCAAAAGATGGATAACTCGGATCCAATCCCATATTCATGCTTCGCCTCTGAGGCTGCCGATGCCTATACCTGTTAGCGGTCACTTTTGATGTCACGGTTCTCTTGCACATACACCAGCAGTGCTACAAGCTGTCCTATCGAGAAGTTAGCCCGCAGCGGGTCCGATTCACCGATGGTCTGAGCATACAGGAAAAAGTCTAGCAGTAAGATGAGTCCCGTGTCAAAGCATTTCCGTAATATAGACCAATTCCTGGGATGAAGCGGATTATCACGGTGCCAGCGGATATACTGCCCATCTGGCGTCTGTTCTAGATGATGGTCTGCTAGATAGTCGCTTGGCAAGGAATTTCCGCCTGTTATGGAATTTGATCTGGAATTCATGACTCTCGAGGTAGAAATACGGCACGAATGCAAGAGTTCAATTAGAAGCTCCGTTGAAAGATTTTTCTTGAGCCTCTAGAAATCCGAACGTGCCTCAGAAGTGACAGTCCATGGTAAATGCGATGCTGTACTCTTCAAGATTAGTGGGCATGCCATTCTGTATATATTGGACCGAGAGCGCAAGGCCTTCGGAAACAAACTCTACATTCCGGTCAGGTACAGCTATTTTCCACAATTACACATACTTGTCAAGCAGATACGTCATATTTTAGTAAGTATATTTAACCCTTACATTGGGCTTGCGTTTCTATGTGGGCCTGGCGGGTACCATTGTCTAATTATTGCAGTGTCGCTCCTCAATATAACGGAAGAGGCATTTTTTTCAACCTACAATAACGTGCTAGTATAGCGGACTGAGCTGCAGGGGAACTGATCACCAGGGGTAACTCAGATTGTGGTGGAAATGCAAGTGTGTGGGCCCTTTACATTGTTGAGCAACATTATGACCATAGGTTAAATCTGACAGGATGGAAGGATAGCTAGCTACAGTACAGCCAGGTACGGAGTTGGACAGGGTCGTGTTCTTTAAATGTACGAGTCCGTTGGCATACACATGTTACTGTCCTACAGCTCACTTATACTTTACGTTTTGGTATGAAGATCTCCGTACCGAAGAACGTGTAGTGCGGTAGTCCCTTGCGTCGTAGTAGTATTAGTAATTCAGGATTGCTTCCACCTTCCCACATGGTTTCTTTGCACTAACAGTGAAGCATGCCCCTTAGCATGGGATAGCATGAGGAAGACCAAGTCAGAGGGTTGAACTTATGTATAGACTTTCCATGGCTACACATGGTATGAGCCCTCTGAGCTGGTCGAGTCAAAGTGGACAGATATAGTCTCAACTTAATCCACCGACTCTAATGCGCATAGGGGCAATTCGCGAAGACTCGCCAAGCATCGCATCGCGGAGTTATAATCCATTATGGTCCGCACGTTGTACATCGTGACAACGGCACCATATCTCGTTGATTGCACATTATCGCGGGTAATTAGTGAATGACGCTGGAAGTCAATGCTTCGGGCAAATATATCGATCATCTGTGCTTATCCCAGAGTCCAGGTGTGTGTGACAAGTGGTATAAGCAATTGCAATGGGGTAGGCGTTCTTCCGCGTCTGCACGTTTAAGATACTTTCTTGGTCCTCTTTGTGAATGATAGGCTCTTTCCAGAGCTGAATGAATGCGTGGGCATGTATTGTTCGGGACATTGGTGAGTGCGCTGTGTTCCCTGCCGCCGACAGGGCCGATGGGGGCGCCAATAAAAAAGAAACCGATAATTCCGCTAATGTCCCATCGGATGCGTGGGAACCTGTGTGCTGCGCTCTGTGCGCTACCCTCATTTTGATCAAACGGTTACGGAGCTCTTCCTGCTGGCATCTGTCTGCTGCTGGCCTTGAATACCCACGTCGTGGAGGTTACCAACCAGTTCTGGGCCGTCCGCACTATCAGCATTGAGCCAGCTCCAATGCTAATTTAGCGACCAATGGCTAGTATGTTGATCAAGATCGCGAACGGCCAGGCAGAGGTCATAGTGACGACGACAGAGGATGTTCTGGTAGAGAGACCGTGCTTACGTATGTCTGGACAGAGTCAATGGCAAAACCATAACGATCGCGAAGCGCAAGATATGGTAGGAGACGCAGCAGTGGGACAAAATTGGCTTGTGTGGGTGAAGAGAAGTAGATTGCCCTAGGGCAGCAGCATGAACTGTTGCTCGTCAAGGCTGCGCCATCTCACTATATAGTGGAGGGACTATTCCTTAACTTCTGTCCATGTTCGGGTCGATCTCGTTCAGATTTTGTTCGGATACCCGAGACTATGCCGCCAAGGCTGGATTAACCGGCGCGAGATGAGTCATTGATGAGGTTGAATTTAACGTCGGCATAGCTTGGCTGTAGTACTTGTCCAGAATAACGAGTCCGGTATCGCTTCCCCTGACATGAGTCATGTCGGTCCATATACGTAACTCTCTATCAAATACAACCGGCACGCCGGTGGCCGGGAGGCAATGTTGGTTGGAATAATGCCTTTGGCCTGACTCTTTTCCTTTACCACATACTCAGCGTGACATGTATAGAACACACCCTATCAGTCGGGCTGGCAATGCCCTGGCTCTTACCGTACGATGTCAACCAACCTCACTTGCTCGATCGCAGATTTGGGCTTGGAAGCTAGGAAGCATTGGACGAAAGATGACTACGGCTGTGACACAGTCGACGTAAGTCATATACCCCTAGTCCACAGGTCCTCATCGATTTGAATCGCTGTCGTGTGATCTCCTCAACCCTCGCTAATTCCGTGGGCATAAAGAAAAGCAGAACCCTCATCGAGAGCAAGCCTCCCCGGGACGGGCGCGGGTCATACTATGCCTTCAGCGAGCTCCCCATCAATTGAAGCAGACGAATCGTATGAGAATAGTTCAGGCTGTGTACGCGTCGTGGTACTAATGCAATCCATAGGCTTGTTGGCATGACGGGCGGCCAGATCTTTCACGAGATGATGCGAAGACACGGTGTCAAACATATCTGTACGAAGGTTAGGAGTCCCAGCATTCTTTTGGCTTACTGACACACATGTCGGCAGTTGGATACCCTGGTGGAACTATTCTTCCGGTCTTCGACGCCATCTACAATTCCAAGTATTTCGATTTCATCCTTCCTAAGCACGAACAAGGGGCAGGGCATATGGCCGAGGGGTATGCAAGGGCGTCAGGGAAGCCAGGTATCGTTCTGGTCACCTCCGGACCCGGTGCCACCAATGTCGTTACCCCGATGCAGGATGCTCTGTCCGATGGGACGCCGATGATCGTCTTCAGCGGCCAGGTCGTGACCACGGCGATCGGCAGCGATGCGTTCCAGGAAGCTGATATTCTCGGTATATCGCGCGGTTGCACAAAATGGAACGTCATGGTACGCAACGTTGCTGAGCTACCTCAGAGAATCAATGAGGCTTTTGAGATTGCGACGAGTGGCAGACCGGGCCCGGTTCTTGTGGATCTACCCAAGGACGTAACAGCGGGTATACTAAGAAAGGCCACCCCTACCGGGCCAGCGATACCTCGCATAGCGACCTACGCAAACACCGACGCGAACCAAACGTTACTCACCAAGTCGATCGCCAATGTCGCCAGGTTGATTAACACCGCGAAGAAACCCGTCATCTATGCAGGACAAGGTGCGATTCAGTCCCCGGGCGGACCTCGGGTGCTCCAGGAACTTGCAGAAAAGGCGTCCATACCGGTCACGACAACTCTGCAAGGCCTTGGAGCCTTCGACGAACTGAACGAGAAGTCCTTGCATATGCTGGGCATGCACGGCGCCGCCTATGCCAACATGGCTATGCAGGAAGCCGATCTTATTATAGCACTGGGGGCACGGTTCGACGATAGAGTGACACTAAACATCGCCAAGTTTGCACCTACAGCAAGGGCGGCAGCGGCAAAGGGTCTTGGGGGTATTGTACAGTTTGAGGTGCTACCCAAAAATATCAACAAGGTGGTTCAGTCCACTGAGGCTGTTGTCGGGGATCTCACGGAGAATTTGACCCACCTACTCCCCCTTTTGAGAAGGACCAGCATGACTGAGAGGCAAGAATGGTTTCAACAAATCAACGCGTGGAAAGCAAAGTGGCCGTGGAGTGCTTACAATCGTGATGATCGACCACATTCAATTAAACCCCAGTATGTAATTGAGGAGCTGAGTAAGCTCACTGCAGATCGCAAGCAGGAGACCATCATTACTACCGGGGTTGGCCAACATCAGATGTGGACTGCCCAGCACTTCCGTTGGCGTTATCCCCGTAGTATGATCACCTCTGGGGGTCTTGGTACGATGGGTTTTGGCCTTCCCGCTGCTATCGGCGCCAAGGTAGCGCGTCCAGATGCGCTTGTGATTGATATCGATGGGGACGCATCGTTTAGCATGACCTTGACAGAACTGACCACCGCCAGTCAATTCAATATCGGGGTCAAGGTCATCGTTCTAAACAACGAGGAGCAAGGAATGGTGACCCAGTGGCAAAATCTATTCTACGAGGATCGATACTCGCACACACACCAACGTAATCCAGACTTCATGGGCCTGGCAGGGGCAATGCACGTTGAACATCGACGTGTCAGCAAACCCGAAGACGTCGTTGACTCGCTCAAGTGGCTTATCCACACGGAAGGCCCCGCTCTCCTAGAGGTTATCACCGACAAGAAGGTACCAGTGCTGCCAATGGTTCCAGCGGGTTCAGGGCTGCATGAGTTCATTACATGGGACGCACATAAAGACAAGGAGAGAAGAAGTCTGATGCAGGACAGAACATGCGGGCTGCACGGATAAGGTTGGAAGCGGCCTTGTGGACAAGGCGTCAACCCTTTGTATATCTAGCTAAAACGTGACACTGTGAGGGCAGTGTTCCTCAAGAATTATACATAGCTGACATGGTCCAGCCGAGAATATCGGCTTGGGTCTTGTTCAAAGATATCCATGTATATGCACTTCATCCAAGGCCACGGATAACATACTTTCGCTGCCGAATGCCATGATAGTACAAACCCAACTCGGAAAGTCAGTAGTCAAGAGCCAAATGTCAAGTAGTATATGGAGCTACCGGTTTCAATAGTATCAATATAATATCAAACGCCTATAAAGAAGCCGCGATGAGTCTTTTGTATCCTCGCACTGCCTCTTCCAGTTCCCCGACCGTGATGGCCTCATTATCGGCATGGGCAACAAGGATGCTTCCAGGCCCATACAGATATCGCTTGACCCTTCGAGTCTCCTGATCATGGATCTCCAGTGCGGGGGCATCGGTTCCGTAGTTAACAGTGATCACTGGAAAGCCATCCACATCGACGTCGAAGTACTGGGGTAAAGCGCCTGTTTTGCGATCACCAAAATCCAGATAAACACTTTCGTCGTCTGTAGTAACGTCTGTCACCGCTTTCTCAACGATCACCCTTGTATCTTCTGGAGTTCCCGCTGCAAGGCGAACAGTGATCGCTGCTTCAGCATGCGCTGGGACGACGTTGGCGGCAACGCCACCATGGACTAAACCGATGTTCAAGGTTGACTTTCCCAAGGTTTCACTGCGAAGGAGACCACCGTTCTCGGGCGGAAGATCCTGCAGGGTATCCAGATGAGCGAGAATAGGAACGAGCGCAGAGATAGCACTTTGCCCTAGCCAGGGGTATCCCGAGTGCGCCGCTTTGCCCTCCGAGACCAGCTTGAATCCCAGAGTCCCTTTATGTGCCGCGACGAGGCTGAGCTCCGTTGGCTCTCCGAATATGACCGCACGGTATGTCGGAGGCGTCGGGTTGAGGTCGGAGTGGGAGAAATGTTTCATTCCCACGCCGCTGTTTTCTTCGCCGACATCGAACAACAACCCGATCGAGGCATTGGGATTTTCGCTGAGTGTTTCCAAGGCGGCAAACACGATCGCCGCAACACTCGCTTTGGCATCCACCGTACCACGGCCAGCAATTACTACGTCGGTACGATTGAAGGACCCCGTGTCTGAGGCTGGTGCATGGAGGGAGTAAGGGATGAAGGGCGGCACCGTGTCGATGTGGCTGGTCACCAACACGTCCGGATGCCTGTTCTTCCCAACATACGCGTAGATGTTGAATCTTTCTTCCTCCTCGTCGCTTTCCGCAGTGACCACTTGTTTCTCTACTGTCAGGTTCTGCGACGTGAGGAAATCCAACACAAAATCCCCCACGTGTTTCTCGTGTCCACTGATCGAGGGGATTTGCACGAGGGATCGGTGGAAGGAGAGCAGAGGCGATCCGTCGATGACTCGATCGAGATCCGGGGATAAATCGCCGAGCAAGGGATGTTGATGCTGTAGGGCCAGCGCCCCAGCTGTCACTACGGTAACACGAAAGAGATCAGTCGCCTTCATAGTCCAAAATCTCTGTCAATGGTGGACGGGGTGTGAGAAAAGCTTCATCGACACGATGAGGGGGGGAGGAATTGATAAGACAATCGGTCCCCGCTATGGCGCCTTGGCCTTTACACGATCCCCAGTGTCACTCGTTTACTATCTAGCCCTCGATTGACTTATCACGCAGGAAACATGCATGCTACCGGAGGCATTGAGTACCCTCGGCCCCCCTCCCTCCATACAGGACCCGTTACTGCCGCTTCTCCCCAACGTGTATATCCACATCATCCAAGACCGCTTGATTCTGCTTCGCCGCCGCCAGCCGGATTCTCTTTAATTTCCTCGTATCCACGTCGACCTTCCACGTAAATCCCCAAGTGATAAGATTCATAATGATGGCCATTCCCACGAACCCCATCGCAATCCCAAACGACGTCGTGTATCGTGGCGCGTACCGAGAATTAAACAGTTGAGACCCCACGGCCCCCCCAATTTGACCGTAGCTATTCGCAAAGGCGATGGCGAAGGCAGAACCCGTGGCACCCTCAGTGGTCTGCACGCGCCAGGGCCACATCATCACGTACCTGTCGAGCGTTAGCGTCTACGAAGTGATCAGATTATACAGGGGATGGGAAGCTTACCATGCGGTTGAGAGCCCGCCGGCTAGAATGGTTGCCGCGTACACGCCGCCGGTATTCGGAAAGGCATAGAGCACGCCATAGCACGCCTCGATGACAATCATGAAAGCGAGGGGAATGGCGGGCTGGGGAATCCTTCCCTTGTCGGCCAAGATACCAAAGACGACTGTCAAAAGTACTGCGAAAACCGCGGAAGGAATGTTTAACAATTGGGCTTCACCCATAGAGCTGCCACGACCATTAGCCAATCTGCCGCCAGGTTTCACTGTCGGAATAACTCACGTAAACCCAAGGTTGGCTATCACGGTTGGTTGGTAAAATGTAAGTCCGGTAGTGCCGACGGTGAAGAAGGCCCAACAGAGGAGGAAGAGCCATATTCTCTTGTTTTTCAGAGTCGTGATGAGTTCGCGCAGGTCGAAATTGGCTTCCGCTGCTCTCGGAGCGTTACGAGGGAGGCGCGCTTCAATGAACGTCTGCTCTCTCTCAGACAGCCAAGATGCTGTAGAGGGAACTATACAAGGGTTAGTCCAATGCAGCTCCTCCTACTGGTATGATGGTGATACGTACAGTCTGGTAAGAGGAAGTACGTAACGATCCCCAATATCACGGTGAAGATGCCTTCGGTCAAGACTAGCCTGGAAGATAGTCTCAATATCGTATCGTTGACTTTTCACACTGGAAGGTCCCTTACCATTTCCAGCCAGATAGCCCACCAGCTGTCACTCCGTTAAACGCAAAGGCAAGCACACCACTGATGACCGTGCTGAAGTTCCCGAGAAGTGTCACAAGGACTATCCGAGGGGCAATCTCATCCGGTCTATACCAGTAACATAACTGGACAAGCATGCCGGGCCACAGGCCGGCCTCGAAGAGACCAAGGAAAAAGCGAACCGCATACAGACCCTGTCGGTTAGTCACCGCTGCATGACAGCAGAGCACGACTCCCCAGGATACCTGTGGTTTTTAGCATTTAGGACTCCCTTATGACCAGTTCATTTGACTAACCATGATGCGGGCCTGCCAGATGGACGGTCGGGCGCCTTTCAGCAGAAGATTGGAAGGTGCCTCTGCGAGTATATAGGGGATCTTCAAGCAATTAGTATAAATCTTGGTCATACATCTGGCCCAACTCACGTAATACATGGTCGTCACCAGATTATACTGATCAGATGTCATTTTGAGCTCAGTTAAGATATTGCGAGACGTTCCTTTATCCATGGTTAGAGCATAGGATACCTGCCAAGGTTAGGATGGAGACTTGCATGTCATAATGAATCGCTGTGTAAACGTACATTTGTAAAATCGACACTCTTAACCATGTACATGATCGCTAAGAGTGGAATGAGGTGCCAGTCTATTCGTCGTAGTAACTTTTTTTCCTCTGCGCTACTAAGACTTGCTCGCGCGCGCATCAGATCGGCGTCGTAGCCTGGGATAACATCTCCTTCGTACTCAGGCAGCGAGTCATTTTCAGTTCTCTTGACATAGTGTACGTTTCCTCTTCCCTGGCCCGGTGATTCCTCTATTGAAATGTCGCTGGCTTTATTGTTTGTCGAAGTTGCTCTTGAGGCGTCGTCCTTTTCAGAAAGTCCCCCAGACATCTTGGGAAGCCAAAGAGCGAGCAGTCAAGATGTTTCCCGGGATGTGTAATGAAATACTAAGGGGGTTTCAAGGACTTTATGAGCTGCGTCCATAATTTCAAATTATCATAATTGGTCAGTGAGCTCGCTTATCGTTTGGCAATAGCCAAACCTAATGACGCAAGGAGAACCTCCTCGGTACGGAGGGCATAGGAATATGGCGTATCAATCCGACATACCCCGCAGATGGGAGATCGATTTGCTGATAAGATATAGAAATGGAATGCTCCCTTTCTTGCATAAAACTTGGAGCTAGACTTTGGAAGGCTAGTGGCAGTGCCGACTGTGTCGACTGGACACTGACATGCTAGCGAGCTGTGACATCGCGCATGGATGTGCAGAAACGGACACCGTCCAACCTCTTGCATACGACGGGATATATCGGCAAGTGCTATCCTTTGCATCCAGCTCGGCAATATCCTTCAGTCAGATACTTCTCTCAGGGCTTGGCTTCGTCTCAGTTTCCGCACGGCTTATCGTCACTTAATCCACCAATTAAGGCGATGCCAAGTTGTACTTATATCTCTACAGACGACTATGTGGATGCCACCCGATATTAGACCCACCTCTTGGCATAGATTAGGGTCAGAGGGTCTTTGACACTGTTTCTAGACACAGGGGCTACTATCATGGGGTGTCTCCCAGTGTTACTGTCATTCTCAACTGGAGAATGCTGTAGGTACATATACGCTTTCTTTCTTGCAGTCCTAAAGGGCAGCATTGACCTAGTTCAATCAGTAGGAAAAGAAGAATAGACTTCGTTCAGGGTATAAACATGAGTTAGAGGACGAAGTAAATGGAATGTCGAGTGAGGGTTGTCAATCCAACCCTGCATTGTGGAGCATTGGTAAAGTCATACTTTCACTCTGGACCCTGATGTGAGCGTCGGCATTAACGCTAGCTTTCGGTAACTTAAATCCAGCGAATGCGTATATTAGGTTCGCTTATTTCTCGATCTAGATTGCCTGTGTTCCTGAACGGAACAATGTATCGAGTTGATATACATACACTCATGCGACGAAGGAAAGCATGATACGACCCATGTCCAGCCGGCAAATTGTTGGGGTTGGGAGGCTCCACAGTTGAATGTAGCCACATTCCTCCCAGGGCGAAGAGGAGACACAACGCACCTCATGGTGTCGGACAGGTTTATTTTTTGACTTCGCCAACCACATTGGTGCCTTTGCAGGCCTAGATAACTTGGTGTGACACTAATATGGAGTCTAAAACTGCGTCAGAAACCGTTCGTATTGTGCATCCTTTCTAGACATGCGTTAGCATTGTCAACAGACGTATCAAAGTGGCCACAGCAAAAAAAAGACCAACCGCCAAGCCAGGCCGACATCGCAATGCTTGTTTGACACCTTAAGTGCCGCGATTGCTTCTTCTCTTTGTTCCAAGCTTGTCATCGCCTCCTCATATATGGTGGGGAATGTCAAATTACGCTAGGGTATGGCGCAATCATATCTGCCGACCATCTAAACCTGACCTCAGAATCACAGGTCTGGCTGGGCTGCCAGATATCTGCTTCTGCCTTTTTTCCATGCAATGTGTAAAGGATTGGTATAGAGTCTGCGCGCAAAGCAAATTACGATATGGGTGCACTGAACACCTTCCAACCTTTACAGGAGCTTAATTCAATACCGAGAAAAAAACGGCCAGGTCTTCTAGCTAGCCCCAAGATAAGAGATGGCGTGATGAGGAGTATCAATGAGCAATGAGGCCATGTCTAGTATGAATGTCATGTTCACATAGATTCAAATACGGTCGCAAATCCGGCTGTCAGCTGGGCTTTGACAGGCCAGCCACGCATCGAACATGGACCGCAGGAAAAGCGCCAGTGGATCAGGAAGTCTCCATCCAGATGATGGACAGAGTCACACCAGGGAGCAGATCAAGGTGCAGCCAATAAAGTCATGGAAAGGTTACATATGGGATACTTGGGAGCTTCCACCGGAGCAGCGCTGGCTGCTATTCAAAGTCGATGCCTTTGTCCTTACGTTTGCCTCAGTAAGTCATTCCCCTCTACGGAAGCAGAGACGATCCAGCTTAACGTTGATTACTAGATCGGTTACTTTCTAAAGAATCTGGATCTTAACAATATTAACAATGCCTTTCTCAGTGGCATGAAGGAGGACTTGAATATGTATGGCAATCAGCTGGTTACTAGCACGTCTATCTACACCGTGGGATATGTAATTGGGCAGATACCGTCCAACCTTTTGCTGACCAGAGTCTCGCCTCGATGGGTAATTCCGGCGGTATGACTCTCTTCCAGATTCTGTGCCCATCCAGTATGGTATATCGCTAACAGACTACTTGCAGCTGGAGGTCGGTTGGGGGATAGCCACGATTTGTACGTCCAGCGTGCAGTCGTATCGGTCACTATATGCCATCCGCTTTTTAGTTGGTCTTTTCGAGTGCGTATGTATCACCTTTTTCCAGTCGCACATTGCTGATTGTCCCTGTGCAGATCCGGCTTCTACCCTGGTATCCACTACCTACTCGGATCATGGTACACTCCACGTGAGATAGGTAAGCGAGCGATGGTTTTCTGGCTCGCCGGTTCGATTGGAACGTTATTCAGTGGATTCCTGCAAGCAGCCGCTTATACGAACCTGAACGGTGTTCACGGCCATGCTGGCTGGCGCTGGTTGTTTATCATCGATGGTATCATCACGTTACCGCTTGCCCTAGCCGGCTTCCTGTTCTTCCCTAACCTCCCGCAAGATGGGAAGAAAACGTGGTGGACGACCGAAGAGGAGCATGTCCTTTCGGTTAGGCGTATGGAGGCTGTTGGCCGTGCAGGAAAAGAGCCGTGGACCGTCGCCAAGGCTAAGCGAATCTTCCTCAGCTGGCATACCTATCTTCTACGTTTGTGGAACTCCTCCATTTGTTCAAGTGCCCACATAGACTAACTGAGCCTAGCTTTACTGTACATCGTCTGGAATAACGGTTACCCACAAGCCGGCATGGGGTACTGGTTAAAGAGCTTCAACACGACCCCTCCTCCGGTGCCGGGTACATCATTTTCGGTGCCGCAGATTAATAACTGTGAGTAGTCCTCCAAAAGTGCGCGGCACTCGTACTAAGCCTGTTATAGATCCTATGG
Source organism: Aspergillus bombycis (assembly GCF_001792695.1). Lineage (NCBI taxonomy): Eukaryota > Fungi > Ascomycota > Eurotiomycetes > Eurotiales > Aspergillaceae > Aspergillus > Aspergillus bombycis. The sequence continues at coordinate 125,801 of NW_019170027.1, read as the reverse complement.
TTACGACGGGAATTTTTGTTGTAGTAGCTTTGAGCTGGGGTTGGCTGTCCGATGGGTGTCGCGGTATACGGTGGCCTTTCATCTATGCGGGAGCCATCATCACGGTGAGCCCTCGAAGCCTTGGCTGCAGCTGTGCGCTCTATGCACAAGGTCACTGACTTCCATGCTCGATCTGTAGATGATTTTCTGTATACTTCTGCGACAGATGCCGCTCTATGACAATATCAAGGGCCGTATGGCTGTATATTGGCTGAGTAACATTGGCGTGAGTTCCTCCCCGCTTGCTCAATATGACAAAGTAGTCGATAAATGAGATATATCGTGCTCACTGAATGACAACAGAGCGGTGCTGGTCCGCTCATCTTGAGTTGGATCAACGAGATCTGTTCAGCGGACACCGAGAAAAGAGCTTTAATTGTCGGTTTAGCGAACGACCTTGCTTACGTCGTTCAGGCGGTGGTAAGTGCCTTGTAATCCAGAATTTTGTCTTATAGGAAATAAAACTAACGTATCTTGTTAGGCACCGAACTTTGTCTGGAAGACCACCGACTTCCCGGCTGCTAGGAAGGGCTATTTATGGGATATCGTCCTCCAGTGTCTACTCAGTGAGTCTCCTACGTGCACCGCTTGCTATTGTACCTGCTCCTAATTCATCGCGTGTTCTCTACAGTCGTTGTGACCGCTGCTATCCAGGTTCAGCTCTGGCGGGATAGAAGAAAGCCATCTGTTAGCGAAGAGAACGATGGCTTCTCATCTGACTCTCAGAGCGACGATCCACCACAGCAGGACAGTGATGTTGAGCAGGGGAAGATGGCCCGCACCGAGGTCGTCGCGGTACACAACTAAAATCAAATTCTTCATAACGTATAGAACTAAGCTCGAGTATCGGAATAGAATATACCGGACTATATCATGAGCTGCCTTTAAAGCCAGCGATAGCGACACTAGTTATCAACCCCCTATAAATATATATATTCCCAGCCATTCCAATGTGACACTTGATCGTCCCTGTGTACCGGAATTGAGCTTGGCATTGTTCGTCATGAACCTGGAAGCGGTGTCTGGCTTTAGTTGAAGTGACTACAGTTGCCCTAGGACCTCTTCTAAATATGCCGATTCGGGTGCCTGCAACTTCTTAACAACCTTCCCATGTTGATAAATAACTACCGTCGGCACGAAAGCTACCACCGCCTCATCAGCAATACTTCCTTGCTCCTCCACATCAACCTTGAAGAATTTCACGTTCTGGTACTGATTTGCGATTTGCCCAATCTTTGGCGCCAGACTCCTGCAAGGGCTGCACCATCTAGCCCAGACGTAGAGGATCGTGGGTTCGGTTGTGCAGTTACTTGGTGGTATTCTTCCAGGCTGTACGTGGATTTAGACAACTGGAGTAGATAGTGTTGGAGGGAGGTTGGTATAGATGAGGGGTCAACCTTTTGAGCCCATGCAGCGCCACTTTTCATATGCTAGTGCCTCGAGGAATGGTAGAGCTAAGACTGAAGAGATACGATGTTTGTGCTGGTGTCTGGCTGTTGACGAAGTGGGATGACGTGCATGAGATTCGTCCATGGACTTGACCTAGAGCCTGAATCCAAGGCCCAGGCTAACCGAAGTTGGTTAGAGATTGTTCTAGGATGATATCAAAGCGTTCTAAGCGAGGAGGCCAATAGGGTTGTTCAACGCAGACACAGCTGCCTACATCTGATGCTAAACATAACATGATTCGACATCTGGACAATTCATTCCTAGCGGTCCTGACCAATGGTTGGTCTGGAATAGTTAACACATTACAGCACCTAAGCAATGCGTAAGGGATTTACGGCCTTATGGAATAATTGCGAGTTCTGCATGTCAGTCTCCACCTGCTTCACCAACTCAACGAAAGTCAAATGTGCCTCCCCTGAGAGGCGACTCATCCCCATTCCAAACAAAACACGTCCCCCAGGAATAACACTCAAATCATTCTTTAATCGTGTACTAAAGCTTGTCTTTCGTATATTTAGGTTTCATACGCATCCAACCGGTGAACCGTTGCTGTGACTTGATGTGCAGATTTTATCACGAACCGTATGTCCTTGGTTGGGCCCGTCATGATTGCCAGATAGTTTCCTCAAAGCATAGTATTGCAGCCAAATATAGATTCCGAATGCAGCTCAGCTGAACTTGAACGTGGCAGGACACACGCAAGTACTATGTGGTCTATCAGAGCCCCGCTAAGTTACCGGATTTCTCGAACTGGTGGTCAACCTAGGCTGGCACACTTCGCAGGCTTCCCCTGGATTCAATAAATTCCTGAATGGACACTAATGCGCGTTTATGGTTTTAAGCATTTCCTTTCCAATATATAGTCAAACTCAAGCAATGGTGCGGCCGCACCAAGTAACAGTATGTGTATGAGCCTACCGGGGGCGATGAACAGCAAAAGGAGTTGGAGAGTCAATTTTGGACTTTTATGCCGTAATATTGCTACCACACCACGCCCACCAACAAAAAAGACCGTGTATATATTCCGGTATACAGTTGATAATATCTTTAGTGATGTATTAACACTCGAATTTGATATGGATAGGTGGATATACTAGACATCTCGCCATATATATATCTAACGTAGGCTGAGTTTATAGACTATGGTATACCCTCCTGCCAGTTGCAAAAAGCTACTAGTTTTATCATTCTACTATTCCTCATGACTTACTCTACAGGCTAGAAGGTCTATGAACTCGGTAGGATTATAGAGACAAGCTGGCGGAGAAAAGAAGTTGTTTGCCAACATGAGAGAGTACTAAAAGTCTTGATAAGTGGAGACCCTGTTGCTCTGCCACACTAAAAGAGGCTGTAAACGAACTCACCAATGATATGGCAGGATTCAAGAGAAGAGAAATGGCTGTCCAGCGTGGACCCACCGATGCCAGCAGGCCAAAACATTGATTTCATCCATGGAAATAGTACCGTGCGTACGGTGCACCGGGCCTAGATTACATTCTCCGGCCCGCTTACTCACTGAGACTTCTAACTGCTTACATATCTGATCCCTTATCGTCGAATGGGTACCCGATCTACGCAAGAGCGCTGAGTCCTGACTTGGCAAACACCCCCGGAGGCAGAAGAACATTCCACGTTTATCTTTGTGACTCAGGTTAATCCCCGGTGCTTAGCTCGCGATATGAGGAAAGAAAGACGTTCAGGACGCCAGTTACCCCACTTGACAATCAGTCTCGGAGGCGACGCACGGAGGCATCGTTGTGCTGTACGGGCTCGGGATTTGTAGACAGGAAACCGTCGAGGGATCGGCTGCTCCACCACGGCCTGCTTTGCGTGGGGGCTGGGAAGGTCAAGCACATTCCACTTCCATCGGTCCCAGGAATGAGTTCTAGTGCTTTTGAATTGCATAGAATTCAATGAGAAAACACAAGCTAAAAGGCTAAAAAAGGCTAGAAAGAAACCGAGAGACGGGGAAGCATTGCTGTGGGAGTCTTGGGTGTCATGGGAGTGTCCCAGACTCTCACACTCAAACAACAAGTATCGCTGGGCGAAGGATGCGTTATTGATCCACTTAGCCTCAAAGAGGTTAACTGCAGTGGCGATCAAAAGCTAAGCCACTGGAGTACGGGCTGGACAAGTCCCGGATTCGCCCAATGCATGTCCTCGGTAGTCAACTCATGGAGGGCCTTGCAGATCGCCGGACGCGCTAGCAGAAGGGTCATCTTGGGCCACTTCCCAGCAAGGCTGAGACAATCTGATCGATCCAAAAATGCTGCCTCCGTGAGTCCGGTGAACTTCGTTGTCCAAGACCACACGAGAACACGAATGATTTTGGTCGATATTTCTTTCCCACCGAGAAAGAGGCCTTGAGCAGATCCTGTACCTCGTGAACCCGATGACGACGAGGAATGTACTGCTCTTCCTGGGGCTCACTGGGTTGAGCCTCCAGGAGCCAGACATATTGAAGGACTTCTGCAGACTCTGGGGACACCAGACCGCGGTAATCGATCGCAAGTGCGACCTCTGTTAGATCTACTCAGAGTTGATCATCGATCCCACTGACCCATCTCAGGCTCTTCATCGACGGCGGCTTCGTGAACTATAACCCTCTGAGCGAATACCCCGACAATGCAACCAGTATGTGCATCATTTACCGTGAGGATTGTATGGCGATCACTCGCGATCACTAACCTCCCCTTTTGTGAAGATACCGCCCTGCTCTATGCGGACTTCGATGTCAACAATCAGGGGATGCCGGCCGTCTACAACAATCTGACAAAACCCGCCGATGCGCCCGATGTGAACGGAGGAATTCTGTGGCCCGACACCGTCAACAAGATGATCTATCTCTACGGCGGCGAGTTCGACCAAGCTTCCCCGGGCAACTTCTCGCTGTGGTCGTACGACGCTCTCTACAACCAGTGGAACACCGTCACCCCCGATTCCTCACAGGCGGGTATCAAACGGGCCAGCTACGGCGCTGGAGTAACGTTGCAAGATCGTGCGGCTGGCTTCTACTATGGCGGATGGCTATCGAACGCGTCGGTCCCGAATTGGGGATCGCAGCGCCCCAAGGCCTTGTCGACGATGCTGCAGTACAACATCCTGCAGAATACGTGGACGAATTCATCCGGTCCCGACACGGTCGGCCGTGCGGAAGGGGCCATGGTGTATATCCCAGCAAGTGAAGGCATGTTGGTGTATATCGGAGGCGTGCAGGCTGCCAATAATGGCACCACCGTTGGCCAGCCCATGGATGTGCGTACCTCATCATTACCCTCTGCGGTTGCCTGTCGACGACTCACATTTGGCAGGAGATTTTGCTCTACGACATCTCAGGTAGTAAGTGGTACACTCAAAAAGCGACCGGCGACGTCCCAGAGCGACGGAGGAGATTCTGTGCCGGTGTCACCTGGGCGGAAGACCATTCATCCTATAACATATATCTCTACGGGGGCATTGGCGCTCTAGGAGGTGTTGGCTTCGATGATATTTACATTCTGTCCATGCCCTCCTTCAAATGGATCAAATGGTACGTCTCAGGCCTTGCATCGGCCCATGGTGGTTAGTTAATCTGGTCTAGGTTTCCTGCCGGGCCCGGCACCGGTTATCCTAAGCATTCCATGTCCTGTACTGTTGTAGATGGGGCCCAGATGCTGTAAGTGCCACTCGAAACTAAGCGATGCTAACGTGGATATCTAATCAGAAGCAGTGTTATGGGCGGCACGCAGCCCAACTCCACGGACTGTGATGTGCCTCCGATATACGGAATGCATAACATGTACCTGGGCAAACAAAATCCGGAAGATGCGATGTGGGCAATGTTCCGATCCAACCTCACGAGCTACGAGGTTCCGTCCGAGATTATCTCTACCATTGGGGGATCGTACGTATCTCGGGTCAACGCATCCACACCTTTGACGCTGACTATTTGTCTCTAGCGCCACCGGGGGCGCCAATACCACTCAGCCTTCCGGCGGCTTCGATAACCGGGACCTTGCCGTTTTCTTTTCGCGCACATATACCGCACCAACCCGCTCACCCACCCGCACGATCCCAACACCATCCTCGGGGTCATCTGGTGGCTCTAAGCGGGTAGGCGCCATTGTCGGGGGCGTCATCGGCGGCGTCGCGGGGGTATCAATCCTGGCTGCCCTGCTGTTCTTTTACCTACGGAGAAAGAAGAAGAGTGTACCGACCGAAGAGGACCAACCGCAGCCACAGCAAGACACAAAAGATCCGGCCCTTGCGGGAGCCAGCGGACCGGATGAACATAGGAGAAGCGAGCTGTCGGCAGGATACCCCGGGCAACAGGAAGGCATCAGAAGCGAATTGCCTGCGGAAGTCGTTGCGCAACGACAATCGGCGAGAAGCGAGCTAGGAAGCCCGGCCCTTGTAGAGTTAGAGGGCGACACGGCGCCATACTCACCCTCCTCACCCACCTCGCCTCCTGGCTCTCCACTACCATCTCATCCCCTTGTCCCTGTTTCTCCACAACGCGGATCGGCTCCAACATCATGATACTAACGGTGGAAACCATGGCAGCCACCGCACTGGTACTCACAACCATAGCCATAAAGGAACACGTACACATAGTAGCATCACTTGCCCTCCCCCCAAACCGAGGAATGTCCGAGGTTTTGCCGGTCCCGTCCCCCGGATGAATGTCTGAATGTTTATAGATGATCTAACAGTTGATATGCCGTGGGACTTGGGCTGAGACTCTTTTCCTAGATTGTGCGATAATTCTTGTTCAAACATACTAATATCCAGTGTTTATATAATACTTTTCTACTATGTTAATTAACCTTTTCTTTTTTTTTTTGAACTATGGCTGCGGCACTATCCTCCCCATACACACTCGCCCTCCGCGAGTAATAGACCGGCTTTTTGCGAAAACGCTGGGAACGCCACATTCGCAGCCATGTGTTGGTACATACGACCAAGGTGTAAGCTCATCGTGGATCATTGATTCGAGTGATTGGTCGATTGGTGATGTCCCACAGCAGATTCTGCTTAGGGCTAATGTGCGCTCCGGCGTTCGACCCCCAGACGTGTGTATTGTACGTACCCCACCTGAGCCACGGCGAAACAAAAGATAACATTCTAGAACTGTCTCTCGAAAGGTTATGAGTGAAGGGTGGTCTGGAGTAATGGTCAGTCTTGCTCGGGCCACGAAATGACGGCGATGTTGCGGTGTACCTCACATCGAGGTTCATCCCTGCTTAGCGGTAAGGGATGCGGGATTCGAGAGATGCCTTCCTTTGATACAGATTTATGAGAGACCTGCAGGAGGCAATGTCAGGCTAGGTTAGGAGGGGCCTACCCAACCAAACTTCGTGTCAAGATAAGAGAGTTTCCATATCCATCAAGGTGTTGACTTATACAACTTTGCCACAGCAGATGTAGCGTCTGGGGATTCGGCTGCTTGTTGTTGGAGATTAGCCAAGTACGCAAGCTATTGAGAAGGCAAGCTCCGTCGATATTGTCTGTGGATTCGTCATATCCTTTTTTGCATCAATAAAATATCTATGGAGGAATCTATTCTTCGCCTAATCTTTGAAGAATTAAACAAGTCAAGGGAACAATTTAATATCCGGAAAGTTACAATTTAAAAATACATAAGCATAATCCAGGTGAAGCCAATTTGCAATTTCACGGTTCCTCCTCCGTTTCAATCGCTATCCCAAGTCACCGGAAGCCCAATGATACCCACGTCCCTGGTAGGAGGTGTCCACTGGATCTCCGATTTGGGGACCGCGAGCCTAAGGCTCGGGACTGTTTGGAATAAAGTGGCTACAAACGTGTCCAGTCGTGAGTTTCCAGGTCTTAGCATGGGATCTGTGAGCTTTTGACTTACAAAAGACAGTCTCTAGCTCCGCACGCGCAAGCCCTTCCGCGATGCACCGATGATCGCCGTATCCGAAGCCCAGGGCCTCCTCTTGTCCTCGCTTTCGGAACATGTCGAAGGTGTCTGGGTCGGGGAAGACCTCGGGATCACGATTAGCAGCTTGATTTGACGCAATGATGCCTTCGCCGGCTTTTATTTTCTGTGATTGTTAGCAGTTGATGAACGACAGGGAGAAGTATAGGATTCGGACTTGTCCACGAAGTTCGATATCCACGGTAGCCACACGCCGAGTAGCGAGTGCGGATGCTGTGTGGTAGCGACATAGTTCCTCTACAAATAGCTTGGAGAGCGATGGATCTTCCATTAACCGCGACAGTTGCTCTGGGTGCTCGAGCAGGGTCACCACGCCCTGAAGAGTCGATAGATCAGCCCAAGCTATTCAACCCTTCTGTGTTCCGGATAGTTTGGTCATACCAAGGCGATCATGCTTACAACGGTAGCGTTACCGGCCACCAAAAGAAGAAATGCTACCTGAACCACGTCAAGTTTCTCAAGGTGTCCTGGTTTCAATTGCTCCATGACCAGGGTGCTTATAACATCTTTGCCAGGGTGTGCAGTTTTCTTATCGACCAGTTTCTCCAAATAGTCCAGCAGCTCCCTACAGAGATATATCAGCCCTGTGTTTCAAGCACGTACACTTGACATGGAACGCCATTACTTGTTGGCAGCTTGGGCGGCAGCAGCAGTGCTACTTCCATTAGTCCGCGTCGCATCACACCCGCGTAAATATTCGAAGTCTTCATGCGGTATACCGAGTATATCATAGATGATCTATGACAGTGTCCGGTCATTAATCTATACGAACACGATATAAGACGATGGAAACGAATGACTCACATGGGAGGGTATTGGCAGAGCAAAATACTTCACAAGATCCACTTCTTTCCCATCCTTACCAACCGTGATCAACTCATTCAGATAATGCTGAACAGTGTCCCGAATGAACGGAAGGCGAGATTCAACGTATCCCTCATCGAAAAAGGCGCTAACCATGCTCCTGCCTCGCTGATTAACCCTAGGTATGCCGTGAGGAGGGATGCGGCAGACGTACCTTTGATGCATATGATCGGGAGGATCCATATCAACGAAGGTCGGCCGGTTTTTCGCAGCTGCCTTTCCACCAGGGGACATTTCTGGAAAGCCCTCTCGCTGACGAACCTGCGACAATATTAGTTAATCCCATCATACTGCACAGAGGCTAGTCCACATGATTGCACCTTGGAAAGTCTGGGGTCCGTAAGAACTTCGCGAACATCCTTGTGCTTTACCACCAACCATGGATGGCTCCCATCCCAAAGCTCGACGCGGGAAACAGGACATTCTCTGAGAAGACGGTGAAACTCTGCAGGTGGTTCATCGCCACTCGGGCGAGCGAAAGGGAATCTGGGATACGCTGGATCTAACTCGATATCAGCGTGAAAGTCCAGCGTTACCGTTAATATACGACATACCTGCACTCATTGTAAAGCTTGAACAATCTCTTTGTGCAGCAAGCTTATTCTGGTGTGTGTGTACCCTGTAATATATGCTATTCTACCTAGAGCCGATCACCCCACGATGTGTCATCCTGCGCCATCCCCTCCACTATCAGGCAATACCACATTGTCATGTCATATGAGACATTGTTTTGGATAGATTTTATTGGTGTGTGGTCCGCGGAAATGCTAGGAACAAGGTACACCCGCGGCTATTACGGGCTGTATGCATGGTTGGAAAAAAGCCATGAAGTCAGACCTGAGGAACCAAGGGTTCGTGGCATTGGTCTCGATTCATCTATTGTGTTGCTATTACCTTCCAGTTACTGGTGAATCAGCCCCTGACCACGTCATTCCAAGATGGAGATATTGGATGTGGGCTTTTGAATATCGGTCATCACTGTGCTATGGAAGTTAAACATAAGGTGTCTTGCATAGACCGCACTGGCCCAGAGTCAATTTAGGCTGGATGCTGACCGTCATTGAGAATTGATGTGCCAAGACTATCTTGCGCGTCTGTCCCACCAACCGTCCTTGTATTCACAATATCTTTTGACAAATGCACTGTATATCGCAGTTGGATATCATTTGTTCATCAATTAGCTAAGCTTACCTGGTAAAATCGCACTGTCCTTTGGCAGAGGGCGAGCTCCCAGAGGTTCGGATCTCCGACCATCTCCTTGGAACGCTCACATCCCAAACTTTGACCTCGAACATACACCACAAGGGCCTCCCGAATGGCTACATTTAGAAATGTCCTAAGTACTGCGCCACTTTCCGGTTTTCCCTCTGCTGAAACTTGATGGAAGGGATCCATGAACGACACGGGTGCTTTTGGTACTGGGATAGAAGTGAATCTTCAGGATTTAAGGATTATGGGTTATCGTTAAAGCAGCTTGATGAGGGGATTGAGAAGCTTTTGCAGCGTGTGGTAAGAAGCCAGGATGAGTGGAGGGAGTTGTCTCAAGCATTATGATTTCTGGGCTAACGGATCTATGTCTGTCATGAATAGAGATGTCACCAAAATCCCTGGGCGCCATGGAACTAACGATACTCAACCAGCCACCATGGGCCCGCGTTGATAGTAGTGGCTTACGTACGGCCGAGCGAACGCAAAGCCTTATCCCCTTAGCTTGTGGTCGTATGCAGTAGATCTAGTGACATTCAAATCCTATAGTACACACAATAGAGGACTACTCAGAGGAGATCCAAAAGCATTGTATGAAGCTATCGCACCCCTTGAACTTTCAGATTAGATACATATAAAACAAAGTCATATAGTATTAACAGGCTCATCCGAAAATAAATACGATAAAGATCCCAGAAGGTAACTGCGTTCAATAAACAGAAAGACTATTCAAGCCCTTCTATCTTCACACGAAATGCTCCTACTGCGTTCATGAGTCGCAGATGTAGGTTACATACCCTATTCTTCCAGACTTTCCTTGTCTATCATGGAAGCCGTAAACATCTTAGGAAATCCTGTCGCAAACACCTTCAAGAGCAAGGCAAAAGTGTATATTTACCAACGTTAATTCAAAAATGCCTTCTCTGTCGGTGATCCACAGTTGACCATAGTGTACGAAGATATATAACAGACGATATTAACAAACAGACCATCATACAGCATGACGGGAGAGCATATTTAACGTCATAGTAATTCGCAAAATTCCCCAATGACTTGATGCCCGGATATCTTAGCAGGAAATAAATCTGATCTACGGTAAAACTAAATGGTCGTTGATAATTCATCAAGCAAAAGCCGGGTTGACATGCGGAGATCTGAGCACGCCTTATACCCACCTCTTGACATTATTCTTGGCCGGCAGTAGACTAACGCACCCACGATGTTTCGCCTAGATCGTAAAGATACCTCAATTCTGCAAGTGGCTGGATGGTGCGACTCATATCAACTGTCACGTAATGAGCCGTAAACTGACATCTTCAGTATTCAATGTATATAATCTTCTAGAATGCTATGACTTGTCTCCCAAATCATCGACACAATGAGCTCTTCCTCGCGTCCATGGTATCGAATTCGGTGGTTCGCCGATGAGGACACGGCTGAGGAACGACGGCTGATCCTGAAGCTTGACCTGCTCATTGTCCCATATGCTTTCCTAGCTTACTGGGTGAAATATATCGACCAGGCGAACATTAGTGCGTTTTCTCTTCTACTCGTGTCGTCACTCATAGGTTAAGGGTTTTAGATAATGCCTACGTCTCTGGGGTTAAGGAGGATCTGAACCTCCAGGGCAATGACTTGGTTCAGCTGCAGACCATGTACACCGTCGGCGCGGTCGTGGGGCAGATTCCTTTTGTCTACCTATTCACCAAATTGCCCATTTCCTGGGTGATCCCAATTTTGGATATTGCTTGGGGTGTCTTCACGCTGTTACAGTTCCGAGCAACTTCCTTCAGCGAGCTAGCAGCCTATCGATTTCTGGTGGGATGGTTTGAAGTGTGTTGTCCTCAACTTGTTGTGAACCAATGCTGACTATCAGGCCGCCTTCTTTCCTGGGATGCATTATATATTCGGTAAGTTCTTCCACCCGCATGGATGGCATCAGGGCTGACACGTACAGGCGCCTGGTACCGTGGTGATGAAATCGCCCGTCGGGGTGGCTGTTTCTACGTCGGGCTCACACTGGGAACCCTCACAGCCAGTCTGATCCAATCCGGCGCATCAGCTCGACTCGATGGCGTGCATGGTCTCGCCGGTTGGCGATGGATGTACATCATCTGCGCTATCATCACCATCCCGGTCGGAATTATCGGTTTCTTCATCTTGCCCGGCACCCCCGACAAGCCCAACCGCATGGTTCTACAGCCCAAGGACGTTGATATCGCAAAGGCGCGACTTGCCCGAGTCGGCCATGGCTTTCACCCAGGCTTCCAATGGCGATCTGTGATTAACATCGCTCGGAATTGGAAGTTCTGGGCGATGCTTTGGCTAGACATCTTCTTTTGGAATGCCTGTCTGAATACTAGTGCCGGTGGATACTTGCTCTGGCTGAAAAGTCTGAATAGATTTTCAACAGCGCGGCTGAATGAACTGGCTGCTATCTCACCTGCTCTCGGTATCTTTTACACGTTGTTCATCTGTTTCGCGTCAGATCTCGTGCTGGGACCGGTATGGGCCATCACAGTCTCACATATCTGGAATATCATCGGCTTGGTCATTTTAATCGTGTGGAACGTGCCTGAATCTGCAAAATGGTTCGCCTTTCAAACGACCTACGCGGCCGTGGCGATGTCAAGTGTGCTATACGGCTGGATTAACAGTGAGTTGCGGGCATCGCCGGCGGAACGGTCGTTGGCGCTGGTTATCACCAACACGATTGCACAATCGACGACAGTGTGGACGCCGTTGTTGGTTTATAAGACAGTCGAAGGGCCGCGCTTTACCAAGGGGTATTCGTTTACGTTGGCGAGCGCGATCTGTCTCATTGCGACGGCGCAATTGATTCAGTACTTTCTCAAACGTGAAAAACGGTATGTCTCTCAGCCCGGGGTCATGGTTGAGCAATTATGCTAACTAACCGTGACAGAAAGGAGGAAAACCCCCCAACCGATAGGGAGAGCTCGATCGAGACACCAGTGCAGGCGCAAACGAAAGTTAGCTTGTAGACGAGAGTTGTTCACTGAGATGTATCCATCACGGAAGCTGTACTATCAATCACGCAATCCGACCCCGCGAAGACGGCATTCTTCACCTATCATTGATGGTTTCGTATCGGCCATCCTGCATGTTATATACTGTGGAGCGAGTGACGAATTATGACCCCTGTCAGACGCGAGATCAGATTCCGATGGTGCCAACGTCGACCTGAGGAATATCAACAATACATAGACAGAAAAGTACACCAAGTAGGATATCACCCATGGGCGACATGCAAAGCGATAGATCAATGCCGGTTCTGCTGAATAGCTTTCACCTTTCGAGAGTAGAACGTTGATCGCCCCGTCAAATGTACTGAATCAATGTCGTCCGTCGTGATTTGATACAATGTTCCGCTCCTTCGACTTGCTCATTGCATCCCTCCCGATGGCTACATTTACGTTGCTCCTTTCTTTACCCAAACTTTGGTTTTCAATTGCCTTACATCATTCAACATTATCAAACACTAACCGCGGAAGAGAGAACCAAATTGCAACACTGAATAGGCGGTTTGTTCCCACCGAAATGGAGCAGAAAACTACACAGCTATTCTCATGACTGCTATTGCCCTAAAGTTAGCTTGTTTGATCTATAGAGCTTGTACCATATCAAAGGGATGTTTAGGAGAATCGGTTCAGGTGGTAAAGATAATTTAATCGGTTTCTTGCATGATTGATGGACGTGTTCGCCTGCCACGAAAGATGGTTTTGCAAGTACGCCTGCCTAAGGCAGCCAGGCCGTCCAGGGCAATGGCAGGACATGTGATCTCCTTGGTCAGATGACATTGGTTGTATGTAGGACAGGCGACTTGTCCTGAGTTCGAGTGCAACGGAAAGTTACGGTTCAACCGGCCAGGATAGTGGGTGCCAGACCCGTTTAGCTCGGGAGAAATACCATAACCTCGCTTGTGCCTTTCTCCTTTCGGTATAAAAATCGCTCGAAGTCATGGCCGCCCCGATCGATACATATGACACGTACTATCCACGCCATTCGAACGATGCTATTTCGGTTTTCACTGCTCTGAAGGAATGGTTACCGGCCGAAATCGTCCTGGAGGTGTTAGACTACGCCGAATATTGGCTTCTATCCCGGGTCGCTAGAGCGGACGAAATGCAATATGAGGAGAGGGACTGTCGCGGGCAAACACCATACCTGATATCTGCACCCATTCAAGGCGAGCGGCACCCCGTGCAAAAGATCCAAATCACAGTCTGGAGCCATGACCAGGGGTGGAGTAGCTATCCCCAAGATCATGGCTCCTTCAACAATTCTTGGACATGGTTTGACCTTGGTATCGCCAGGCCGCCGGGGAGAGATGATATTTCCAAGAATGCGAACTTGCGGCTGGCAACCAATGTGCACGCAAGCAAGAAAACCGTGTGCCATGAGATTACCTACCGCAGTGATCAGAATCTGTGGTGGGTTCGAAACCTTCAAGCTGGCGATAGGATCTCTATCATTCCACGGGCGTTGTTTCCCGGCTGGCGGAACTTTGTGGAAAAGGCTTGTATTGAGATCTATACTACGCCGTTTTGACTTGACCATTCCAATTTATCGATGCCCAGGGGGGTACCATCACGCTACCCAACGATCTAGGCGCTGCATCTACAGACGCGACAAGTTTCCTTCTGAAATTCCTCAGCGCTGACCGGAAGGTTTATTACCATGATTCATGGGGAAGGTCAAGGGTTCCTTTTGACTCATGTTTAGTTGATCTGCCATGATGTTCTTTATTTGTTTATTCATATATTGAACAAATATTACGCATTATTCTGACATCGCCAATCACATTTGCTGGGTAAGAAGAAACCCAAAAGAGTTAACAGAGGGGAATTTTTCTAGAAATAAAAATTAATAAAATAGCCCATTTAAAGTGGTTTCAAGAGAACTCTCGTCCGGGGCCCATAGGGGGATTAAAAGATATCTAGGACGCACTAAATGGGATGTTCGAAGACTGTACATGACTTCCTATAGTCCCTTACGGAGGAACTGAAACATATTAACAAGCTACACTGCTACACCAAAACGAGATATTACGCTCGGAGGATGATAGGTTCTTGGCACCAAAGGGAGGGTCAACTGGTGAGTGCGGTTAATCATCAATCCCGAGAAAAATCTGAAACCTCGGCCACCACCGCATTTAATCATCTACCCAGGTTCATACAGAGACAGCCATACTATGGATCCAGAAATCCAGGACATGGACGTATCCAATAAATACTGCCCTATATGTGGGGTGGTTCTTCTCTGCGAAGATGAACCGGAAGACCCCTCCGAGACCCAGCGGCCATGGTACGCCGAAGTACGTGCGACGGTCAAGCAAGACTACTGTGACAATTTTATGACAGGTGTAGGTTTTCTTGGCTCCCGCGATATTCTCTGTGCTCCATTAGATGAAGAACTGGACTACAGTAACGCGATGGAGCTCGAGGATGTGGAATTGCTGAGAACGGAATCACCTCTGCACGGCTTTGGTCTCCACGATTCCTGTTGGATGTTGCTACAGGACCGTCTATGGCATACAATTGACTCGGAAGAAATTGCCCAGTCCCTGTATGATCAGTTTTTCTGCACTCCATCACCGCTGGAATCTAGTCTCTCTTTCGGTCATGATTATGGGGGTGCTAAGCGTTGGCAAAGAGCGTATGCCGACGTGCCGATGCCGGAGGACATGCCACTACTCTTGCAGACGGATCCATATGCTATTCCACTGCTGGAAAGGCTGGAGGAGAACGCACCTGATGTGGATGCCGGACGGGAAACTCACTCGGCATCTCCTACGTCGTCCACCGACATCAATACTGGATACCTCAACTCCTTCGGCCGAATGTCCTTAGAACTTCTTCACGAGGTTGTATCGTACTTATCGGTCCCTGAGCTCCTGGACCTAAGATATACATGTCGAGAGCTTGCACGACGTGTGGTATTTTGTAGCCTACCACAGTCCTTCTGGAAGAGACAGTTTGCTCGAGGCAACGACATGGATTTCCTCTTCCCTGATCTAGAACAAACACGGGATTGGTTCCGCTTATATCGCGGCACAGTTTCCATCCTTCACACCAAAGATCAATCCCCGGAAAGGCTCTCCCTGCTGAACCGCAAGAGAATCCGTGCGCTCCTGGAACCAATAGCATCTGTTGTAGAAGCGGACAGCGGACGATCGAAAGAGCCTCGCGGGCGCCGGGCTAACTGTCTGGAGTTTCGGCCTGGCCATTGGCTGGTATCAGAGGGCTTGACCCAATGGCGTGCGGAAAATATTTACACGGCATACATCAGCGTGGAATTGGAGGTTCTTCCACATGGATGCCGCGTCCCTCGCTACCGGATTAGCGCGTTCCCACATACCATGTTACATGGTGGAGAAATCAAAATATCAACTGTGCGGCTCGGGGCACGGGTGTTCATTTCTGGCATCAGTCATCATTCTCAAGATACACAAGTGACAACAGAACAGGCCGTCGGATATGGAGACTTGACCGGCGAGATAACGATCAATGTCCCTCCTGGGGCCATATTCAATCAAATCGAGCTTGCCTTTTGCCCAGAAGGCCTTCGGGGGATACGCTTTCATTTTGGCGGAAACACTATATCCGACTGGGTTGGGGATTCAGGTGATGAGAACATGAGCTATGGCGTCCTGCAAATCCCCCATTCGGCCAGTGGGGTATATCATATCCTTGCTGGTACAGATGTAAGCTTTTCTCCTACCACAAATGATTCAACGACTAACGAGTGCAAGACATATAAACTAACCGCTCTTGGAACCATTCATGACGAGGCACGGGCTGATACGTCTAATGATCCCTTTTGGCGGGATTATCCTCTCGATCTTACCTTACCTAATTCATATTTGTGGCAGTCCAAACGACCTAGCTATGACACTCTACAGATTTATCAGTTCCAACCCGACAACGTAGGGCCACCCTATCGTCCTTTGATGAATATTGACTTCGGAGGGCCCGGTGGCGAGTGGCTTGGTTCACTTATCAGCATGGAGGTGCATGTCTCATCTGAGTCCTCTCCGATCCTTGGCATGACATTCAACTACACGGATAAGGCCTTGCGGTTTGGTACATGTACACTGGCAAGACATTAACATTTTCCATTGATGGGCCAGGGGGGGAACGCATTATCGACGTTGTAGGGAGTACAACTGGCCATAGCGACTCCAGCACTATTTATGGCTTAAAGGTGTGTATCCCGCCTCTCCAAATGCCCATACTCTATCTCTAACAGGACTAGGTCACCACAAGCCTCAGTCGAGAAATAGAGTTCCAGCCTGACAATCCATGCGACGGCTCCAGGAGCCCAGGTATGCTTTCGCCAGATCGCCGATACGTTAATGAGCGTCCTCGGGGAAGCGTTATTACTGGATTTGTGGCCACACAACGCGTGAGTAGAACCACCCAAGATTTAGTGCTATCAAGTGCTTACAAATGACAGTGGGGTGAGGAGCACTTTATAGAGTTTGGTATACAAGTTCAATTGCTCGATAGGTCGGATGAAAGCCGGGGTGCATGACAACTTTACTGAGAGGTGGGTCCAGCTGATTAGATACAATCAGAACATAAAATTATATATCTGCTGGCGCACTCTGAAGCTATGCCTATGCGTTGGAGCTGTCCAACGAAGAGTTGTCCAATGAACCAGGCAAACATGCGAGCGTTGGCTGAGTCAAGGCTACGGCAGGTGTAATAAGATCTTCAAGAGATGTTCTGTTCAATGTCTCTGCTTCCCCCAGGGAGGATTTCAAGTCACTGTCTCGAGCAATCCGTTGAATGCCTTGTTCACGTTGACACCACCTCGACATCGTTCCAACCCGCCATCTTCCGCTTGGAAATATGATGTCAACACTCTAACTCGATCATCGGTCAATTCCCTGCGACCAAATAAGATACAGAAATGGCAGTGTATCTCTATCAACATCAGACGTAGATCACTATAGTTGGCTGCGTTGGGTTGCTTTGTCGCTCCTGTTCATACAAAAAAGGTAACAGGTCGTGATTAAATAGATAGCTATATCTGTTTATGTCTACTTGGCCATCGATACTTTCTTTTTGATTGTTTTCGCTCGTCTTTCAGGGCCAATAATAGTGTAGTGATTCTCCAGGCGGGTGGACATTTTGTGGGTATCATTTTCGCTGGACGTAAAATGCTCGAAATTTGAAAACGTCCAACGACTACGTTGAATGCTTGATTAGCCTCATGGACTACATCAGAGATCGATAGTTCCAGCGTAGGGAAAGAGATAATAGTATCAGCAGAATCTAAATCCCACGTCGCGGAATTCCCATATGATTACCGTATTAGTTCAATGGCACGGGGAATAGTTATCCATTGTTTCCTTAAAGCTTTGACTGCACCTCTGCATCCACAGTGTCTCTGGACTTTTCCTTATTCTGGTCCAGTTCCATTTATTAAATAATTGGGCTTTTGAAAATAGGATACGGGGCAAGGGTTGGGGCCAGATATGCATGATCATCCCGGCACCACAAGATAGCAATCTCTCTATACTGCATGTGCTGTTATTGGTTGTGGCTAAAGAGTCTGAACATATCCATCAAATGCGCGAATTCAATCTTGGGTTATAACCAGTCCGGCGGTCTCCAAGCTCACTGTGCCCCCGATAAAGCTTCCCCTGAGACTAGGGCGAAGCCTCTAACCTGAACCTGAACCCGCCATAGTCGAAGTGCCGTATATCGTTCGCTTCATGTATATTGAGTGGATCCGGCTCGGCTCAGGGCGCTCCTGAGTCTACTCCCCGCTTATCACGCGTTTCCTCTTGAATCTAGCCCTTGTATGTGTAGTATGTAGTGCTGTGCTGCCCTTTGGGCTTTGTCTGTAGATTTATTGGCAACACCGTGTTCGCGGAGCCTATTATGAAAGTTTTACGCCGGGCAACGGACGGGATTTGTGAGTGGATCATTCGCTCCAATTGCCCTGCCGCCTTGATTTCATGGCTTTGTTGATAAAT
The DNA here is from genome assembly GCF_001792695.1 of Aspergillus bombycis. Taxonomy (NCBI): domain Eukaryota; kingdom Fungi; phylum Ascomycota; class Eurotiomycetes; order Eurotiales; family Aspergillaceae; genus Aspergillus; species Aspergillus bombycis. The sequence continues at coordinate 107,295 of NW_019170027.1, read as the reverse complement.
GATAGGGTTTTTCTCGGGCGTTTGATTCTCTGTCGACGTTAGGTGACTTAAGACCAACATATATAGAACGAGGCTTCCCACCACAATTTAGCGAAAAGGCCAGCCCCATAGAATCGCAATCCCGAGTCGAAGGACACATTACGTTTCCCCAAGAAGCCCAATCCATTACCCCAACATGCAGCTCATCAAGATCATCACTATGGCTCTTCTCACGACGCTGGCTACGGCAGCGCCGCCTTCCTCGCCCGGCGGACGTGACAGGAGCAGATCCCTGACTGATGCGGAAATCAAGGAGATGAGGGGCCTCAACGCCTCTATGAGAGTGCGATTGAACGCGCTCCTCGCCGATATGGCGGTACGGAGTTGAATTCTAACAAGGCATGGAGATTCTAACCTGACTTACTATATTCAGCCGCCGAGGGTTCTTACCCAGGAGGATTATAATGAGGAGATGGCGTCAATTAAGAGTATTATGCACCGGATGCACGTGATACTCGGAATAGCCGATGAGGATCAGTATGTTCTTCTTCGTTATGCCCACTACATCCAGAAATATCTGCTAATGCCATGGTTGCTAGGGCCACCGCTGGGAATCAGCCCAACGCTGGGAATCAGCACAATGCTGGGAATAAACCCAATGGGGATGCTGGGCCTCCTAAGGGTGGTAGCAGCAACAACCATTAAACACAGGGTATCTGGTTTGTCAAGGGCAGCTTAAGTTTATCTCGTGATTAAAAAGCATGCATAGGCATACGAATGTTATTGAAGTTATCGATATATGTTCACTCTGCCCCATCTAAATAGTGAGAACGCGAAGGTCTCTCCTCAGTAGGCATTCGTTGCGGTTGCCTTGTTGAGTCTCTGACTGCCCCGAACATTTGCGCCGGCGTTGAAGTCCTGATGAAAGATGAAAAGTTGTGCCGATGTAGTACCTATACGGATCTGGTTCCTCCCCCGGTGATGGCTAGACAGCATATCTAATGGGAAGGCTATATACTATATAGCCATCCAGCTGCATCATTATTGGACTCGTGACAATCCCAACTTCTCTTTGACAGTACTCCTGTGGGATTATACTATAAAATAGCCGAACCAGAGATGCCATGGCTGATATTCAGTATATATTATGAATACCAAATAAAGGTGTAGTAGCTTTAGAACCATTTATACTCGAGGTATTGGTAGGTTACAACAGTCGACTCATTAGGTTCTGCTGAGCTACCCTGGTATCAGCCGTGGTACTTTCTAGTCAGTGAACTACAACTAGTCTGATACCAGCTGACTGCAGAGTGGCGGTGAGCATGCCAAGATCTGCAGGGGGCAATCTTTTTCCTGCCCTGAGAAGCATAAAAGTGGGTTTTTTGTAACATGCAGGAGAATCTGAATGGACCGATTCTTCAGTCTTCACAGGTCACCCAAGGCCGCGGAGCCAGATCACAGTACAATGCTGGTACTAGTGATTTGAGGTTCCACCATGGCACTAATCTAACAATACACTATTGAAAAATAATCGCTCTTCTGGTGTGGCTGACGCTGTACGGTCCGTTGTTGTGAGGGTGAACATTTCCGGATCGGCACTAAGACTACAGCCCAGATGTATGACCCACCAATGAACAGTTCATCGATTCACTTGGGTTTGCTCGGTAGCCAGTCATGGGCCTCATGGCGGGAGGCAGGCGCAGTGTAATTCCGTAGATCTGGCGTATAAAATGACAATTGTTTCAACTGTAGATTTTCCGTCATCCTCTGCTCGTGTCCTGAGCTGATCATCCGACTTGAGCGCCCACAGCATGCATTTTTACAAACCAACCTCCCCAATTATCCCGCGCCCGAATCCCATGAAAGTTCTGATATTAGGATTGCCACGGACAGGTACCACTTGTACGTTAGAAGCCAAGTGAATTGTCACAACAAAAGTATCTAATATGGAAGGTCGTAGCTCTGTACGCAGCTCTGAAGGTTCTCGGGTTCAACACATACCACTACAACGAAATCGTTAAGAACAAAAACAATCAACACTTTCAGCTCTGGTTGAAGGCCCTACAAGCAAAGTACGATGGTATCGATACGCCTTTCAAGGGAGAAGACTTCGACCAAATGCTTTGGAACTATGATGTAAGAACAGAATCCCTGCCTTCTACTTTCTCTTTCGAGCAACAGAAGACGACGACATGGCCATCCACACATTATGCCCATTAAGGTCTGGTATAGATGATATTAATCTATGTAATTATCAGGCTGCCTCAGCAGACCCCTGCTGCTTTTTTGTCGAGGAGATGATCGCAGCATACCCAGATGCCAAAGTGATTTTGACAACCCGCTCTCGCGAGGCATGGTTCAGATCCATGCAGGCCTTCCTCCTTGAAATACTTTCTTGGAAGTCCTGGCCGGTGTTGAGTTTCTTTGATGATGAGTTCTCTGGACCATACTATCGATTCCTCAATCAGACAATGTCTATTTTATCAAAAGGCCTCGTACCATACAGCCCGTCGGCGTACCCGGCAATTCTGGAGTCTTTTGACGATCACAATGATTTCATTCGCCGCACCGTGCCAAAGGAGAGGCTTTTGGAATTCCATCCAAGTGATGGGTGGAGCCCGTTGTGCGAGTTCCTGGACCTGCCAGCCCCAGAGGGTGATTTTCCGTACTTGAACGCAGCACAGGACGCCATGAAACAGGAGCAGGCACAGTATTGGTCGAGATGGTCTTGGGTTGCTAAGCGACTGGGTAAGAGGTGTGGCTTGGTATTGCTAGCATTTATCGTGGTGAAAGGGCTAGCTATTAGTTCATAGTAATGTGAGCTGAGCATATTGCTTTTCGATGCCTGCATTGATCGGTAAAGGACGGCATGTAGTCCCACGTGGCCAGAGCAATGCTGGAAACCCATATGTGAATCCGCGCGACTCAGGCGACAATCGAATCGTGCATTGGAAGGAGTTAGGCTGTTAGCTAAGCTTTCCCAAAGACTGAACTTATTGTGGTCCGGCTCTATGGCTGTATGTACCCAATTCCCACTTCAAGTAGAGGTGTATCTAGTGTGAGAGTCGTTGCTTTATCAAATACGTCCAATACAGAAACATGCGCATTTTGTTAAACAGTTAGTCGATCCCTGTGCGTCAAAATGTTGATGTGGACATCGCGCAAGAGGCGGATATCTGCACATGTATGGGATAGCCCATTACAATATAGAGCCATGGAACCTTCCCCCGGATGTGATTCTTGTTAGAAAGGCTTGCCATCTATGGAACCTCCAGAAAGTTGTCATCCTAGTAGTACGATGTTCTCACCATACCTGCTAACGGCACCAAAAGGCATACATGTACATTCGCCTCAAATGGACACCACCAGCCAGGCGACTGAGCGGCGGTTTCGAGCGGCATAATAACACAGAGTTGTTGCACAGTTCACCCAGTCTTATTTCGCAAGTAAAAGGATTGAATTGTGATAGATCGCCCATCCCCCGGTCTACCAACCAGCCAGATAAACGGCACCGGTCGTGCTTGCGCGATTCTAATCAATTCCTGTTTACTATCTTCCAGTTCAAGCTCTTCGTTCGCAACCGAACGCCTAGCCACCCCAAGGCAATAGCCGAAAATGTGATGGAATAATATATTGTCACAGTAGCGAACTGAAAATTTCCCAAGCAAAATTTCCCATGGCGCCGGTTGTCGCAGATATTCGCGCAGTGTTTGATGGAAAAATGTCACAACTGAGGACATCCAGTTGTACTTCCCATCCGTCCTGCTCACCTCAACAAGGCCGCCTAGTTTACTTTTTAGACGCGCGGCCATTTGGTTGCTTCGAAGATGCATATTATCTGGCAAAAAACCTTCAGCGGGATATGTAAGCACGCCAAGATCGTCGTTTTCGATAAACGATAGCATCACACACTGTGGGTTGCCTGAGTCCAGCATGAGGCGAAAGATTCTTACAGCCTGCCGGCGGTAACCAGGATCAATCATCCGCAGCATTCGATCATAGAATTGCTCCAGTTCCGGCGGTAGCGCCTGTACGCGCCGTTCTAGCTCGTCGATCCAATCATACTGATCAAGTCCATCGAGCAACGACCACACGGCCAGCTGCACCCAAAGGAAGACACCGCACGCCTGCTCGACCACGCTAGAGACCAGGGTTTGGAACCGAGCGACATGTTCAGTGCGTAGGATCTGCTCGTACCGGCTATGAGATCCCAGATGGGCGTACACATACCGATAAATATCATTGTAGGTCAGCTCCTGCAGTTTGAGATGCGGGCAGTTTTTGAAGGCCTCTTCAAAGGCTGGGTGCGACCGACTGGATAAGCACAGCTTGTGCCAGCGCGAGTCTCCAAATTTGCTGTCGGCCAACTCGGTGACAAACCGTGAAATCTCTCGATCGGATCCCTCATATTCATCGAGCCCATCAATGAAGAGGCATACCCGGACTGCCGAGACGGTCAGCGCCAGTACTGATCGAAACGCCACATGTAACTCCGTCAACGAAAACTCCTCATCTGTAGGCCGACTGAATGATTTAGTCGTCCGGAGCCTCTGCAATCGTGACCACGAACCGGCAAAAGCTTGCGGAATCCAAGATGGATTCCAGCCAAGTAATTGGAGCAGGAGTGCTCGAAGTAACCCAGCGCGGCTCTTTTCGAGCACGCTTCCCCGATCATAGAAGTAGAAATGACCGATGATGACGGGAGTCTCGCCCGCCCAATGTTGTAAATGTGTTGAGGTTTGTGGGTCGGTGCGAATAAGTTTCATCAACGTTGACTTTCCAGATCCGGCTTTGCCACTAACCCAGTAGATGCCACTCCCTTCGCGGAGCCATGATGCGAATCCTGCTCTTACCTGTCGGTGTCGTACCTCCAGGTTGTGGTCATTGTTGGCGAACGAGGCATCATGGCTGAGAATCCAGGAGAACGTCTGGCTGTGCGCCCCAGCTATTTCTTCATGACGGCTGTGGATTCGGGGAAAGTTGAGCATCTCGAGAACAACTACAACCTTATCAGCAACGCTGCCTTCTTAATAAATACGGGCATTCCAACTTTGTTTAATCTCTTCTTCTTCCTCATGCTGCGACGGCGGTGCTAGAAGGGGGGAAACGAGATTAGCGCCCAATCTTAACTCGTCCCTGTATGGGTTTGTACAATGGAGGCACTACCCACCCTCGATAAAGACGGATTTAACAGCTTTGTCTGTCCGAGTGTATCGCTCCAGCAGGGCCTTTATTGTTGAGGCGGACGTTAGAGCCGCAAAGTCCTGCCATTTTTTGTTTTTGTGGCTGTCCGCATAGTCGCAGACTCCCTTCACCACAACGGATCGAATTTCATCCCAAATTCCCGCGCTTTCCATCTCAAAGGCAATGACTTGGTCATTATGTGTAAACATTTCTCGATGTTCACCCGACTTCATCACCATGTCACCAGATGCGATCCGTCCGATATGGATAGCCGGGTCTTGTGCCTCCTTTTTGCCCTCGTGCTCCAGGTGTTGCTTCGCGTCCAGTTTTTCTCTGTGCACCAGAAAGCGCTCGTTACACGGGATGTCTGTACAGATTGCATGATATGCCTCCGTGCAAATACTATCTAAGGCCGTACTGCAATCCTTGCAATCCCCGTATAGTGACGAACCATGATGTTTGTGTCGATAGCGCGGGTCGAACAGCTTATCCTCCGCCGTGCCGGGATAAACATATTTGCTTCGACGTTTCTTGCGCCTTGCCAGATCCTGGAGACGCCGCAAGTACTGCGCCGTGCGCTCCTGAAGACGTTCCCGCCCGAGCTCTGTCTGGAGAATTGCAAGCAGGGAGCGGACATCCCGGTCTGGCCGTCCCAGATTATCATCCAAGGTATCCTTGCGCACCAACTGGCCTGGATTCTGCCTTCCAAAGTCATACTGGATGACGGTCTTGCTGATCACGACATCGCCCAGTAGGATCTCATCGCCCGTCTCCGGGTGTTTGGGTGTTCCACCACAGATTCCCGCAAGAAAGGCAAGCTTCAGGCCGGGATAGCTCGATCGAAGATTGGCGGCGGCGGCGGCGGCGCTGGCCTTGCCCATGTTAGGTAAAAGGGCCAGAACAACATTATAATTCCCGATCTGTCCCGTCGTGTAGTAGTTTGTGTCGCCAGCAGCGCGTCCGTACTGGTCTCCACTCTCATCCCAAAACCGATCAAAGAGGAGAGAGACTGCGTCGTACTCCAGTGGCAACGCGCAAATGATCGCGATCTCGAACTCTTCACGTTGCGAGGGTCGTCGGGGTCTGGACATAGCGGGGAAAGACAGCCAGCCTGGTCTGGTTGTAACCCATCGAATCCCGCAGAGGCGGTGCTGGCTGTCAACTACTTCGTTGCGATGCGGTCGTAGAGCAGGCCCACAAGATACACTCATGGACTCCAGACCAAGGAAGTTTGTTTCACTCTTTGAATGCCCCTTGATCGTCCGATCTCTTGACCCCGTGATGAATGGGGCGGTGTTTGCCGCGGGAGTTTCAATCGACAGCCTTGTTGTCCGCCTGGCGCAGTGCGGCACACTAAATCGACCACCCAGTCACATCCTAGTATCTTCATGACAGTAACAGCAGTAAATTACAATACATGTATTCGATGGTCTTTCGCCTTCAGTCGATCTGGTCGGTCCAGCACCAGAGCCATCCTCTCTTGACTATGTATACAGCAAGTTCTATAGTCGCTCACGCGAAGTGTACAGCTAATACCCCCCTTTGCGCCAATACAACTGTCACCAACTCGGTTCGAGTCCTTTAAACAGAAGCTTCGAAGTCAAAGGCCTTCACCCCATGGTTCCTGATGAGGAAGTTGGATGTATCGAGGCCCCCGGTGTTGTGGCCGTCACCGAGATCTTGTGTACCTGGAGCGCTTTCTCTCTGAAATCTCCTCCGTTGGGAAGCTAACTGCCCGATGCTTTGTTACTTCATAAAGAAAGTCAATACATTTTGGAGCAAGTGAAAAGCCAGGTGTTATCGAAGTATAGTAGATTAAACCCTCACGTTGAAGCGCTGTCTTCGGGTAGTAGGGGTTCCCCATTCATCCTCCCACCTTGGAAATCGTCTGCAGCGTTGAAAGAGCCCGGTGGCCGTCTGTCCTATCCTCAGGGAGAAGGATGTCTCTGGATTCGATATAGAAAGGCATCTTCCTCAAGATATAGCGACAACACCTCCTCCTTGTATCTTAGTAACCGACCTATCGAAGAGCATCGGGTAAATTATATTTCACATCATGAGCCTGTGCTATGTAAGAATGGGTTGATAGATTGGGCAAGGCATGACATTACTAACCACGGTATATTCCAACTTCGCCATGGAGATATATGGGCTATTTGGAGTATAATGAACAACAACGTGACTTGCGGGCGTTAGGGGATGTTTACTTTTAGTTTAAAAACAGATGTTGGAATACTATAGCGGGAGGTCCTAGGATTGAAGAAACTGTGGATCTACAGTGCCGGCACCGTGTCTTGCTTTTCGTGTCGAAAGTCTACTATACAGGACGTATATTTTTAGATTCATTAAATAAGTTCCATATTGCCACAGTGATTTTCCAGAATCTGCCGTACCGATACCATGGCTCGAAGAATTACTTTCCACGGTATCCATTGATAAAAAATAATGGGATCGTACATCAGTGGGAGAACGGAAAAATATAATGAAAACTAAGCCTACTGACACCATGGTTCTACCATCCCATTTGAGTTTTCTGCCCTTCAACTGGAATCAAACCAAGTATACAGCCCGCACTGGTTCTTCAACCCTAGAACCTCCCGCGAGGTATTTCTACTAGGTACCGACTACGGGAATACGTGCTGCGCGGGCCTGAAGAAATAGCAAATAGATCATCAATCGCAAGCTGAACCATGTATATACATGAGGAAATACGTGGTCCATAAGGAAGCAATCCTCGTTTCCAGTTTGTCGTTTCCAATTTGTCGTTTCCAAATGCATCATTCCACCAAAGTACCTACCATCTGTCCCTATAGTGCAATGTGCCATCTTAACAGGCGGGGAGGGGGCCTAATGGAATAATATTAGTCTCTGTTCCCCAGGATTTCCGGTTAAAATTAACTCACCGCTCCATCCGATATACGCAGCGTTCGCCATCGCAACCCAGTAACCATTCGTCAACTTGGCCCAACCCCTAGTGGCAATGTGATTAGCTCTGCCCGCTATGTCCGCCTACTGAGAGAAACGTACTTGTCACCATTGACCGGTGTAGTGTTGGACCGAGTGTAGCAGACCAAGCTGAGCTTAGTTCCCTTGGCATATTGACCAACCGCGGTGCAGCTAGTCCGGGGACAAGTACGGTAGCGGAGTCCATCGGTCTTGACGTATCCGCTGACCGCTCGCTTCTCCAAGTCCCGCTCGTCGAGGTTCAGGGCAGGAATCTCTGGACCAGTGTAGAAGGTAGGGGCGGCATCTGCTGCATCCTCAGGCATTGCTGCGCTGAAGGCCGTCGCGGGCAAGAGGGTGGCAAGAGCAATAAGGGAGAACTTCATTTTGATACTATGCTCAGGGAATAGCTGGATATGCTTGTGAATCTTGAGATTTTGGCAGTTGAACGGAACTCGATGGGAGGATACAGGGTGGCTTTATATGCTACGGTTGCCATGCCCATGATGTACTCAACACTGAGCCACCACCCGGGGGCGGCAAATGTATGCCATCATTAAACCTGCAGCAGCGTATGATCAAGTAGCAAGGATCGATACGAGATAGAAGAAGAGGATGTATCCATTGTGCTCGTATCACCGTCAATGCTTCCCAACACTAGACCACGGGAGTTATTCGTATTTTCCCTATACGGCCTTGGCGAATTTGAATCTTCTTGATTTCGGTGCAGCGAGAGTATAATCAGGTCAGTACACCCCGCGACAATATGATTGGGCGGTTTGAGTAGATCTTTGCAGATCCGGGATGAGCCTGATCTTCCTCCCGGACTAGTTTGGGGCGTCCTCTTGCAGAACCTCGTATTATTATATTAGACCAGGCAGTCTCCCACGGCTGGGCATGAGGAGAAAGGGGGAATACGATATTCATCCGCCTCTCAAATCGCGTCGGCCCTACCAAGGAGACTTCGCTGCTATATTAGTGTGCTTGGCAATAGCTGGTCCCTTGTGTCTAGGGAATAACATCGTATTCAGAGTGTCTAACTGGAAGTAATCTCTCCGGTAGCAGTTAGAGTTTCCTCACTGGCAAACGCATGACAGTCTGCCATGTTGGCACCTCGGCTGCAGCACCGATGCCGTATCCTCTCTGGTAGCGAAGAATCTCCTTGTTCAATACAGTGCATTGTTGAAAAAGAAAACTCACTTGGGAGGCTATCTACGCCTTGGGTCTCCAGTGAGCCTCTCCTCCGCTCCCCCCTTGCTGCATTCTAAGCTGTAACCGAGCGATGTAACCCAAGGGGCCGAGCCCTTTGGTAGCGCGAGCATCTGGTCAAACTGAGTGTGATACCGGCTGCAGAATGTGAAAAGATTACAAGAGGCTCTAGCGTTCGAGAGGAGCCGTCTCCTATAGGCGTACATGCATCGACGATTCAGCTCTGAGGAGAGGCCCAGCTTGTGGACCATTGAGTTGCCTCTCGTGGGTTTTCTTTTTCCCTTCAAACGAGCCTCATGCGGGGTCCATGCAGTAGGTGAGATCGAGTCAAACATTCTTTGGGGTCAATCATTGTAGGAATTTCATATTGTCAACAACGCGCATTTAAGACGTTAAAGGGCGGGGGGCAATATCTCTGTACCCTGTACGTACGCAGAAGACATTGTCGGGTATTCTCCAGCTGTAAGACTTGGAAGTCAAGGTAAACAAAGGCATGTTACTTGTCGAAGGGGGGAGATACGTCCAGACATTAACGGTAGTTGATGTGTGATGGAAGTCCGCCAACCAAGAAGAAAAAAGAAAAAAGTCGGCCCGAGCCGTGGATCGAACGCGGGACCTCTTTCCAATATGCTTGGGTTATAGGGAAACATCCAGCGCTGGGCAACCGCCTCCTGCTAAAGGCTCAGCTTCTCCAACAAGGCAGGGAGAATAGTTACCTGGTACAATTTCGACTTGGTAAGTCGCAGTTAGAAGTATATCATTTGATGAGCAGTGAGCAATGGAATTACTCGATGGTCGATTACTTTCGTGTTAAAAGGGTGGATTTGCAGTATTCATGGATCAAGTGCCGAAATTCCGTGAAATCATATGCGGATCCCGGATATATATATTGGGTGGTTCCCAGTTCAATCGCCAACCATTATTAACGGTGTGTTCACATAAAGTGGACATAATTTGCCAATTTCAAAGATACATGGGAAGATACCTTGATATTTGGTGTGTACTGCAAGAGAAAAGGGACAACAGAGGGATCTACAACATGGATACTGATCAAACAGGTCGCCTACAGCAAGAAGGACCAAAGGTCTATGGTAAGTCAAAAATGATACTAGATACTGAATAGATTTCCTTAATATATTACAACCAATTTCAAAGATTGAACAGTCCGCTTCGCTGCTTTCCGCGGGGATACACGACCAAGGCCGAAAAAAACAACCCCACGGTGATACCCAGAGCGGTTTGAACCATACTAAGGCCCAGGCCGTACAAGGACTGCTGCACGGCCGTGTTGGAGCTGGACGTTTTAGCGACCGTATTATTTTTGACCGACTCAGCATAGGCCAACCCCGACATGATCGATCCGCTCGTCGCCAGACCTGACGAGACCAGGGTGAACATGCCCGGGACAATGGCCGCCGCCGCATGCCCATGCCATAGACGCGAATACAAGTTGGCAAGCAGCCCAATGGCAAACGCGGAAATAGTACTCGCCAGTCTACTATCCAACGCCTGGCTGAAATAGTTCGCTACGTACCCGCTCACACCCAGGAAGACCGTGACCGGCAGTTGTTTCCACCTCGCCTGGTTGAGCACCGCGGCGACCGCACAGTAGATCGCGACGAAGACAAAGTGCTGAATGTATTCGTTGCCATAGATCGAGAGACTCGCCGACGGGCAAGAGGACTCCGTGGTGGCATTGCTGTCGAGAAGACCGTAGATCGTGATGCCCACCGTGATGCCGTATCCCAAAAAGAGGGAGTAGATGATCGTATAAACTAATCGGATCGAGCCGGCCACGATCTGGTGGGACTGCAACTCAAGACTGCTACACAGAACGGAGAAGCCAGGTAGGATGAGTGCGATTGAGGACTGGGTCAGAGCAGAAAAACAAAAAACAGGCTCGCCACCGACTCGAATGCTTCCAAATGCGCGGGCCAAGAATGACATCAGGATAGCGACGCTGACCTCGAAGACGTTGGAATAGACGGGTGACGCCGGGGCGAGCACATTCTGCATGAACCCAAGCAGGCAGCCGAGGACAAAGATAATCGGCATATCGATCGGCCGCGCGTCAAAGGCCCAGGGCCCGACGGCGACGCTGGCTAACCCCGACAGGAAGATTAAGCTCCACGCGCTATGGTAGCGACTTTTACGCTCCATGAGCTGGTTGAGTTCGCTGATGGCATCTTCGACGCTGATTCGATCATGGACCACGTTTTTATAGATGTTGTGCGTGCGTGCTAGACGTCCCAGCTCCAACCCCGGCACGACCGAAATCATGTGAACTTCGGCGGTCCTGGTGAGTGGATCGTCGAAGGAGACGATCATGCACCCCGGTAAGTACATGAACTGGCCCTGGATCTCAAGCACGTTGGCTGTCATCCGCATGTACTCTTCCAACCGATGGGTTGGGGCGCCGTATTTCATCATTGCACGGCACAGCAGCATGATGTATCGTTGGCGAGTTAAAATCGCCGCAATATGTTTGGTCAATCGAATCTGTTTCATAGGTCGTTTGCCCTTCGACCGATCTCCTTCATCCTCATACCACTTTTGCTTCCGACGCTTCTTGTTATTGGCCCCCGACGGGGAAGCTTCGTCTTGGGAAGCGACCGTGGAAATACTGGCCTGACTAACATTTCGACGATGACCCTGATCCATTTGATGCTGCAGAAGGTAGGAGAACACGCCGCGATTGACATCACGGTCGTCTGGCACGTCGGCATCCTCTGGAAGCTTCCCGCCGACGCCCAATTTCCGGACCAGAAAGCGAGCTTCGGAGACCAAAGTATTCTGCAGCTTTGACTGGTACGAGTCCGGGGGGACTTGCCCGTCCGGCATCATATCTAGCAGGCGCACATCCTCCGTCGCTCCGTACTGTTCGGGATGAGCAGCCGCATCAAGAGCATCCCCTCCATCCGTCGGACGACCGAGGCGGGTGGCCAGTCGTGCGCCGGATTCTCGCAGCGCTCGGAAAGGATTGGGCAAGGAGTTCATGAAGGACGGTGCAGAGGAACGGCGGGGGTCGGGGATGTTATCGTCGTCACTCTGAGCGGTTGCATGATAACGATCGTTGGAACCGTAGGGTATCTGCGACATCCTGAACAGCGGCTGCCACCATGATCTGAGGGTCAACACCGGGCCGCAGCGTTAAAAGTTAAGTTGGAGGATGGGGGAGGGAAATTCACCGTCACGAGGCCTCCCACATTCTTCTCGTAGGAAGGTATTTGACAGATTTAGGGGAGAAAAGAAAAAGTGTCCGTAAGAGGAATAGGAAAATTGAGAAATAAACCATCGTGGAGGTGACGTCGGCTCATTCGGGACGAGAAGAAGGAGTTTCAGCCATTGCGGAGTTTTACTGAGTCTGGGGCAAGAATCCCGCCCAGTGATGAACGTTCGGTTGGGTGACTGGTGGAGCAGCCAGGGAGAATGCCTGGTGACTTGGAGCCGCAGACAGGAAGCTTGTCCTGGTTTTTTTTTTTGTTGCCTCCACATTTTGGCTGGTCCAGGTCTAGAGGGTCGAGTTTCACAGTCGGACTCCGTACTTTTGTTGACGATGTGGATGTGGATCAGTTTTTAGTAACCAACGAGAAAGAAATTACGTGATCGCCCGCGTAATTCCCGCGGCTGTCGTGCGATTGCCGATTGGTGGCTCAGGCGCCTGGAACCACGGGAGGCGCCAGGAACAACAGCATTCCATGGACATTGATTTGATCCAGAGTTTCTTCTACTACTTTTATACTCCCGGCGCACGAATAAGTTACGACATAATATCACCGTCGATTCCGCTATATTCTGACTCACACTTTGTCCCAAGTCACAAGAGGAGAGGGTCGACGGGAGATACTACCCTCGTCATGGGTTAATTCCGAACCTAGATTGTCTCCCGCAGACCCTGGCGTGGACTCTCTTGGCTCGGACGACTTCTTCTGGGATATCTTCCAGCCTCGCAGAAGCAGGGTGCATAGAGAGGCACCGATATACATGAAACCGGTAAACAGTTGTGTGTGTAGAAACTCGTCCTTTCCAGACGTGCGAAGTTCAAGACCGATTGCTTCCCCAACTGTCCAACCTGTTAGAACCAGACATGTGAAAGCTGTGGGTAATCGAGTGAAATATAAAATGGGGAACATACAGGTCGCCGGAACCGCACAAACAAGCCACATAATAGTTAAGAATGACTGAAGGTCATCTAATCCAACAACTTCTGCCCCCAGTGGTCCAACAGCCTGGAGCTCCATCAGCCATTGACATATGTAAGCTGCGCACCGGTGAGGTCAAGAGTGACTTACCGTCCAGAACGTGCCGAAGAGGATTCCTGCGAACAAAGCAAAGCAAAGGAGCGCTGTGTATGTTTTGGCGAACACCCAGAGCAGTAAACAGAGCAACCCGCTGGTAAACGTGGCAAAGGTGGTCACATTGATGCGTCCGAAAACGTCACTGAAATAGCCCACCGCAGGCCGACCGACAATCTGGCCAACATTCATCACCGCAGTTACGATCGATCCTTGACTGGCGGACAAGCCGATGGATCGTGAGTAGGTCGCAAGCGAGTACCAGATGACCATGAATCCCATTACGCTGAAAAAGCTCCAGCCAATAAACAGCCAGGTTTCGTATCTCTTGCAGAGACTGAGGCGAAGAATGGACTTTTTCCTTTCTGATCGGGCTTCTTCTGTGCGATCCCGTAAGAGGAGCACACATATACTATTGACAACGAATTGGATAATGGCCAGAATCCGATACGACCAACCACTGCCGAACCGGTCCAGCATCGCGTGGGTTGCCAACGAGTATATTAGTCCTCCAGTACCGGTCCCTGCCGTTGTAATACCTGCGGCCAAGCTGCGTTTCTTGTGGAACCATTGTGGAATAATAAAGGTGGTCGATAGATACTGCAAGCCGAGACCCCATCCTAAGCAGACGCCTTGGCTTAGGTACAGCTGCCAAACCCTGGTGCTCCAGGACGCTCCCAGGAGGGCCGCAGTCTCAAAGAATACACCGAGAGCCATCGTTGTTTTGAGGCCGAAACGACGATGAATCATGGTAACCAAGGGTGATATAACCAGCGCCTGCGAGGCGGACAGGCCGCCAATCAACGCGAAGTCAAGACTGGTACCACCGGAGATTCTAGAGTTTGAGATGAAGTCTTCCAAGAAGACACCGTAGCTCTGGGATGGTTAGTTTGGAGCTGCAGGGTCTAGAGGATAGGCCGCCATACTGATAGGATTCCCCAATGGTGGGCATTGTTCCAGAATACCGCTAGGACGATAATCCAGCCGTAACCTCCATCGACTGTACTTGAGTGACGCATGTTGTCACCTGAAGATGGTCAAGCTTGGTGGAGCAAAAGGTCGTGAATCGCAGATGGACACACGGTCAGTAACGAATTTAGGGGCTTGGATGACCGTAGATGAGCAACCCGACGGAACGGAATAGAAGGGGAAAAATGAAAATAAAATAGAGCTAAACAAAGTAGAGAAACGGACGGGCTGCGAATATATCCACATGGCATTACCCAGGACTTTCTGATTTTCTCCCTTGTTAAGGAGACTTGCACCACATATTACAGCAAAGAAAACTCGACCAAGTGGAACCGGCTCCCAATCGGTTTTAGATGAGAAATTCCAGGAGAAAGGCAGCAGAAGAGAATACCTGTCATTGCAAACTGAGTAATCACAAACAAGATATTCGTAACAATGAACATTCGCCGGTGGGTACGAGGATGAAATTGATTATGTCTCATAATCGTTATAAATCGTTGGCAAGTTACTAAGATTCCGGTGGGAGTGATGACTAGGAGAACAATATCGACAAGGATAGACGTTTCTCTCTGCTAGACTTTGGGTATTTAAGAAACCCAGATACCAGACTTCTGATCTCATCTCCATTCTTCGTTTCACTCCAGCTTCACTCTACTTCTACGGATCATTCATCATGGCATCTTCGTTCAAGAGTGTGGTTAGCATCACGCACGTTACCACCGCCACTGCTATCATCAACATTGACGGCATCAACTTCCTCACTGATCCGGTGTTCTGCCCTGCTGGATCACAATATATCTACGACGGCTGGGCAAAGGCCCCAAACCTCAAGGATTATGGGTTTGAAGGCCGCCCGCCCGCGGGTGTCCTCCGAAGCATTGAAGGCCCAGCATTGCAACTTCACGACCTTCCTCCGATCGATGCGGTCCTGCTAAGCCACGAGGATCATGTGGACAACTTGGATCCCTTGGGCCGTCAGCTTCTGGACGGTCGCAAGGTCTTCACGACTCCCGACGGAGCGCATAACCTACAACCCCGACCAGGAGTCGTCGGTCTTCGCCCGTGGGAAACCGTTTCCGCCACGATCGGAGGCAAGGAGTTTCGCATTACTGGAACCCCGTGCAAGCACTTTCCAGGAGGCGAGGTGACTGGCTTCATCTTAGAGTCGGAATCCTTTGGTTTCAACGACGCGGGCCTCCCCAACGTTGTGTATTTCTCCGGAGACACCGTGTATCTCGACGAATTCGAGAAGATCAAAGACAAGTGGAACATATCCGTTGCAGTTCTCAATCTTGGGAACGCACTTTTCTCCCACCCGAACGGCATCATCCAAATCACTTTTGACGGCAAGCAAGCGGCCCATTTCATGCGTGTGACTGGTGCCCAGATCATGGTGCCGATCCATTTCGAGTCCTGGGAGCACTTCACCGAGCACCGGGAAGATCTTCTTCAGGTGTTTGAGAAGGAAGGAGTGGCTGACATCGTCCGCTGGCTCACTCCAGGGGTGGAGACCCGGATTATTTAGTCTCACTATTCCCCGTCTGTATTTGTGGCATGAATTATGCCCCAGTGAGTGGTGTGTGGCGTTGCCTGTCCTGTTTGATATTGTGTATCCGCATATAGAGAAAACGTCGACTATTTCGAGATATTGTTGTTGAAACATGGCATCACTACGGGGTCTTCACGTCCACTCGTAGGCATAAGTGACAGCTTAGACATTGATCTATTCAATATGTAATTGCTAGGCTTGGCTGCAAGAGATGGTTGTTTGTGGTAAACGGGCTATCAGTAAGTCTGAACGTCTACCGCAGTCGCGTGGAGCCGAACCATGCCGCGGTAGGCGACCGTTGTTATAGATCCAGTCGCTTGTAAGTATTATTTCGTACGTTGTTATAATCATTTGCGCGATGCTCATAAGACTCATGGCCAGCCACAGTAATATTGACAGTCGTCGACTTTCTGTTAAGGGACTTGGATCATTCAGAGCTGTTTCATACGCGCTCTTCTGAACACCGCCCCTTTCTTTTTTCCATCTTTTCCTGTTCTTATCTGGTTGGGATCATAGGTAGAGCGCTTAAATAGAATCTATACATGTAATATGAATCAAATCCAATTGAACCCGGGATCAACATCCTCCAGCCACCCCCCACTTTCAGATATTAATTTGATTTCTTGACTGCCCTCCGGATTCATGTCTCTGGGGGTTTGTGCCAGTAGATTGGATAGTTCCGGATTGGACTTAGCCTCCCATAAAGCATTGCTATCTGGCGCTGGGAAGCGAAGGTCCGAAAGACGCAGTAGCCGGGAGTCACTGTCTCCATCTGGTTCACCTTGGCGAGCGCTCCAACACCTGTTACATACCTTATACAGAGCTAGCCCCAAGCGCTTAATTTCTTCCACTCCGACCCATATGCAGGTAATATCGTCAATGTCTTGATAACGCCCTAGCATTGCCGGGTAAAAGAACACATTGTGTCTCAGACATGTCTGTACCAGAGCTGTTAGTATCCTTCGGTCTGATTCGGGAAGCTGGATGGTCAAGTCCAGTGAGTGAGAGTAGCGTGGGGCCGATAGAAGAGAGAATATCAGATAAAGGAGGACGCCCTGATAAGTCGCAATCGGCCAAGTTGACGCTGGTCTTGGTTGTTGATTACTTAAACCCTGCCAGGTTGGCTGTATTGTTTTGGGGGCTGTTAGCTCTCCTTACCAATGCCACGGAAGAGAAGCAGAACGACCTACCTGCTGTTGCCGAATACAAGTGCCCAGTCTCCCGTGTAAATCTAGTGCGGACCTCCGGCAAGAATCCTTCCCAGACACCCACATGCCTACCATCACCACAGCATACAGAAGAAGGGTTGGTTCATGCGAAGCACCGAAGGTGGCGCGATGAAGAAACGGCCACCGGGGATGGAAGCGAGTGAAATATAGCTGGATATACTGGTCAATCTGGTACCTAGGATCGTTTTGACTGAGCCCTGAAGGTTCCAGATCAAGGGTTGCATCGAGGCAAGCGGGTGCATTTGTCGGATCTGGCTGAGGAGCAACTCGATCGTCAAAGATGCAACGATGTCCCTTTTCTCGACATTGCTTGCAGGGATTTCCCCCTCGACACCGAACTTTGCCTATGCGACAGGAACGGCATGCGCGAATCGCACGAGAGCTTTGTATTTGTTCCTCTTCGTGATCTCGCCGTATGTGTCGGCGGAGCGTGTCGCTGTGATCGTCAGTCGGTATCAGACAATCGGTGAGGGTGCAGAGTAACACTACCTGCGGGAGAAACTGCGATCACAGAACGGACAGCTCGCTGTTCGAGCGCCGGAGTGCTGACTCTCATGTCGAGTTCGATGTTCTTGGCGCCGGTAACTGGCGCTACAACCTTGATAGCGACAGTAGAAGCGGCCTGTTCCGCTCGCAGGCATCGTGGATATGGGGAACCGTACGGGACTAAGGAATTAGTCGGTGGATAGAAGAACAATCTGACGATAGGTGGGAGAGTGGGCAGTGGCACTTCTCCGGATTCTAGTATTCAATCCCACCGGAGCGGAGCCCACCGGAAGCCCACCGGAAGCCCACCAGAGCGGGATGCCGACAACCCCACCGTCGATTACTGATCCATTTCTTGGTCCAAGGAACTAAATGCCTCCCCAGACCAGACATTCGCCTATTTAAACGCGTGTCAGTAATTCTACCAGACTGAAATCATTCCCATCATCACAAAACCGTTCTTTCGAAGACAACGTCACCAGTCACTAGTTCAGCCATGGCTTCCAATGCTCCATCCTTCCGCCAAACCATTGGCATTCCTCCTTCCACGGCGTCTGTCAAAGACTCCACTCTGATTATTGTCGATGCGCAAAACGAATACGCCTCGGGCCAGCTGAAGGTCGAGAATGTTGCCCAGAGCCGCAAAGTCATCGCCGACTTACTGTCTCGGTACCGGGATGGTGGCAACGGCTCCAATATCGTCCACGTGGTCCACGAGGTGCCGGCCGGTGCCCCCGTCTTTACTCCGGGCACTGCGTTAGCTCAAGAGTTCGAGGAGCTGACACCAAGGGCCGGTGAAAAGATCGTCACAAAGAACTTCCCGAGCTCTTTCGCTCAGACCGACCTCCACGAGTACCTGGGCGGCTTGGGCGATGTGGGGAAGAAGATTGTCCTGGTCGGGTATATGGCACACGTGTGTATTTCCACCACCGCCAGGGCCGGCAGTGAATTGGGCTACGATGTGGTTGTGGTGAAGGATGCCGTGGGTGACCGTCATATCCCTGGGGTTGAAGCCGAGCAGTTGGTGGCGGTGGTGCTCAACGAGTTGGCCGATGCTTTCGGGACAGTTGTTTCCGCGGAGGAGATTAGCTCTTAGACTCTTCTTGTCAGACGTCCTTTGTATCTAGTTGAAATACGACGTTTATATTCCTATTTCTACTCTCAAGGTCTACTGGTTCTAAAGGAGGTCAACAAGGCCGTCTTTCACTGGATGGGCTTTAAAGGTGGTTTCGCAAGACGTAAAAACAGAAGCTGTATCGATCGTACGGTTGACGAACGTAGCAGACATTGAAGCAATCATGTGCGCCTAATGTCTGTAGAAAGAAGCGAAACATCTACCGATTATCACTCGTTCTATGCTTTTTATCCCGCTCATTCAATTTGAACCATCTGTTGTATGACCCCGGGATGGGACAATGTGGGTCCCTCTTCAATCCATGTATTACTAGCCTCTCGAGGGAAGGTGAGCTATCCATGGAGAGGAATCCTTAGCGGCAATGTCACCTCCACGTGGAGTCCCTGCTGACTGCATACAGAGTGACACCCCTCATCCTTTGAAATTATGGCATCGTAAACATATCCTAATCAGGAAATTGCACATGGCCACTGCCACAGATTGTGTCCGCTTCTCTCTTTGGGCCACAGTTGAGCACGCCACCCGGTGGGAGAAACCGGCAACATCAAAACAGGATACATGCGAGCTAACTAGTATTTACTGTCAGCGATGAGGCAAGTAATTTCCGATTGGACTAGCATGAGCCAATACCGAAGATTCTGCGAATGCAATCGGTACCTGCGCGATTAGGGTATAGTCAATAGGCATGGTTACGCAGGTCACGGACGGTTATGAGACTTGACTGACTTGAATATGCCTCAAAGGATCCATAACATCAAGGCGAAGCGAGGACTACATGACCAAGACCTGCCACTCTACCTAGTTAATGTTGCATTTCCTGTTGGGATGATCCAGTGTATATGGATTGTATTGTATAATATCCATATCAGAATCTAGTCGGCATCCCGAACCAAGAGGGTGCCAACCAAAAAGAAAAGACAAAAAAGCACAAAGACAGAGGCCTAGTGAGACAATGAAAACGAGCAAACTTAATCTATCGCCGATTTGTGGAGAGCAGAATTCCACTATATTCGCCGAATCCTTCAGAGTACAAACTCTAATTACGAGCGTAAGATCGTCGTGGAAACTAATCATTGTGGTACTCTCGGGGCCCATGGGGAGATGGCTCAAGGTATGGGTTGCAGCAATAGATTTCGCAACGTTTATATACCATCGGTATGTCACCAGGTCGTCAGAACCACCAGAGTTCAACTGAAGCTCAACGTCCGCGATGAAGTTTAGAAACCAGATCCTGGCTACTTTGGGCCTGCTTGGAGTGACTGAGGCCAATCTGGGCTCAGTCAATGCCATTAAACATGCTGCCCAACAGAATCCAGTCGCGCAGCGACCTCCAAACTTCCTCTTCATTATGTCTGATGACCAAGATCTTTTACTGGACTCGCTATCCTATACTCCGTTGACTATGAAGCACATGAGGGACAAGGGAACCACCTTCAGCAACCATTTTGTGACCACGGCTCTCTGCTGTCCGTCAAGGGTTAGTTTGTGGACAGGACGTCTAGCACATAACACCAACGTTACGGATGTTCACCCACCGTGGGGTAAGAGCCTGGACTTGACAAAGCCCTCATTGTTACTGACTCATTGAATAGGTGGATACCCTAAGTTTGTTCAAGGAGGGTTCGATAAGAACTTTCTCCCCGTGTGGTTGCAACAAGCGGGTTATGACACTTACTACACGGGAAAGCTGATGAATGCTCATTCCGTTGAGACTTATGCTAGTCCACATGTTTCTGGTTTCAACGGATCAGACTTTCTATTGGATCCCTACACCTATGACTATATGAATGCTACTTACCAGAGGAACCACGACGCCCCAGTCAGTTACTTAGGAAGACACACAACCGAGGTACTGACAGAGAAGGCCATGGGATTCCTGGACGACGCCCTGGCTGGAGAACGTCCATTCTTCCTGGCTGTGTCGCCAATTGCACCCCATTCAAACATGAATGGGACATACGGTGCCGGAAGTGGGCCGTTATGGATGGATGAACCCATCCCAGAAGACCGCCACAGGCACCTTTTCCCTGATGCTAAAGTGCCTCGTACAGCCAACTTCAACCCTAAGAATGTAAGTTGTCTTTCTCCTATGCGTAGGGTCTTCGAGAGATTGACTAGAGAACAGCCTACTGGAGTCAGTTGGATCCACGACCTTCCTTTCAGGAAGACACGGAGGTTGAGTATAATGACCATTACTATCGCCAACGGCTTCGTGCGTTACAGGGTGTGGACGAACTCGTTGATACTCTTATTACTCGGTTGGAGCAGAGTGATAAGCTTGACAATACGTATATTATCTACACCTCGGATAATGGCTTTCATATCGGGCAGCATCGACTTCCTCCGGGAAAGACGTGCGGGTTCGATGAGGATATCCGAGTCCCATTTTTCATCCGAGGACCTGGAATCCCAGAGGGAGTGGTGGAAGACTCTGTCAGCACCCATATCGACCTGGCTCCGACTTTCTACGAACTGGCGGGGATTCCCCTGAGGGATGATTTCGACGGCGCGCCTATGCGCATTCGAGGAAATGGCGTGGAGAGTCTGCACGAGCATGTAACCGTCGAATATTGGGGACAGGCGATGCTTGAGGGAGGACTATCTAACCTTGGTAAGACCTCGATACCATTGTTTTCAGCAAGTGGAGCTTGTGGAGTACTTACATCTGAACCAGGCAAGCCAACCGTGCCAAATAATACGTACAAGGTGGTGCGTATATTGAGCGAGGAGTACAACCTCTATTATTCTGTATGGTGCAATAATGAACACGAACTTTACGATCTCACCGTATGTCCTTGTACCGATAAATATGGACAACTCAAGAGAGAGAGAGCTGACGAGCGATTAGAGTGACCCACATCAAATCAACAACCTGTATGTCACCGCGCAGGCAGGTAACTCACAAGAAACCCAGATCATAGGATACAGCCTTTCGAAACTTGTTCCGAGACTTGATGCTCTCCTCTTGGTCTTAAAATCCTGCAAAGGAACTTCCTGCATCGAACCATGGAGTGTGTTGCATCCCGATGGATCTGTGCATAGCCTTCGGGATGCCCTGAATGAGAAGTACGATTCCTTTTACAATGCTCAATCCAAGGTAGCCTTCGACCGATGTGAGTATGCATATATCATTGATGCAGAGGGCCCACAAGAAGCATTAGCGTATAGAAATGGATACAGCCTGGATGCGTGGGTATGAAATCATACGGGTTGGCTGGATCGCACTTCTTGACGGATAGAGTTCGGTAGTGACAAGTGGAAATTTCATTTTAGAAAAGATAGGTCCGGAAATGAATAGGTTATCAAGACATACACATATAGAATGTAGTACATCACAATAAGCACCACGTACATTCAAGAATGACATGGATTAGACACACCTCCTTGGCTTTGTAGCGAGTGAACCAGCTCAATAAAAGATGGCTCAACTTTGATGGGGTCAAAATTTGAAATGACATGTATATTTCCGGGCTAGCTAATCATATCTGGCTCAGCGATGCTCGGCCATGAGTACCTCGGTGTATGTACATGATGACTATACACACCTTGACAGTGTACAGTATAAAGGATATGCGGTGCTCAAAACTCAAAGCTTTCGTCCCGCTTACAGCTGTAGCGATTGTACCGTGGTATTTAAAAGCTGAAATTACGCGTGGTTCTTCACGAGGGAAGTGATACGGAGATTGACGGCGCATCATAGGAGTGTTAGGTCCAATTCTTGAGAGTCGACTAAAACGGACTGGGTTAACTGATCATCTAACAAGCCTCTGCTCTCTCTGGCAAGCGCCGACTCCACCTCGATAGCCACGTCGCGCATCCGTGCCATCGAAGCCGCTGCAATCGCCCACACATGCCCCATGGACTTCAGGACGCCGATATTTAGCGCTAGGAAGTTGCGGCCTGTGCGAGTCGACTGCTGGGGGTCAGCTGTAAAGATGGCTAGTTGGACGATGGAGCTTAGAACTAGCGTGCAGACAAAAAAGGGGCTATGACTAGTCACGGTGGTCGTTAAGGATGCCAGCTTAGATAGGTTAACCGCCGCACCGTATACTTTGGCTGTGTGTATTTGAGGATTTGCTGAGCTGGACGTGAAGGTGGGGGGTCGAGAACAAAAGATGTGGCTGGTCACGGGCAGGAAGGCGAGCAGATATGATTTCGGAAAGTGTAAGTATATTGAAGCGCAGTGCATTATCATGAAAGATTGAAAGATCATTTGATCCACGTCACCGTTATGATGCAACATAGCCTGCTTGCCACTAGGCAAACGGTGAAACCAGGCCGAGATGGTAACGTCGAGAATATTAATAGTTTCATGGGAGACATGATTACCGCTCGCTATCAGGCACCTTCGAAGGATCGTGGCTGCTTCAACCCTATATGCGGCGGATGAGAAATCGCCGTCATTGTGAAACAGGGCTTGACGGTCCATATCGCGAAGAGAGGTTGGAACGATTCCCAAGCGGCCATCCTGGTATTCGTCCATTTCACAAGGCAGGGGAAGGCCCGGTGTCTCTATCGTCAGCTGTAAAGCGCCGTCGACTTGTACAGCCGCGAGAAGGGTGTCGATAATGAAGATCTCCCACCACGTCCGCCGGGCACTCTCAGCCCCCACAGGATTCTGGATCTCCATAGCGTCGGAAAATTCACGACAGTGAAGGCCAAGCTCTAGACTCAAAGCAATCGCCTGTCCAAGGCATTCTTTTGCCTCTCGTGGTTGGGTTCGTGCATGCATGATGATAGACAGAAGCAAAAGTGCCTGTACCTTTTCGAGACTGGCATCTGCCTCCTGAACGGCTGTTCTTAGCTGATGCGTGTGGTCTGGAACATTACTCGGTGGGAGGTAATGTAGGCTGATGAACTGTACCACATCCAGCAAGTAGCTGGGGGGAGAAGAACGAAGGAATGCGTCGCGAGGCGGCAAGAATGGGTGCGCTTGATGGAAGTGAAGGAAAAACAACGGAACCAGCTGGTTATCCATCGGAGAGGGGAGCGAAGAACAGATCACATTCCCATCTGGAGCAGCACATGCTAAGGAATCTAAAGGACTCATCATTGCATTGCCCGTGGGCTCGACAGGCAGTGGAGGGTAGTCTCCTATTGCACCTGAGTAGGGCCAAGGCCGTCCTCGCCTCCCTCGGCGACTGGGTACAAAGTGGCAAAAGAGACTTAGGTCTTTGCACCGGGTACATCCCGTCAGATTACCATCGCACTTGAGATGCTTTTCGCGACAGTTGAGACAGGCGACGGGGACCGAAGGGGGTAGGGTAGAGGAGGGACTTGACGAGTGGTCCATGATTGGGAAAGGCTGAGTGGACTTGGTATAGTCAATGGAGTGCGGTGGATGATTGGGAACTCAGTCGAATTAAATACTGTATTAAAATACACGCAATCAGCTGACCGTACCCAGCCGCCAGGCACGGGGGCCCAATCAACCCTAAATGTCGGAGACAAAATAAATTACATCTAACGTTTAATATCATCTACACCACATGGAATTCCAGTTCGCAGAGAATATCCACCACACTGGTGCCGACGAAGCAGCGGTACCTGCCTGGATCTATCTTCCATGAATGGGCCTCTTCGTCATACCAACGCAATTCTCCCTTGCCGATCGGAATAGTGAGGTCTTTCGATTCTCCCACAGGTACAAACACCTTGGAAAATCCAGCCAGCGTTTTTTCATACGTGACTAGCCCTCTCTTTTCAATCCGTTCAGAAGGGCTAACATAGACCTGTAATACTTCAGAGCCAGCTTGTTCACCAACGTTGGTGATGCGAGCGTGGACTGAGATGGTGGACGCTGTTGTAGTGGTCATGTACCCATCAATACGAATGTCAGTGACCTCAAACCGCGTGTAAGATAGTCCATATCCAAACGGCCATAGAGGCTTGATACCGGCCTTATCGAAGTGACGATATCCAACCAACCCTTGCTCCCCAAACTCGCATGAGTCGTGGGCTGCCCGCCCCGGGAACCATGCATGAGAACCGTGGTCCTCCAGCTGGCGAGGAAAAGTGATCGGAGTTTTACCAGAGAAGTTACAGTGGCCTAAGAGAGCGTCTGCCAAGGCATTCCCGTTTTCCTGGCCCTGGTACCAGGCCATGACAATTGCGCGGGCTTGGTTCACCCACGGCATTGTTACTGCACTGGCTGCCTGAACGACAACGATTGTATTAGGATTGGCATCGCAGACTGCCTGCACGAGGGCATCCGTCCGGCCTGGCAATTGCATGTCGATGCGATCGCCGCCTTCGCCCTCGGAGTCCTTATTGTGACCGACAACAACGATAGCTATATCGGATGACCTAGCGCATTCCACGGCGCGGCCCAGCAATGCCCCCTCATCCTGCTCCAGGGCAAGACCAACCCGCAGGCCTGAGACATTCGGAAAGAGGGTGTTATCAAAAGATTCGAAAGGTGGCAGGGTCACTACATTATCCACCCTCAGCCGATATGCTTTTCCTGCTTCTAAATGCATCCGAATTGTTCGATCTTCACTGGAGCATCCTAGGAAGCCTCCGGTTATCCGTGACCACTCCGTATTATCAATAACCATTTCATTGTTGATAAACAGCTTCGCTTTGCCTGTATTGGCCACACTCCACGTATACCAACCAGATACCTGGGGTGTCACAATGCCGGATGCCTGGTAGCAGTATGGGCGGCCCTTGAGCGATTCTGGCACATCACCGTCACTAAAGAGATAAACAAGGGAGTCATCCCAGTAGCTGGTTGCTACTACGGGTCCCTGAAACTCGTGTCCGGAGTAGAAAGTTACCTCAAGCCCCTGCCGGGAGCCGTCAGGTATGGTGAGCGTGGCACCTAGTAGTGGTGGGCGGAGACTAAACGGAATGCCTTGCTCATAAGCAATATCCGTCTGTGGGCTAGCTTGTTGGATGGCTGTCGTAATGCATTCTTCAGGCGTAGTGACGTAAAATGGATTGACAGCAGCACTGCCAGCGCCACCCGCAGTCGGACGGCGGGCATTGGGGCCCAAGATAGCAACCTTTTGTAGAGCGGAGAGCTGCAAGGGTAAGAGACCTTCATTCTTCAGGAGAACGAGACCATCCTGGGCAGCCTCGCGAGCGATCCGATGAAATGTCGGGTCGTCTGGCGCTTTCTCAGATTCAGCCTCATCGCCCTTTAGAGAACCACCAGATGATGAGCAGGACAGCAGACCGACCTGTTCCAGTAGCTCCAGGATCCGTCGCACACTTGGATCCACATGCTTCGCGACGTCGATCTGACCTTGTGCTATGGCAGCCAGGAGCTTGTCACCACGTCTCACTGCTGGTCCCGGCATTTCCAAGTCGGTAGTGGCAATTAAGCTCTCAACGGTGCTGTTTAATCCCCCCCAGTCACTCATGACTATCCGGTCAAATCTTAATTCATCACGCAAAAGCGGCTTCAGGATGGAAGGGCTCAAGTCGGCGTGGTATCCGTTTATCTTTGGATAGCTCACCATAGCGGTCAATGGGTTCGCATCAAGAGCCATCACAAAGGGCTTCATGTATACTTCACGCAGAGTGCGCTCGTCAATGGTTTGGTCGACATTAAAGCGCCGCGTTTCGGTGTCGTTCGCAATGAAGTGCTTCATGCATGCCGCAACACCCTGGCTTTGGATCCCCTGGATCATGGAAGTCGATACCTTTCCAATCAGGTATGGGTCCTCGCCGTAGCCCTCGAAGTTGCGACCACCTAGTGGTGAACGGGACAAATTCATTGTTGGTGCTAGAAGGACCTGGCAGTGCTTGCGTCGTGTCTCCTGCCCTAGAACGCTGCCCACTTTCTGAACCAACTCCGGATCAAACGTGGCCGCCAATGAAATACCACAAGGAATGAAAGTCGTCAGTGAACCGTATGTCCATTTCGACCCTCTCGCTCCAGCTGGCCCATCGGTCATCTTCAAGCTAGGGATCCCCAGCCTGTCAACGTTCATTGTCTCCCACATATTTTTCCCCGCCAGCAGGGAGACTTTCTCCTCCAATGTCAAAGCCTGAAGCAATTCCTCCACCACGGGTTTCTCATAGTGACCCATATTCAGTGGACAGGGAACCCCCTTCGAGCGAGATAGAAAGAATGAGTTAATGATAGTTACAGCAAGAGGAAGAATAATCGAATATACAACTTCAAGTACGCTTGGCCATTTTCGTTATCTCATTTACCCTTTAACATTTTATACAGTGGAGTTCGAGCCCCAAAACAAGCGTGATAGTATCCTGCTCGTATCCGGGGCATCTTCGCAACGCAGCCTGGTGGATCCGACAGGCCACTCGGCGACCCTGAGATTTGCGTCTCGTGGAATAAATGGAACTTCGCCCCACCGGTCGGCGAAATAGTGGATCAATTCGAGAGGTTCCGTGAAAGGGTCATTTAAACTCCCGGTGGGATAATCTAGCGCCTGGAGCCAAGACTACTAGGAGCTGAGCCAACTGTGAGAGCCGGTATGTCCATTGGCATGTTTCTGTTCAACTGGTGTACTCATTGGTTTGCTTAGTATGGAAATATCCACTTCTATCCTTGTGCATTTTCATCGATATATTGATCTTCAAGATGACAGTGTTGGAACCTACATGGCAACACCCAGTAAGCTACCTTGCATTCAAGGCTATATTACAGTGCGTATACCGTATACCACTAGCCTCTTACTATACCAAATGTTGACCCTAATAACGGCTTATCCAAACACCAACGGCTCGGGATTGAACTATATTCCCTCTTGCCTATAGACCACCATGTGGTTCCGTCAAACGCTATTCCACATGGCTGAACTAAGATACGAACAAAGCGGGGGCAAGGCATGAGCTGGGGCTAGATATTCCTTCTCCATAATCCAACCCCGTATTTTCCTGTCATAGGCGGAGGCAAACCCTGGAGAAGACTTGTTGGAAATTTCCTCGGCCAGGAAAGGTGATAAAAGGCGAGCAGTGGTTTCACCCAAGCCATAGCTCAAGGCCCTTATATTCACATTAGTTAGAAATCTGCCTTCTCCTGCACCTATTATCTGTGATATGGCTCGTCGCACAGACATCACAATGCCATCGACAACGTCCAAGTACACGTGGACTATATTCATGGTCATGATCTTTGGCTCCTTATCCTCCGCCGGATTTGGGTTTGACCAGGCCTGGTGGTCAGCTATCATGAGCTTGGACCAGTTCTTGCAGACATTTGGATCATATGACGAAGGCCAGGAGAAATGGGTTCTCTCCTCGAGAGATCAGTCGATTGGCACTGGTATGGGTTACGTTGGTGTCATTCTAGGCGTGATATGTGGCACGCCGTTGAATGAACGATTCGGTCGCAAGATGACGCTCTATATCCAGTCCGTTGTGGTGGCAGTGGGTGTCATCATCGAGTCGACCTGTACCACGAGCTACGCACAATTTGTTGTCGGTAAAGCCATTGTGTACTTTGGCGGAGGCATTGCCACCAACGCCATCCCCACATATCAGGGCGAGTGTGCTCCACCATCACTACGAGGCTCATGGCCGGTACATACAACGCGTTCCTCATGATTGGCGGCTTGGCAGCTGCACTCATCGTCTACCTGTGTCGCCATATCACTACCGACTGGGCCTGGAGAGTCGTCGTTGTGGCGCAAATTGGTATCCCTGCCGTGGGTTGGATCAGCTTACCTTTCCTGCCGGAGTCACCGCACTGGCTCATCAGACGAGGCCGGCTTGACGAAGCAACCAGTGCCCTTCGCCGACTCCGTGGCCCCGAATTTCCTGCGGAAGAGGAGGTCATAATACTGCAACAGACACTGGAAGAAGAGCGGGAAATGCGAGAGGCTGCCAGCTGGAAGGACTGTTTCTCTAATGCGGTTAATCTCCGCAGGACAGTCATATGTATCGGGGCTCAGGTCTTCCAGCAGGCTCAGGGAATTTCATTCGTGGCGAACTACCAAGCTGTTTTTCTATCCCAGATTGGCTTTCGCGAAGTGCTTCTTATGTCTGTCATTGTATATGTCATAGGCGTAGTAGCCAATCTCTTAAGCATGTTAACCGCTGACCGATCCGACCGGCGCGGTGTCTTGCTTGGTGGTGCAGTACTCCTCGGTGCGTGTATGATGGTCATCGGCGGGCTGACAACGGGGGGGCCGTCGCATATGTCACACTCGATGCAGGTCGCCGCGGTTGTCATGTTGATGCTCTGGTTCTTCTGCTTCCAGACCACCTGGGGCCCGCTTGCCTGGGTTATTACCTCCGAGGTTCCGCCAACCTCCGTCCGAGAGAAAATGGTTACGCTCTCTGGGTTTTCAGCCTACGGTGTAGGTTTGATCATTGTATTTGTGAACCCGTACACACAAGACGCTATTGGTGGTAGCGTTGCCTTTATCTACGGATCATTGTCGGTCCTAGGGTTCCTATTTGTGTTTTTCTTCGTCCCCGAGCTACGGCAGCGAAGCCTGGAGCAGATTGACGAAATGTTCAATGAGCAATTGCCAACTCGGAGGTTTGCGTCGTACGTGTGCAAGCGTCCTAGTGAAGGACGCGCGGAGAAAGAAATCGAAACCGTGGAATATACCGAGAACCTTCCTTGAGTGCGAGCCTAGTCTCGTCTCACTCAATGGGTTGGCGTTAGGTTGATACAACCACTGGCTTTCTGGTTTCCTGATGATGGTCGCATATTTTATTCCTTTTTCATGTATGGTCACTACGAGGTACTGATATCAAGAACATGTCTTTTACCAGTGGACCTCGGAATGGAATATGTATAGAAAGTTCGATGGGTGTAGTAAAGGAGGTTGCAGGTGGTGATATGGTAGCAGCAATGGTAACGCTGCATCATAATCGATAACCCTATCGTGATCATTATTTTAAGTAGATTGTTTACCATAGCTACTAATCTCATTAATATTTCTGGCAAGTCCTTCAGAGATTGCGCAAATAGTAAATGGCAGGATGTTTTCACATTCTTTGTGTCAACGGCGTCCACCATTGCTAAATACGTTTAAGAAGCCCTTGGCCCTAGAGGCGAAAGTTTGGCTCCCAAAGGCAATACTCCTTGTAGAACATCTGTTATTCTCTTATCTGACCTTTCTTTTTATCAAAGAGAGGGCCAAGTAGAACTCCGGGTGGGAGTACAATTTACTCCACATATGCTTCCTTTCGTGGTGAAGCAATTGAGTTTGTTCGAATGCATACTAGTTGAGAACCAAAGATTATATACCATATACCGGCGAGGCTTTATCCACCGAGCGGGCCGCAAAACCTTCAGATTGACCAGAGATTCCTCGAATACAGCTTGTCTTCGGGTTAGGCAATCCATCTCGCCGAATTAGTGGGTCGAAGGAATATCCACCGGGCTTTAACGGTGGATCACGATTGGCCACACGAACAACTGAGGATAGACATCATCCCCAAACACACTCCAAACTTGATAATCAACGTTGAATGTACATTCCGGATAGCCGATATATGTACTTGAACCTGGGCTATTCCCTACTAGGATGTGTCTTGCAAAGTCTTTATGTGCTGTATCATCCGCCATAACCGATTGCGCCAAGCTGGCATGCACATATATATATTTCTATGACTAGCGAGATGTTGAGAAGACATCATCAAGCACAACCGCGGTACTATGAACCCAACCAGCCCTGATACGGAAGCCAACAGCATGGCTTCCTCTCCAGAAAAGCAAGAAGGGCCACTAGACTGGGCCGTCGATCCAGCTAATGCCCAAAATTGGAGTTTGGCTAAGAAGTTATACAACACATCCGTTCCGTCCCTCCTTTGTCTGCTTATGTCGGTGTTCACTTCTGGAGGTGAGATGGCGATAACAAAGCTAACCTTCGCGTGTACTTAGATCCTTTGGCTTGGCCATCTATTCGCCGTCCCACGCTCACGTCCAGGAGGACTTTCACATCAGCAACACCCTGTCGCTCCTCCCATTCACCTTATATGTGTATGGCCTAGCTTTTGGCCCTATGATCGCTGCACCTTTGAGTGAGACCTTTGGGCGCCGCTTCGTCTACATCATCATGACTCCACTAGCCTTGTTATTCATCCTCGGTGCTGGCTTTGCTCACAACTTCGCTACCCTTGCCATATGCCGTTTGTTGGGTGGCATTCTGTGCTCTGCACCTCTCGCCGTGGGTGCTGGGACCATCATGGATACCTGGACAGGCCAAAACACCAACCGCGGAGTAGTTGTGCTGATGGGGATTGCTTTTCTGGGCCCCGCTCTGGGATCCCTGGTAGGTGGTTGGATCGCCGAGTACAAGGATTTCAGGTGGTCTCAATGGACAACTTTGTTCCTTGGAGCGGCCCTATGGGTCTATTCGATGGGTGCACAGGAAACATACGCGATCCCTATCCGCCGCCGCCTAGCCAAGAAGATGGGCCTGCCTGCTCCTCCAAAGCCGATCCCCGATGGCCTCGCAGGAGTCAAAATGCTCATGACAGTCACTCTGGCACGACCTCTCTACATGCTAATCACCGAGCCGATCGTCACCCTCTGCTCCCTCTACTCCTCCCTGAACTTCTCCGTGCTCTTTTGCTTCCTGGCTTCCGTGCCGCTGATATACAGCACTAATTATGGCTTCTCACCTGGACAGTCAGGACTGGCCTTCATTGGAATCGCTGTGGGTTGCATCGTCGGTGCTGCGGCGTTGATGATCCTCGACGGATACACGTTGTCCAAGCATCGCGCGCGTCAGCCAGGCGAGCCAGCACCCCCAGAACGAATGCTGGTGGCCGCGATGGTGGGGAGTCCTCTGATGCCCACGGCATTATTCTGGTTTGCCTGGACCTCGCAGCCGGGAGTTCATTGGATGAGCAGTATCATCGCCATGGCGCTCTTTGGTTGCTCGAACATTATGATTTTTGTACGTCTTCCGTCTGGCACAGTCCGATGTGCTGCTGACACCATGTGAAATGTAGGTCTCCACGATGTTATATCTTACCAATGTGTATGGAGCCAAGTCTGGGGCCTCAGCTCTGGCCGCGAACGGCTTGTTGCGATACAGTGTGGGCGGCTCATTCCCCTTGTTTACTATTCCAAGTATGTTGTTGTAATCTAGGCCATTAGCCCGGCGCCTGGCTGACCGATCGATGTAGTGTACAACAATCTTGGGTTCACGTGGGCATCCAGCCTACTCGGCTTCCTCGCTATCGCCTTTGCTCCTCTGCCTTGGATCTTCTATCGCTTCGGAAAAAGGATCCGTCAATCGAGCGCCTATACAGCGTGAACCTGTAGTCTACTCTAGGACAATCGCAACATGAATAAGCACCGACGCGACATATTCTACAAGTACTAGCTGAAGTGCCTACGACAACGACGGCAGACGGGGAATTTCTTCCTAGTCAGGCGGCCGACGGAGAAATGCAAGCAAGGATCTCACATTTCAACCAAGATTCATACTGAGAATAGAAACATAGACACAATCAACACTTAATGGCATTTTAACTGAGCCACCTGGCCCCTACCATTCTCAAATCCCCCCCGTCGAAGCCTTATCTGGAAGGCAAACCGAAACGGGATCCGAAGCTTTTAGGCTCTTTGTGGGATTTGAAGTAAGCCCTGCACAGCTTTTCACCGTAGAAGAAATGCTCGCGAGAAGCTGGGTCAGAATCAGGAAAACCCGACACTCTTGCCTTACGCTCAAACATAATGATGCAGTCCGAGCCACCGAACGCAAAGTGTGAAATCTCTTCACCCTTCTTGATCTTTTGGCCTTGAAGGTCCTTTCTCACGTTAACAGAAGACACCATGGCCATACCAATGGGAAGCACAGCAACCCTGCCCAAATGCTCATTGTTGATCACCACCACCCCGCGCGTCTGGAGGAACTGATACCCTGGAGTGTCTGGGGCCTCCAGGGTATGGACGCCTGAAGGGTTCCTTTGCTTTCCGGCGATCTGGCGGCAAAGCTCCAAATAGTTGTGTCCGACCTGCTCGTCTGTCTGGACTAGGACGTCGAGATAGGCGGCGCCCTCTATGAGGTCTATGATTTCAACAGTCCCGGACACAGGGGCATGCTGCCGGTGATAGTCAAACGAATTCAAGAAGACGTGAGTCCAGAGTCCGTCTTTGAAGACATCTCCATATGTTTGGGTGCTCTCATCGGGCAGCTTCTCGTCGCCTTATTTACCGAGAAGGTCTTTCACTTTCCACGGAACATGTTTCAAAATCACCTGCTCGTTCACCACCCTCCATTCCTTCTTCTCCAGGACTACCTCAGAATCCTCGCTGATGGCATATGCCCCGGCGAAGGTTGAATCGGCAGGGAAGGTCACGATATGATCATCATCGGGGCCCGCGATCGTACGAGGGTTGTCAAGCTTTCGGTAGAAGAACTTGTTGAATGTTGTCCAATTCTTAGCGTCTCCCTCAGATTCAAAGACGCGGAACAGTGGAGAGTTTCGAAATGTCATGATGGAAGCCTCGTTGATCAATGACTCCTTGTCCATACTGCTACCGATCTCCTTGGCGTATCGGACCACCCAGTCGGAGAGGGGCTTCAGCGGCTTGTTCAAGCTGAGCGGTTGGATTTTGGTCAGACGAGAGCCCAGTGGCTCCTAGGATAGCATGAAATAGAAGACACAAAGGATGTAGTAGATGTCACGGCCTTTGGTTGACTCAGTAGGAACCCAACCTCGGACCAGCCAGTCAGCAAAGTCGAGAAAGCCTCTGGCCGAGATGATGCCGTACTTGTCGAGCTCGGGGATATCCCATCTATGAGCGTTCTTGACGGCCTGCTCAAGGTCATCTTCCTCCCAGAGCAGCTCCTCTCGAAGTTCCTGGACAATGTCGCTGTAGTCTGGCATGATGGATCAATGGTGGGACGCTTTGCATGGGAAGGGATGAATGGAATTGTAGGGAAGATTGGGAACCACTCTAGGCATGAGCAGATGTTGATGTGGCACTTATACATCTCCATCTATCTATCATATGACGGAGTAGGAAGAAAATTCCAAAGCTATTACATGGCTTACTGTATTTAATGAGTATATCAGCATTCTAGACTTAGTATACCCAGCTTAGGCAAACGCCCACCATCATATGAGATCGGAATCAGTGACCGCCAGATGAGAGGGATAAAGGAGAAGCCTAACTTGCACCTATGAGAAACAAGGATGCCTTCCACACAGTCCTCACCGCAGAAGGCTATATATGGCGCTTAGGTCCTTCCCAGCTTGCTACTTAATGTTTGTTGTTAGCGAATGATATGTCACAAAATAAACCTCATCTCACACCATCGCTAAAACAGACTTGGTTAATTCACGAACCGCTACAAGCGTACAGCCACCTGTAACTTGAGTTCCGGACAGCTTCCACAACTTCATGACCCACTGGAGCTTCCCTCGTGAGACACAACCGCATACGACGTCGATGTTGCCCATGAATCTGAACTGTAGCCCTTTTGTGAAAGAGATCGCTCCTTGACACAATTATACGTTAGTGTTTAAAAGAGGATGATATGCTCCGCTGGCGTCACGGTGACATGACTTCTGGGGTCTGTATCGCTATGTGGAGGAGACGGCAATCTGTTCCAGATGCCACATTATCCACAGCCTAATCGTAATGATGAGCCAATAACTTAAAATAACGATAAGCTCTTCTACATTTATCATCACATGTACACGAGTCTGAACGTCTCGATGTTACCTAAAGTAAAAAGATAAGACCAATCGACACTCGCTAGCATCATCTAAACATCGATGCATGGTAGACTGGAATTCCCTACGACGCCCTATGCGTAAGTGGTGATCATTCAGTGGGTGTTAATGGAATAATCGCTCGCAACCTGCTTGAGGTCATGCTGAATTGTGGTAGGGCTCCTAAGCCAAAACAGCCTTGTATAGAGATGTAGTAGGCGTGGTTTCTAGGGCTACTGCTGTTCTAGGGGATATATCAACTGGCTAACTAGGGAAAGAACATCGTTCAAATATAAGTCTAGACTTAAGAAGAGATTACTTATTAAATGCAAATTGTCTAACATAACAAGTTAAGATCAAATAAACCGACATTGGCTATACAATCACATAGGCGCCTATAGGAACAAAAGTCCCACTGTAATCCCTACCTCATTGATAGCGTCGCGCGTTGGGCTCGTGAGAAAGGATCTGAGAGAAGACATAAGATTTCGGGCAACCTGATCCGACTCGGTGCAAAACATGTTCTGACAGAAGCGAAAAACAGGAGACCGACTACGTTACTTTTTTGGACACGTTGAAACCGGATGCACTATCTATATGACCTGGTTGCTAGTCTGCACTACGCGGAGAGTCGGCGAATTGGACGGAAGAGAACTGTTCGTTTCGCTATTTCGATTAATAATATCAACATGTGGCAAATAAGGAATTGGAAGAGGTTGAGGTGTGTATGGTGTACTCCACGCTCAAATTCACAGACAGACATAATCAGATTGTTAAGGATCTAATATGTCTGTATCATGTGGCACTAGAGCTACTTGGGTTCTCGAGTTAGGCTCCAGGCTGGCATCGCCAACCCCGCCAGCCCCTCAATTACAGATTGCCAAATGTCCCACAGATACCATACCACGACAATAAATATGGCCCATGAAGAGCTTTCAGAAAACGCCAAAGGGATCGTTGAGAAAATCAAGAATATCAAGGAGAAGAAAGTCACGATTGGCCAATACCAAGCGGGTGTTGGCTGGGAATACACTGGCGAGGAGATCTCGAACGAGGCAAACGAACTGAACAAGGAGTTAGAAGAGGATAACTTTCAAGTAAGATAATTCCACTCAACGTGTACACTGTTCTCATACACTAGAACCAGGTTGTGAAGTGCGATGTACTTCACCTCGTCAAGAACGGGACAATAACAATACAACCGGCCACCTACTTATATGTCCACTAATCGGAGCTGCAAATTTCGGACCAGACGAGCCTGTCCAGCAGTATCACCATATCCAGCAAACGAGAACAATCTACGGCCAGAATCTTGATCTTATTATAGTGGCACTGAGAAGGAAATGATGTACGAGAACAACTTATTTGTACAGTGGGTTACAAGCGAATGTGATATCCTATAGTCTGCATTGTCATAAAAATTGAGATCTTGACTTTGCTAAATAGGAGAACTAGTGCTTATCAGCAACATACTTCCCTGTCTCTAAGGCCAAAGCCCATTCCAACCTGCAAGCCATTCTTCAACATCTTGTGGCCTTGTATAGGCCTTTCAGGGTCTTTTGATAGTGACCATACATACGAACCCGAACACTGAAACTACGCACTATGATGATACTTGTCCTGGATATACTTACTAAGACCGGACAGAGTTGCAAGAGGAATAATTCTCAGTCAGCTATGCATCTATCAGAGTGCATATAGCGAGTTGCTTTCATGGCTGCCCTAGAGGTCCGGAACAGAGAGTAGTGTGCAATGCCTGGGGATAGTGGCTGATCGCTTCCCTGTTGAGCGTTCAGACCTTCTCCGGCAGTTCCACGGCTATGGGCCCTTTCCATGCATTGCCCGATTTACTCTTAAAGAAAGGGATGAAGATCGATAGTTTGTCGAATAGAAACCTAAGTGAACATGCATCATGCTGTCATTCCGGTAATATATTGTCCAGAGTTCACCGACTGCGATCTGAAGTGAAGTTTCTCGCAAAGGAAGTGGCACTGTATCATAGTTACTTCGCTGTTATATCTAGTTCCACAATGTGGTAAAGGGATCAGGCCCGGTATTGATTGTCATTTACGAATTCAGGGCCAATACCTACCTCCTATCAATTCATCGCGTAGGGTATTGAGACGGGGTTGCTCTAGTTCGAAGTCGTTCTGCGCGACCAACGCGAACCTTCATGGCGCAAGATAACACGGGAGTGGATGGGCGTATGCAGGCCCTTAAGATGCGACCGGGGTCTATTGTGGAATGGGGAGAACGGGAAGCAGGATGAATGTCGAATGGGCCGGAGACGTTGTTGCATTGAAGTGGGAGGAATGGACACTAAGTTGCTGCTTTGACCATTTTTTATGAGGTATGGTGACTGGAACGCGAGGACGTTCAACACGATCATCATTCATGATATAAAGTCAATCGCCTCTATCGTTACCAAATTTGCAACCAGTGCTTCGAAGCGTGCTCCTATGGTTTGATTCGTAGAAAGCCAATCAATGGAAGTATATTAGCCTCAAGGGGCTAGCCCATGCTCTGCCGCATATATATCACCTGTTTTTGTACCAAAATCACCAAGCTTGCGCAGGATCCAGTAGGCTATAGTTGTCCGAGTTGCCAATCTGGTTGACGATGGTGAAAAACTCGTACGACGAGATCCCGATGTTGTCAAGGAACTCTATGTCACTGGTCGTGTGAGGAAGGACGTCAGGCGAAGCGCTTGGGTCTCCAACCAGCGACAAGTCGATTGGCTCAGTCTGCAGCATTGGCTCCCCTACCTGATATTCCTCGTCGCAGGATATGGGCGGCTCGTTCTCCGTCGGACTGGACAATGTTAAAGTCTGCAATCCACGCTGCTCGATCCGTGTTGCGAGATCCTTGAAAAGTGCTTCTAGATGTGCGAGTTCGCCTTTACGAACCGCGGCTAGCCTGTTGCCTTTGTAGATCATCTCGTCAAGGATCGCATGTACCTCCTCATTGTATGTTTGACCTTCAACCGAATGCGGAAACAGTATGTTTGCCATGGCTAAATGGATCGCAGCTCCGAAAGTGAATTCGAGGTCAAATGGAAGAAATACCTCTATGAGATAATTAGTTCAATTCCTTATTGGTTTCTGAAAGCGAATAAAGCAACTGTACCGAGGAGGCTGTCTTCATCCGTCAGAATCTGCAGCGTCTTTGCCGCTGACTTGATCCCCGTTGAAATTAGGCTCTTGGTAGGAGCCAAAAAGCTCTGCCAGTCTTCCTCTCCATGATCGAGCTTGTCTAGTCTTTCCTTGAGCACAGAGAGGAGGAGAGGTCGTGTGGCAACAATAACACACTTTGTGAGATAGCCCAAGTTAGCGGAGAAAGCAGGGCAAGGAGCGAATCAGAGATTATGAGGTCCTATGGATGTTTGGCACTAACCTGGTGGTATAGCAAGGTTATATGCCGTGTTCCTTTGGGCATCGTATCTACCGAATTTTGAACCTTCATGTGAATGATATTTTCAATTTCTTGCGCGTGACCAGCCATTGTATGCAAGATAGATCTGGTCGTCTCCAAGAAAGTTCCCAGTTGCGTTTTCTCGTTCTTGTAAATTGCTAAAGCAGACTTCAATCAGCGCACTAGTTGCAGTGGGGGTTCATGGATGTCTAGGTCGTCTTACAGGTCAATATAGAAGAGAGCAAACGTGATAGTCTGACCTGCAGACTGAGTGTAACATCTCGCTGTGAGCATGTGCTCGGTGAGTCTATTAAAGTAGTTATGTCGCTATCCTGCGTTGTCATTGGTAGCCCTAACGATGAGGAGAGATGGCGATCCATGATATATAAGGTCCACCAGAGATTGCGACACCGAGTGACCGTCGCTGCACCTAGCTCATCTTCGGGAAGCTCGGTATGCAAACCTTCCAATTGAGCTATTCGTATCGCTTGACCGACCTGTGCAGAGAAGGATTGTCAATGGCACAGAATTGTCCGAATGTTCTGGAGCACTTTACTCACATATACGTGCGCTGACTCTCGATGATCAATACAATATAAGTAGAGCCCAGCCAGCGCCAGTGTCTCACTTGCTAATAGGCTGTCTTTCCAGAGGGAGGCGTGGTCTGGCATAAGCGCCATTGCCCGCACAAAGAACTTGGAGCCGGGTGGATCCTTTGCATTCCTTGACTGCAAGAGAAATGCATTTCCAAACGCCAGAACCAGTAGAAACTGGACAAACCAAAGGCGAGATCTAGTAGCCTTCTCCGCGGAATTTCCGTAGTAAAATTCGTGAATATGCTCCAAGAAAGTACGTTCCTCAAAGAAGCGATATTTCACACCAAGATGAAATTTAACTGTGTTGAATAGATAAAGCGCGTGGTCGACTGAGGGCAAGCCACTAATGTCGGGAGGTCCTTCAGCTGTCGCCTGCTTCCAGTGTAGCGGATATATAT
Organism: Aspergillus bombycis; assembly: GCF_001792695.1. NCBI lineage: Eukaryota > Fungi > Ascomycota > Eurotiomycetes > Eurotiales > Aspergillaceae > Aspergillus > Aspergillus bombycis. Next base: position 68,306 of record NW_019170027.1, on the reverse strand, counting down.
CTTGGTCGAGCTGGCTCGGTGTTGTATAGGGAGATTCAAGTTGCAGTTTCTCGGACAACATCACGCTAAGCCGCGCCGTAAACGACCACACTGATGTAGGGGCTAGCCAAACTGTACGTATGTATGTTAGTGGGTATACCTCCGTACTGACCTATCCATCACGGAGATCAGGAAACATACTCCAGTTACGTTTATTCTTATATGTATTCTTGATGGTTCTCGAGGGTAAAGTAAACGGGCTTGTCCAGATGCTGCGTGCATGGTCAATCGTTTTCGGGGGTAAAGTTGGTTCCTCTATCGGAGGATAAACCAGCTCTGTGTCCTTTCAGCTGCAGGAACTCGATGCAAGGATGAGTACGGAAACCCACCTTCGGACACATCGTCGGCCTCGACTGCAGGGCCAAAGGCTATATCAGCAGAACGTTTGATGCTCGTTGGACTCTGGTGCGCTTTCGCCTGGCGTCGCAGTTGCTGTAGGTAACTGGAACCAACATAAGCGCGGTTATTTTGCTGATGCGTGATATAACTCCTAAGATGCTACCGACGAACCTTTCCGTCACTGTGATCTTGTTGCTTCCTTCCACGTATCGGCATTTCAGAGCACGACGTTGGCAGTTGGCGCACGGCTCTTTGCCGGAGCACTTGATTTTGCTCTGACGGCAAGCAACGCATCTGGTGATGCCAAGCACATTAGATTAAATATAGACTAAAGCAGAGGAAGGTTATTTACGCATTCGCTGTTCGCCTTAGCTTGCGGGGTTCGATTGGGACCTGCGTTGCCATCGCGGACCGAGAACTGAGATGCCTATCGTGGTGATGTTTGAGGTGGGAGATCGCCACAGGGATCGGATATGAGTTGATAACAGTGAGGGGAGGCGCATTCGCACTGACCTCGTCTGCATGTCCCCCGCATAGTTAGAGGCTAGTTTCATCTGTTTCCTCATTGGTAGTCTCAAACGGATGGAACCGCCCAGTCTCTCTTCTCGTGGGGGGCCATTCAGATGCCAGACCCTGGAGGACTCACTGCCTCTAGCCCTAGCCCTAGCCGAAACGAGTGACTTATTCCACCAAGTATTCCTGTTGGGGCTCTTCTTCCTATAGACAGAAAGAACGCCTGCAGATCGTATGAACTATGAATTTACACTCACCGTATCAGGGTGCTGCATTCTGGGGCAGCACTTTATGGTTATCCTTAATTTGGCTTGCTATTTGCTTATTTCTTGGACCTCTCCCTCTCGCCCCCCTCCTTCACGGACTTTTGCTTTCCCCTTCTCCCATGGTTTGCCTCCCCTTTGCTGGGTCTCTGTCACATGTTCATGAGCCAATGACATCGACATCTGTTCCTTGGGTCGACCTCTGGCCTGGAGCTTGTGCCAGAATTGGATGCGGGGAGTGGAAAACCAGATAAGCGATGGGATCCACATACCGAGACAAGTAAGGTAAGCGAAATGCAGAGTCGGATAAGTACCGTCTTGTCGCCCTATGCCCCATTGGGTACTGCAATCCCGTCTAGGTGGAGCCGACTGAACACTTCTCGTGTCTCTTGACACGTTCATATATATCCTTAGCTATTGTACGTGGCAAGACGTGTAGTGTACTAATCATGGCATGGTCCCGTTGGTACTGGATGTAATATTATTGTTCTTGTGGTCTATGCAATATAGAACATGATTTCCTGGTTGTCTCGGTCACCCAGCCTGAGCGGCTACCTCTTCTTTCACATCTAGAAAAGGCTTTTCTGAAGATTATACCACGTCAAATTCGACAGTGCCCCAGCCCTCAAACGTGCAAGTCCAATGGCCCGCTTCCTCCATGGGGACGGCCTGTAAGCAACTACCCGGCAAAACCACTTGGCCTGGCTTGAACTCGATATCATAGGCAGCCAGTCGATTGACCAACCACGCCGTAGCAGAAAGGGGATTTCCGAGGATGTTTGCGGTGTTGCCGGACATAACCTCTCGATCATTAAAACGTAATGTGCCCCGGGTGTCGCGCAAGGTTAACTCAGTAAGCTTCCGTGGAGTACCACCCAGAATCACTGCGCCAGTTGAACCGTTATCAGCCAAGGTATCCGGGAGATCGATCGCCCAATCCTTCACACGGGAATCAATAATTTCGATAGCGGGAATGGCATAATCCACCGCATTTATGACGTCGGCAACGGTGCAGTTTGGCCCGCGCAGAGGTCCGCGAAGCACAAAGGCCGGCTCTAACTCCACGAACGGTTTAATATACTGCTTCCGATCGAGGGTTGTTCCCTCATATACAAATGTACTGGCCAGCAAGAATCCGTAGTCCGGATGGTCAAGTCCGAACGCATCCTGCATCACCTTGGCAATGTTTCCTAATTTATATCCGACCAATCGATCGCCGCTTTTAATGGCTTCCTCAGCCGTGATCCGCTGAACTTCGAAGCCCCCCTCGGCATCGAGGGCGGGCCATGTCTTTGTGGGTGTTTCGATTGGGGTTTGACTGCGGCGGGCAGCGCGCAGGGCAAGGGAGACTTCGCGCAGTTCACTCGCTTGCATGGTTCGGTTTCAAAGTTTTCAGAGGGTACAGGATGTATAGCACGTGGAAAGCGTAATGAATTAAGGGTATAGATAGTAAAAGTCTTCGCAGACCGCAGGCGCATGCAATAAATGTATAATTCCAAGAATGCGTAAAACATGAACTTCCCTTCGCACTGCGCGCCTCTTATACTAGGAATCGCAAGGGTATCCCGACGTACCGCGATCAAGCACTACATCTTGATGGAGCAGCAATCGAGATGAATATCCCGCGCTCGTTGATAGCCGGCAGCCGTTCCCCGAGCCTATCTCGGATTCCTCAACCGATATCCCGAAAGATCCGCTAAGCTGTCACTGGTCTCATCGAGATTTCCGAGCTGGGCACGCAGCAATTCCAGAACAGTGCCACATGGCTAAAGATACATCTATTCTCGTTGTAGTGGCAGAACGCGGATCTTCAATTCTGCGGATTCAGGTTGGGGCTAGAACCCGCATCGGATTTCTCGGGTGGGCAACAGTACACGCTCCACGAAAGCTATGAAAACGCTTCTCCCGCCTGCATGCACTGCAGAGAGGGTAAGGTGAGGTACCCCAAAAAGCGCTATGTTCCTCTTGTAGCTTTACTATATGTTCTTCGTGCGCACATCCTTAAATCGTATCACGCACAGCTTCCCGAAAGTTCATTTGCATGAAGGACAGCGGCCACGGTTAACGATATAGAAGATGCTAGTGCTGAGTCAACCGACGTCTTAAATGATGACCACATTCTCAGATTCCCAGTAGATGGTGTTCGGCTGTCTAACAACGACGGACGGGATATGGGCTAAGACTCTACAGGGGCTTTCTGGGTAGCATCTACCTTCACTGGGCCTTGCAGTTTATCTCAAAGGAAATGACAGAATATTTAACATACGAGGTGCAGGAAATTAAAGCAAAGCTCCTCAAAGCGGAATTAATGCAGGAATGAAGGAATGTGGCGCAGGAAATGCGACCTTGAGTGTGGTGGAAGTAACATTCCTGACACATGAGAGTCCTTGGCTGCCACCAGTGCACAGAGTCAATTGGCCGCATACAGTCGTCTGGAGATTCTGGACCTAGGTCGAGCACTCTGAGGGCTTACAGGCCAGCACCACTCTGACTACACTATCATACATGCGATTTAGATACCAGATCCGGCCTTTTCGGGCAGGTGGATCCGCGTGTAAGCTGTTCACCTCATATAGGGTGATCCCAATGCGGGGAGGGTCGATTTCGAGCACTTGAAGATAGATGGATTGCACCGGATTGGCCAATGGTGTGCTCGATGAAGGACTGAGGAGATAAACACTCTTTTGGATCTATTTTGATAGAGTCACATCCACCATGCCACTATCCACTCTGTGGAACTATAAGTATTAATGACAGGACTCATATTTCCCTGTCGTTTTGAAAGGACGCATGTACCATGCTATCTGTAAAGCTGTGCATCAAGAGCAGCATAGTCGAAGCGACGACTAGGTAGATATAACCAACTATCTGTTTACTTTAAGTCGTACCAAGTGAAGCTCAATCCTTACGTGCATCCACTGCCCTATCGCCTCTAAAGATATCTTATTGACGACGTTAGCTAGCCGGCGCCGTCTCTTCCAGCACTATGCGGTCTACTTCCATCCTGCCCACCGCGACTAAGAAGCATGACGAACTTCCAGAGCCAAAGCAGTACAGCCTTAGTGAAATTACCGCAGGCGAAATCCTGCCTGCTAGTTCAACAGCCCTTCAGCGACATCTAACATCCCGCCAAGTCCAGTTTATTGCCATTGGCGGCTCAGTTGGAACGGCTCTGTTCGTAAGTATCGGATATGCACTGATGCAGGGAGCTGGCAGCACGTTGGTAGCCTTTATCCTCCACTGTTTGATTATGGCTCAAGTAAACAATGCGGCTGCCGAGATGACTATTTTCATGCCAGTCAGTGCTGCCTTTATCCAGCATGCGAGCGCCTGGGTAGACCAAGCCTGGGGTTTCATGGTTGGCTGGAACTTTTGCCTATATGAGGGCCTGCTTGTTCCATTCGAGATTACAGCTGTGGACATGGTTCTTACGTTCTGGCGGGATGACATTCCTTCCACCGCCGTGATTTCCGTGGCTATCTTCTTCTACGCGTGGGTGATACATCCTCGGAAATGTGACTATCGATACTGAGGCATACAATCTAGATTGACCAATTTGTTGGCCGTCAAATACTTCGGAGAAGTGGAGTTCTGGCTGGCTGGAGGCAAGCTTATACTCATCATTATCCTCTTTCTGTTCACTTTCGTCACCATGGTGGGCGGAAACCCGCAGCGAGATGCGTACGGATTTCGGAATTGGACAGAAACAGTATTCTATTCCCTCGCTCATTGAGTGCCTCAGTACTGACGCTTCCTATTCAATAACAGAGCCCTTTCGTGGAATATATCTCATCAGGCGATCTGGGTCGCTTCCAGGGCTTCCTAGCAGCCCTGTGGCAGGCTGCCTTTACAATCGTAGGCCCGGAGTACATTGCGTCTGTTGCGGGAGAAACTCAGCGACCACGCAAAACTCTCAAAACGGCCTTCAAGTCAGTGTACTGGCGGTTCGGGCTTTTCTTCATCGGTGGTGCTCTTTGCGTCGGCATTGTTCTCCCCGCTAACGACCCAACGTTGATCCGGGTGCTGCGCTCCGGCGCCACCGGCACGGGCGCGGCCTCCCCATTCGTTATTGCCATGAATAACATGCAGATCGAAGGCCTGCCTCACGTTATTAACGCGCTCCTGGTGACCAGTATCTACTCAGCCGGTGACGCACTGGTTTACACCTGCTCTCGTAGCTTGCACGGGCTGGCCCTGAATGGCCATGCCCCCAAGATCTTCCGCAAGTGTACTAAAAATGGAGTACCAATATACTGCCTGCTGGTCGCCTTGGCTTTTGGCTGCCTCTCGTATCTCAAGCTGGGGAGCGGTTCCGTCCAAGTCCTAACTTGGTAGGTGAGTGCACAATAGACGTGAATTTATGCTAATTGCAGTAGGCTCACAAACCTGATCACCGGTGGTGGGCTGATAACTTATATCGGCATCTGTGTTAACTACCTGTTCTTCCACCGAGCCTTGAAGGTCCAGGGCTACGATCGAAAGAGCCTACCATACTGCGGTTGGTTCCAACCATACGGAACTTGGATAGCTTTGTTTTGGCTCCTGGGCATTGAACTCTTTTACGGCTATGATATTTTCCTCAGGGGCCGTTGGGACCTCGGATCCTTCTTCAGCCATTATACCATGGCGCTCCTCGCTGTCTGTACATTCTTTGGGTGGAAGATTGGCAGTCGAACTACAGTTGTACTGCCAGAGAAAGTGGACCTGGTATGGGCCCGCCCAGACGTCGACAGACACGAAGCTGAAATGGGAGAAGAAAAGACCATGGGATTTCACAAACGATTTTTGGAACTGCTGATTAATCCTAAGAGGCTGAAGCGCTCCCAGGTTTAATGCTATCCCTTAGTGTCTGTGTGTTGGAAGGATTGCGCATGTCGGCATGGCGAGAAGGCTTATTGCCGACCGTTGCATTTTATTATTATTTTACCTTTACTATATGATGTTCGAACTAGGTAAAATCAACCTGCCGCCTCTGTGGGCCTTTGATATCGTTGCAATTGTTCTAGACTTGGTGCATGGGAGGTCAAGGTAGGGTTCACGCAGTGTTATATATAGCCTCGGAATCGTGGTTTCACATAGAGCATGATGCCATGGAATCTGATAAGGGAAGCCGATCGATAATGCTGACATGCTTTATGGCTTTTGGTGCCACATAATCCTGCGGTAAACATGGACATTCTCCCACCGATGGCGTAGTACCGAATGTTGAGAATGAACGAACCTCGGGAGTTCCCAATGCGGTATAAAAAATGAGAGCACTCCACCCGATAGCAGACCCATTCTCCCCGCATTGAGTAGATCGACTGCGGGGATACGATCTGCTTAAGAACAGTATTTGTCTATCCCTGTTTGCTGAGCTATCAAGAGTAGAAGAAAGAAGAATAACTCCTGTTGACGTCGAAAGCACAAAATCACCATGACTCGGCTTCCGCTCCCGACGCCAGCCCCGATCGATCCCTCTTATCAGCCCACAGCATCCATAGAAAAGATCCCCGCAACCACACCGATCGAGTATATTCTCGCAATCCTCGAGCGTGATGGCGGCGTGATCCTCACAGATCTTGTCTCAAAGGACGAGCTATCTGCGATCAAACAGGACCTCCAACCCTGGAACGAAAAGCACCGTCGGCACCTGGACCCAACTGTCGACGGCGATGCATTCACTACGATCCCTCCCCAAACAACACTTGTCCCCGGGTTAGTTGGGAAGTCTAGAACTGTCGCGCAAATCTGTGAGCACCCGGTTCTCGAGGAACTGCGACAGCGAATCCTTCGCGACGACTTTGTGCTATATCGTGAGGGCAACGCCGAGCCCAACACGCTCGATCCGTTGCTCAGCCTCAGCGTATCCATGAACATCGGCTACGGGGCCCCAAGGCAGCTTCTGCACCGCGATGATAACGTTCACAATATCCGGCACACGCGGAATCCATTTGTCCCATGGAGCTTCAAGCAGGTGAGCCAGTTTGGGTGCTTGATTGCCGGGTGTGAGGTGACTCGAGAAAACGGGGGAACGATGTTCGTCCCGGGAAGTCATAAATGGGACGATGACCGGTGGGCTCGCGCGGACGAAGTTTGCTTTGCAGGTATGTAATCTCCAGCTGAATGGGCCACGCACGATCCGATAGGATGCGCATGTTAACTGGAAAGAAATGTCGCCCGGCTCGGCCTTGATCTTCCTCGCGTCGGCCTTCCACGGCGGTGGGCATAATTCTGTACCTGATTCTGTCCGAACGATGCACAGCTTATTCTTTATCCGTGGTCATCTTCGGACCGAGGAGAACCAATTCCTCGCCATCCCCAGAAGCAAAGTTCGCGAAATGAGCCCCAAGATGCTGGAACTGTTGGGTTACAAGAAGCCGACCACGGCACTGGGTATTGTAGATAACATGAGCCCAGACGAGGATGTGGATGGCATCTGGGCGAGGGCAGTGCAGTAATAAATCAACGGTGTGGCTTAGGCGCGCCAGCTCTGGATTAATTATACCTTGACGTGTGAATCTCGTGATGCTACGGTCTGCAGCCTAAAGTGACAATATCATATACTTTGTATTGTTATTATTGCGCCGTCACCCTATTCTGGACTCTATTAATAGGTCACAGAGCCATTTCGCAGGTACGAGTGCCAATATACCCTCAGGAATTCATAAAGTAATATGTACAGGAAATGATAAGCTGCTCTTGTAAGCCATTGAATGTTCCAACACTTAACCGGGAAATCGCCATATGAAGTACCCGGCCGAGTACTATACGAACATCCAATTTTCCCCTTGTTCATACAGGTATTCAATCCAAGGCTGTGACGTTCCCTCAGGGGTGGCTTGTCGCTGCCAGATCTTCTGGAGAACCTCTAGCGCGTGGCTAACATTATGAGCGCGCCAAAAGCTCCACAGATGCTCGAACACCTCCATAATTGCGGATCTCTGATGCTCGGTTTGTGTCTCAGCTCCAATGATGAACGCTGGCCACAATAGTCCTTTGAAATGAGTGTCCCCCGGGCCTACCGAGGTGAAATGGGCAATTATGGAATCCAGTGAGCTGGGCATATTCGATTCGATTGGGTAATACTGCTGTGATGTATGGGAAAAGACCTGAGACATGTAGATCAACGCGGCTGCTTTGTATATGCATGCAACATGATACCGGACGGTTAGGTAAGACATATTGGGCGTTGCAAAAGCCCATTTTCGAGGAGAGAAGGTCTCGATCTGAGAGAAAAGGTGAACGATAACGTCCGGCCCCGGGGCGACCGGACCTGAACAAGCGGAGTTGACGAGTGACAGTACGTAGAGAACGTCTGCGGGACAGCCCGTCCATGTTAAGGACTCAGACCGTTTGAGGATGTCAATGATCGGTATTGATGTGAAGAGAGGCTTATATTGCTGTTTGGATTTTACCAATGTCGAGCCGAGAATTTCGAAGCTGCGATGTTAGGCATCCACCGGTTCAAGAGAAGGTCATGGGTTATACTAACATGGCATAGCTCGTGTCAAAGTATTCATAGAATCGGCAGAATGCCGCAGTCAAGCTGGTTGACGGCGCTGAATTCATAGACAGGATCTGGGCCTGCATAATCTCCTTCAATCCGTTGAGATGATATGCCCAGGTGTTTCTCCCGCTTTCCACACACGCTAGCCAAATGAACAGGAGGACGGAAGCAATAACGCCATAAGAGTCCTGAGATAATGCCTCGTGGTACCTAGTCCTTAACAGATAAAGAGCCTGTTGTTTGTGATAGAGATAATCGTAGAACCGGGGTGAGTCTCTTGCCCGTTCGGCAGTGTCCAGTGCTCCAGGAAACTGCTCGTTACCGATTAATCGGGTACTACTTAACTCCCGCTGCGCCTGGTGCAGCGCCGCTATGGAAACCATAATATGACAAAGCCCCCGACTGGACGGGATTAGGCTCATGAATTCTTTGAATGGGTTATTCGGTCCCAAGTCATATATCACACACTCTGGGCTGCAATTTCGCTCGACTACGCGCCACGATCAGCATGTTCCCGTGCCATGTCAGGTTCATCTACGTACAGTAGGCGATATTCTCTCGCATGGGCCTGGTCAGGTCTTGGAGACCAGGATCAATTAGTAACCGACCGATTGACATCGGCGATCCAACGCTTGGCACGGTCTTTCCCATCCATTTCCCGCGACTGGCGACGCTATTCGTCCACCGGAGGGGCCGTTCCTTGGCGTATCCGAGGCATTGATCTTGCATTGTCTCACACTTGCGACATGCTGGAAGCAAGCGGTCGCATCTTCTGCGACGGCGACGACAAGTCCAGCATGATTCTGCGGCGTAAGTCGAGGATGGCTCGTTCATCGCCCGAGGTGATTCATGCCAACGGGTGGAGTTGTCAGAGTGAAGATTTAGGGCCGGTCAGAGTCATCCGTGGCTCTCACTATTCCTCTCTGAGCACCACCCGCCAAGGAGCCAATGAGCGTTGCTTAGAAAGCAGACAGCCAGGCATTTCTGCCTGAGGTGTACAGGCAGCACATCAGGGACTCGGCTTTTACTTTACTGCTTGCCAAATAAAAGACAGACCAAGTCGCTAATATAATAAACACTTTCGACAATATAAGAAACAGAATAATCTCCCACATGCCCCTAGATAAGTAGAAGGCAAAGCGCTAACGGATATAGAAATGTCGTGAGCTCAGTCAATTACTTGGTCCAGCACAGCTCACAGAAATATATCTCGGAACAGACCTACGGGGCTTTTCTAAGACCATCTTGTACAATGACCACGAGGTTCAAGGTAGTGCTTTAAATAAACCACTACTGGAGAGAGATACTAGTGTGTCTACATAATCTACCTAGAGCTGACGATGCTTCATCTATCTAGAAACTGGAGTCGACCCAATCACTATAGTCATCTCCTAAGACTGTTTCCTTTGTCACGGCAGCATCAATAGTGCTCAGATACTCTCGCTCCGATGTGTCAGATCCAGCACCAGTGTTATTGAACTCATAGTAAAGCGGTGTTGCACCATCCGCCATAGTATGCCAACCTTTGGCATTGACAACATCGGATAGGACTGAGTACTGATAGATCACGCGGGCGAGGACTCGCCAGGGTCGGCCCAGATAGACATCACCAGTCAGATCCACTCCGGACGCTGCCTTGATGTTGCAGTGATCAATGGCGTACCACGCCGTGTCAGAAGTCTCCTCTCGCGACATGGCGGTGACGTAGCCAGCACCATTCGAGACGATATCGCAATTCTCAATCCAGGCGGAGGCATCGCCAAAGATATAGTCGACCGCGCCTGTGAATAGATTAATTCCGATCTAGATCTGGTTGAAACCCTTGAGGCCGGAAAAGGGCCACTGCGTAACCCACCTTCAATTCGAGAATTGATATAGTACTGATGGCCAGATTTGGCATAGAGAGTATCCTGGTACCCTGTGAATTGACATGCATAGAATCCCAGTCGGTCGGCATTAGCCACAACTCTAGTACCGGGCGCAGCTGCATGTCAGATGCGTTTTTGGGTAGCTCTTGCACACAGTGGAAAAGAGTAAGTGCTTACGCTACTGCCTGCGCGCCCGACCCATATCCATTCGCTATATTGATGTTGTATACCGAAACCAAGTCCGACTTGATATTGACAGTGGCACTGCTATCGAGAGAGCCAGACTCCGGAGATGATAAGGTATGGGTGATGGTGACGGTATTCTGCTTATATGTTTCGGTATCATTTGTCTCCCCGTACAATGCCAAGCGGCCCGCATAGTCAATAATCAGCTGCTCCTCGTACGTGCCGGCTGCAATGTAAATACATGCGTCCGCCGTTGATGAGCCCAGAGCGTCGAGGGCGTCGCCGATCGTTGAATAATTGCCAGACGTGCCTACCGTGGAACACCCGGATGGCGCGCTGGTTCGACCCGAGTCCCTGGGCAGCACAGATGCAGAGCTATAGAGACTGAAGCCCAGTAGAGCGATTTTCAGAAGGACCCCGCGCATGTTGGGTCTGTGTTGGAATGTGATAGGCAGATCGGATGTAAGCAGTGCTTGTACTCGACTAGTAATGGTGTTCATGAGCATGATTATAAGCCCCCTGCACGCCGGAGTGGCTGGGGCTTAGCACAACACATTTGTTTCACATGCCTCCAACGAACTATACTTCGTATCCAGATATGTTTTGGTGTTCCAGAATTCTTCCATCAATCGGCAAGGTGCAAGTGCCGGAGTTCGCGGAGGCCCACAGGATAAAAGCGGGTGCTCATTTAGCCGGACTATTCCCACCCAATGTCTTTCTCCCCGGACGATGATCAATTCCCCTAATCTCGGTTGGAAGAGGAAGGGCAATTTAAGCAAAACAAGCTTTAGGCAGCGCCCGGACGTGACGGACAATCTTGATGAAGACGTTGTTTCTCCGTTAAGGCAGCCTGCCCTACCTGGAGCCCTGGACAGCCCTCATGTTCGAAATGGCACCTGTGATCGACAGAACTGGCACAATGGTGAGACGCTGTTGTGATTGGAGGCCATGAATTCTGCGTCCTGAAGCTATATATTTGATCTCGCTCGATTCTATCCTTCCATGGGGTAAACTGGAAATAAGCATCTGTGAGCCTAGTGTAAATCAGTGCGAAAATGGTCGGCCTCAATATCATTGTATTGCTCTCGCTATTCGGCCTTAGCAGAGCTGCCCCGTCGAGAAGCGAAGCATCCCCCGATAGGACTATCAAGCCCCGTGCTGCTTGCACGCCCACTGCTGGCGGAAGCTCCTCGACCGACGACGTTCCAGCAATTCAGGAAGCGATCACATCATGTGGTGACGGAGGTACGATCGTAATCCCGGCCGATACGACGTATTACTTGAATAGTGTACTCGACTTCGAGGGCTGCTCGAACTGTGACTTCCAGGTAGAAGGTTTGCTCCAGTTCACCAGCTCCACGGATTACTGGAATGGCAAGACAGCCATGATCAGTGTCTCGAACATTGACGGGTTGAAGCTTCGCTCGGTAACGGGCTCTGGAGTTATTGATGGGAATGGCCAAGAGTCGTACGTTACCTCTCACTTATATTGAACTATTTCTTGACTAACTCGGGTGTACAGATGGGATAAATTTGCGGAAGACAGCAGCTACAAGCGCCCGACCCTGCTTTATATCACCGGGGGCAGCAACATCGAGGTGTCCGGACTGCGGCAGAAGAACCCGCCCAACGTGTTCATTTCTGTCAAAGGCGACACATCAAATGCCCAGTTTACAGATCTGACTATGGATGCCACCTCCGAGTCGGACAATCTTCCGAAGAATACAGATGCCTTTGACATAGGCGCCAGTACTGATGTCACCATCTCCTCGGTCGCTATCACGAACGACGATGACTGTGTGGCTTTCAAACCAGGTGCAAACTATGTAACTGTTCAGGATGTGACTTGCACAGGATCTCACGGTATATCGGTGGGCTCACTTGGGAAGTCTAGCGATGATATCGTCCAGAATGTTTATGCCCGCAACATAACAATGATCAACTCAAGCAAAGCAGCAGGCATCAAAACCTACCCTAGTGGTGGAGACCATGGCCTGTCAACGGTGAAGAATGCCACATTTGAAGATTTCATCGTCGATGGATGTGACTATGCCTTCCAGATTCAAAGCTGTTATGGTGAAGATGACGAATACTGCGAAGAAAATCCTGGCAACGCAGTGCTGGAAGGCATTGTCGTTAAGGGATTCACAGGCACCACGAGTGACAAGGAGGACCCTGTGGTGGCTAATCTGAACTGTGGCTCCGAGGGCACCTGCGATGTTACCATCAGCGGCTTTGAGGTGAAGGCTCCATCGGGAGACGCGAAGATTCTGTGTGGCAACACCCCTTCTAACCTCGGTGTCACCTGTAGCTCAGGTGCATCTGGGTAACAGGATAGCTAGTTGAGACCTAATGTATACCACGCTAGGTGAGCAAGCCTGACTTGTGGAATAGTAGCAGGAGATTCTATTATCTGGCAGAGGACTTGGTTTCTGTAAGCCTAGCTAATGCTTCTTCCTTCGATACCTTCTCTTACGATGTGAATGTCGAGGGAAACAATTGGAGTAGCCGAAAGAACTGAATATTTATTATGAAGAATGATATGCATTGAACGGGGCTTGTAAGTCGACTTGGTGGGGGCCATGAACCTGGCGCTCATCAGCCGAGTTTAGTAGTGTCGCTAATGAGAGTTCTATTCTCTATTGTTCTAGCTCTAGTTTGATGTTGTGTTTATCGCCAGTGTCGTAGCATCAACATAGCATGAATATGCATCACTCAGCTACAATCGTCTTGAAACCTCGCCAATGCGGTACTCGCAATCCTGCTATGCTCAGTAGCCTATCTAGTCCAGACGGTCCACCAGGGACTAGCCATTTAGAGTGTAGTCATGGGACTACACAATGGTTGCTCTTGATTCCAGGGTCTTCAGAATCAGTTCAACCTCGGCATCTGCTGCTTCGAGTATATGCTCGGGTGGGTACTGCGGCTGCCAGCCGATCTGCCTGCCATGGACTGGAGTGAAGGTACAGCTGGGCTGGGTTAACTTTTGTGGGAAGATAGGATTGAGGGTCGCAAATCACATACTTGCCGCCCACTTGAAAAGGTACAATAGATGGGTCCACTCCGAGTGCTTCGCCCATTTCCCCCAGTGCTGCTTTGTCTGCCTGTGCCACCGTACTGTCACCAACCACACCACTCTTAGATAGAGCTTTAGCGAAAGCGTCATATATGTCTTTCCAAGCTACACTTCCCGAGGCAGCAAGGAAGAACCCGTTCCTGTTATACCCGATATCATTGCCGAGCAAGATCTGCCGCAGAATCTGCAAGTAGAGAGCAGTGTTGTCAATAATGTGGCAAACAGGCCAGATCTGGCGGGCATATTAGCACTATGACAGAGAGTCCATGATGATCCATGCAACTCACAGGGTCATCAGAATCGACCATATAGACACGACCTGTTTTTTTCGCGGCTTTCACCACTGCAACGTCTTGAATAGAGATACGGTTACCGAACCCCTCCCCTTCTCCATACACGATGCAGGGAGCAAATATGTAACTTCGCACACCGTTCTCCTCTGCGGTGTCGATAACAGCGACATTGGTTCTCACGCCCTATTCAAGATGTGAGTGAGTTTAGCATTCATGTTGTTGTACGTGCCACATCAGGAAGGCTGATACCTGAGTAAACCATTTATACGGCGGGTCGGTACTTTTCTGGATGGCGTAGAGCTTCGGGTCGGTGTCAAGTACAGTTCTGTCATCTTGAACGCCTCCATGTCGACTGAATTGTTTGGCGCCGGTTGTATGTAAGAAATGCACCGATTTACCTGTGCGTTCTTTTACCTTCCCAAGGGCCCTGATCATCACTTGCTGATGTGTCTGACCGTAGGCGTCGATCAGGAAATAAATCACAGAAATCTCTCTGTCAATAATTGCGCTTGTTAATTGATCATGCTCGCCAATGTTGCAGAGCAAAGGCTCTGCGCCATATTGCTGCACACATTGGGCTTGTGTCTCAGAGCGAACCAGGGCATAAAGCTTGCCATATGGAGGTAAGTCTGTCTGTTTCAAGCGCGCCAGTAGGGTACCCCCAAGATAGCCCGAAGCACCAGTGAGGAGGATATTGTGAGCCATGGTCGATGTGCGAATGTTAATTTGTGGTGTATACGGCGGTCGACCTGGTGTTTTATAATCATAGCTCTTTCTTTTAACGCTCCAACGACGTCATCGCCATGGATGCGTGGATTCAACTGCAGGTGGAGATATGCACGTCTTCTGCCGAATCCCAAGCGTCGACTGAACACCATGCATATCCGATTATTAATTCTCCATTATTAATAATTACTAATTGACGATTCTCACTAGTTAACTAACTATCTCCTCTGCACTCTGTCGTGTGATATGAGGTTTGTACCGTCCAGATTTAGTCTCCTGGACAAGCTTTGCCCCACTGCATCCGGACGGTGAAGGATCTGCGGTTATTTCTCACGCGAAATTATTCCCATAATGTTCCAAGTAATATACCTGTAAGTTAATATCTCTGTCGCAAGTTTTTAATTCTTTTTTGTGTGGTGCGCTGTATAAAGGTTTGCTTTACTCTATGTGCGAGGCTGGTTTACTCCATTCGGCCGTTGACCAAGTCTTGTGTGATTACACCAAGTATGCTGGACCAGGATACCTGTGCTTCTACTACAACTTCAATTGGACCTCCGTCTTTACGACAATTTGGGAATCGTCCTCACGTTTGTTTTTGTATCTTCCTCTCTTTGGTCGCGCTATGCACTGTATAGGAGCATCACCAGCCATGTGAAAGTACAGCATCCCCATATCGTAGTGATCAGCCGCCAAGGACGGGACTAGTCGAAGATGAGATGCAAGGGACTGAATCCTTCAGCTCATTTCCCCCTCTTGAGATTGATTCATAGCTTCGATAACCCACGGTCATATGCCACGACAGTCGAGGGATAGTGTGAAGGAGGCGGAATACCGATTCACTTTCGCGCCCAAAGAGATAAGATGAAGGCCTCACTTTGGCTGATCATTCTCGGCGTAAATCTATCCCTGGCCTTGGCTGTGGGAACTGATTTTCAAGCCTCGTGCCAAGCCTTTTCACCCGATACGAGAGATACGAGTGCTCATCGTGAGTTCACGGAATATGTGCCCGCCGGGACAAATCTCAGTTTGCCGTACAATGATGCAACCTGTGCTCGCCCGTATCAAGTTGTTCCTGTAGACCTTTGCCGGGTCGCATTATACCTGGAGACATCCAACCGATCCAGCGTGACCACAGAGCTCTGGCTCCCTCGAAATTGGACGGGAAGGTTCTTGGGGACTGGAAATGGCGGTATCGATGGTTGTATGTTGACACCGTTTCAGAACAGAGATTTGCGTGATTGTCAAGGCCTACTGATGACGAGTGACTGAACCAGGTATAAAATATGAGGATCTGGCATACGGGGCCGCGAATGGATTCGCCGTTGTCGGGTCGAACAACGGACACAATGGCACGACTGCCGCCTCGTTATACCAGAACTCGGATGTCATCGCGGATTTCGCTTGGAGAGCGTATGTCATCCTGTCGACCTGTGTCAATGCAGCTCTAGATAGCTGACTGTTAGCAGACTTCATCTTAGCACAGTGATAGGCAAACAAGTCACTAACGCATTCTATGGGGAATCTCATACAAAGTCATATTATCTGGGTTGCTCCTTGGGAGGACGGCAGGGGATCCATTCCGCTGTGGACTTCCCGGACGACTTCGATGGGATTGTTGCGGGATCGCCCGCACTGGACTTCAACAATCTTGTCTCTTGGAGAGCAAGCTTCTTCCCTATTACAGGTTCCACCGACTCCGCTGAGTTCATCAATGTATCAACATGGAAGAACGTGATTCACCCGGAGGTGTTGGTCCAGTGCGATACGCTTGATTGTGTGGATGACGGCATCATCGAGGATCCTACCTTGTGCAACTTTCGTCCGGAAGTGCTAATGTGTACGAATGATAGAAAAGATAACTGCCTGAGCCCTGCGCAGGTAGAGATCGTACGGAAGGTGTTTAGTCCAATGTACGGTGAAGATGGGCAACTGATATTCCCCGCAATGCAACCAGGGAGTGAGCTCGAGGCGGCAGACAAGCTTTATGCAGGAAAGCCATTCAGCTATTCTGAAGTATGTGCACCTGGTCGATCGCAATCTTATCGTGTGCTGATGCAAGGTGTAAGGAATGGTTTCAATATGTGGTCTATGATCCGTCGTGGGATCCAGCCGAGTTTGATATTCATGACGCAAAGGTCACGGATGACTTGAATCCACAGAATATCCGAACCTGGCCGAACGACCTGTCGAACTACGCAAAACGAGGAGGAAGGATAATTACCTTTCATGGACAGCAGGATGGTAAGATCACAAGCTTCAACACGGTGCGGTTTTACAATCATCTTTTGACAACTATGAACTTGTCTGCTTCTGAGCTCGACAACTTCTTCCGTTTCTTCCGTATCTCCGGCATGTCCCACTGTAGCTCGGGTCCAGGCGCATGGGCATTTGGGCAGGGTGGCAGCCCTGCCCCAACAATGACACCGTTCAACAGCAATGAGAATGTCTTAGCTGCGTTGGTGGCTTGGGTGGAACGCGGGATAGCCCCAGAGACAATCACGGGGACAAAGTACGTGAATGACAATCCAGAGCTTGGGATTGCCTTCCAGCGTCGTCATTGCAGGTTAGTGATAGTGCAAAAACTGGATACAAGTGAGTTGTGTTAATAATATCACACAGGTACCCACTAAGAACTACCTACACCGGGGGGAAGCACTGGGAATGTGTGTTGCCATGACCACTGTCTACTGAAAAGCCAGGAGTCAATGTGCTTCCTATATTTCCCGTGCGTATAGCTGCCTTGCCTTATACCGGTAGCCTATTGGTAGCTTGTTTTACCTTTGCATAGGTGGCGTTCAATTCACTGGACGCGTGTCTTTTTGTGCCTGATATTCACTGTTAGTTTTGTGTTGCTTCTCTTGTAATAACCAAAACACTCCTTTCGCGCACCGCGACTTCTTCCCACTTCTCCTCCGTGAGATTCGTCTGTCTTTACGATCACCTCTTCATACAATCCCATAACCTCGATGAAAGAACTAGTATTCAAACCCTACCACCCCACGGCCACATCTGAGCAAGAAATGAGAGGAACACGCCGATTGCGACGGGGAAGCAATCCTCGCCGTCCCTCACCAAAGAGACAAAGGACTGTAACCCCTGGTCCCTCTACATCCACCAATATGGAACAGTCCCCAGTTGAGTTGTCCGAGCCGAAGCTTATCCAATCTAACCTCCCTGGCAATAGACATGCTGAAATCAAGAAGGAATCTACCGCCGAGGCAGAGCAACGCACTGGTGACGAGGAGACCCCAAAGGAAGGAAGCCATGAGAGCCATGAACAGCACAGTAGCACTGGTAGAGAAGCTGGCGTCTTTCAGAACCAGCATCCGTCGGTCAACATTGAATGCCGTGGCTACCCATTGTTCTGGTTTCTTCCTGACCGTTTTGCTGCTCACGCCTATCGACCCAGCGATATTCTGTCTTTCACGGAATGCCCACCTGAAATACCTACCTATCAGGAACCTAGATTGGGTACAGTCCCGGTTGGCATGGTCTTAAACGTCCCGGATCATGTGGATCAGAATTCTGGTGTCAGAACTCGGGTGGCATTTGACGTTGCACTTCTACACGTTTCTCTTGATCCCCCTTTTTGGACTATCGCTAGCAGGACCGGAAGACTCCTGAATAACGCAGACTACTGCCTTGACCCTAGCTTTGCTACCGAGAAGCTTAGACTGATCCGGGTCAGAGAGATGATACAGACGCATATTATCGAGCTGACTACTTATCGTCATAATTTCCTCTTGTTGTTACGCTCCTGGCGCAAGGAACGAAGGCTTTGGGAGGTTCGGCTAGCCCTCGCTCAGATCAGACGGGGTAACAACTCACTATTCCAGCATCCTCTGACACATGAAGATCTTGATCATATCTGCATTTGGTACAGAGAGCAACAAGCAGCCGAGGACCGTGGAGAGATTGACCCATCCTCGTTTGGCCGGGTTACGGGCATGGTGAATCCGTGTGCCAAGGAGATCGGCGCCAATGTACAAGGCAGTTTGGTGAATGATGCTATTGTCACTCGCTTCGAGAAGCTCAAAGAGGCTATAAGGGGCGTTCTCGCTAGGATCAGTACATTGCAGGCCCATGAAAACGAGAAGCGCCAGCGCCAGCGGGAACAACGCGCCAGGCGGGAGCAAGGAATAACTGAGAGTGGAAACGATGGTACGAGCCTTCCCGGAGATGCCTTGTTGGTAGATTTCGAATTTGATACTGAGGACCCCTTCCCGTCAGCTCCTGTGATCGATCCCCTGCCCACTGACCTCGAACATCGCGCGGCACACTATCACTGGCAAGTCGAAAGGCATGCGGTTTGGGCCTCGAAAGGCTTGTTCAAGCGTGCGACCTATCTTAACACATTTCAACTTGCAGCTCCGGATGACCTTTCCTTCTTCGATAAACCGAGAGCACAGTGGCCCCGAGGACACCAAGGTCTGCTGTATGCACATGTGGACTATATCGACGATTTCCAGGTGCATCCTTGGGGAATACCAGCAACCCGCTTCACTCAAGCTCTGCGTCACCAGCCTCGTTATACTGCTGATGTCATATATTCCAAGAAGGCGCGTATGGTCCTCAAGAGCATTGAGAAATGGTATTTCGCGAACAGAGAGGTTGCGCTCGGCGGGATTCAGGATTGGCCTCTTCCGTGCCGTGTTCGAGACAGTCTTTTGGAGGCTATCAGGGAACTGCAGTGATCTAAGTATGATCCCGTATCAGGCGCGCTCGTGAATATTGACTTCTTCTCTATTCACTTCGTTCCGATCTCAAAGCTTTGTTTCGTTTGTTATGGATAACTATCCCCGTCGGTTTTATGCACTGATCTTCGTCGAGTGGAATCTCCTGGTCTGACTAACGCATGGTGGACTATTTGACCTGTTGTTCCACTGATAAATATCTCTGTAGCTGGATCTAAATACAATACAGATTTTAAAAATAAGATGTTCACAAAAGTTGACATTTCAAGCCTTTCATTAGTTAGGTATTGTGTCAACCACCCTGTGACAAGACTATCGCCCACGTACTCCAAGCGGCCGTCGGTATTTTCGTCGATCCACTGGGCAGTTATCACCACTAACACTCTGCTCGCCGTGGTTGGAGGAATGATATTTATGCCCGTATCCCCTCTCTCAATGATGCCGGCGCCGTTGTCATCGTGTGCTTATGCGATCACTAGAAGGGAGTATATCCTGCGACAAAGAGCACTATGCTAGAGTCTAGCTGTTATTCCAGGCTAGGCCCATCCAAGAGTCAGGGAAATTCTACCGTTCATCACCTCTATTTAGATTTTCCACCAGCAGCCCTCTTATAGCGATCCAAGGCGACCGCCCGTCTCGTCGCATGGTCCACGATCGGTCTCGGATATCCATTCGTCTCAGCCAGATCGCCCGCGCCGCGCTCATACGGATCATGAATAGCCGATCCCTGGATTTCGCGCAGCTCCGGTACCCAGCGCCGTATATACTCTCCGTCTGGGTCAAATCGCTCGCTCTGGCGTAATGGACTGAAAATACGAAAGTATGGTTGCGGATCGACTCCGGTGCTGGAACCGAACCCCCAGCCGCCGTGGTTAGAGGCAAAGTCGCCATCGATCAGGTGTTCCATGAAGTATCTTTCACCACGCCGCCAGTCTATCAATAGATCCTTCGATAGAAGGAGGCAACGACCATGCGAGACCGGTTGTGCATCCAGGCGGCGCTATTTATCTGTCGCATGGCAGCGTCGACGATGGGGTATCCGGTTCTTCCCTCGCACCACGCATTAAAATAGTCCTCATTGTACTCCCATTCAAGGTCTGTAAACTCAGGCTTGAAGCATTTGTTCATGCTGAGCTTATTAGCTATACGCGGCATAATCCATAAAGCAGTGGCATATCCTTACCATATAAACGGCCAATGAACCAGCACATGTCTGTAAAAGTCCCTCCATGCTACCTCACTAATCCAAGATACAAAGCCAAGATCATTGCGGTCCAGTTGGTTTCTATTCGCTTTCTTAGCTTTAGCCACCGCAGTTCTGGCACTCAAGGATCCAGAAGCAAAGTACGGACTCAAAACCGATGTGGTCTGCTTAGATAGTGAATTCCGCGTATCATCGTAGTCCGTGGCCTTCTCCGCCAGAAACCTTTCAAGGCGATCCAAAGCCTCGTGCTCTCCCGCTGGATATAGTTGACGAAGATGTTCCCTCTCTTGGTCGGATAATCGCTTGTTATCCGGTGCTCCGGGGACCTCGCTTGCGAAAAGGCCCTTAAAGACTTTCCGAGCATTCCCAGGATTGGAACCAGGTTCTTCCGACACTTCCAGATAATCCGGGTTATCCATAAGAAACACCTGCCACGTGCGAAACCATGGACTGTATACAGCATACTGCTTCCCCTGTTGACTACTGAGTAACCCCGGAGGAACAACACAGGTATCATGTAGCATGTCAAAGGCAATACCGCTCTCGACACACAATCGGACCAGCTTCGCCTCTCGACGGAGCTCATCCACTTCGTACTCAATGTTTGCAAACAGATGATTGGCGCCCCACTCCTGACATAGATCAATAATGCGCTGCGGGATATCGCTCCGTTTCTCCTGCGTTTCCATATACAAGGGAATGTCCAACTCGCCCAAGTCCCGCTTCAATTGCTCCAACGTTCGCAACGTCAGATCCACCCGCGCGGGACTGCTCAAATGCGCTGTGAGATCCTCGGGCGAGAGAATGTAGAGCGTGATCAGTGGGATGGAATGTTCGCGCGCAACCTCATATGCCTTCCGCAAGGCACGATTATCGTGCAATCGGAGATCGGACTTGAACCAGTGGACCACGGCAGCATTCGGCCGAATTGATCGACGGGCATCCACCGTTTCTTCACAGGCCCGATTCAATGCGTCCATCGGTCGCTCCAGCGTGCCGTCGTTGTAGGCTTGGCATCGCTCGTTGCTCATCTCGGGCGGGTAGAACTGTCGCAAGACTATGCCGAATTCCTCCGCTTGTCGCGCATTGGGATGCGGCGATGATAGATCGGGCTTCCCCCGCTTGTTAGCGCGTGAGGTGCTGTTCGTTCCATTTTCTCTGGTAATATTTTGCGATGGCTTGCGCTTTTGTGCCATGTTGCGAACGATGGTAGAGGACCGCGTAGACCGAGCTCGCGACGAGAGTGTAAAAGAGTATAGGAATGCGACGCGCGAAAGCCTAATTACCGGGGGAAATCTTCTCATTATAACCACGGGGTGTGGTTATGATTGCGATGTCCCCTGGCGATCGCGTTGACTTCATTGACCGGATCGACGCAGTGAAAACCCTCTGACGTCAGGACCCGATCGACTTCTGAACGTGACAATGAAACCTGAGGAAACAGGTATACACAACATTCCTGTTCCGGCCTGGAAATACACCCACGGACTCCTACTTAGTATCAGTATGCGACTCTCCCTCTCATCTCCCTTTCACAAATCACTACATACGAGTCGATATGACCTGCGGTAGTGATCAAAATTCAGAACAATCGCTCGCCGGAGATAAATGAATATTCGCCATACCATTGGCCTCTATGAACTCTGCAAGGGAGATCAGGTCCATTAAGTCGGCAAATCCAACAAATTTCGCTGTGTCACAACGTCGAGCCCCTAGTTATATGGAGGCGCCGCTATGACAAGGACGGGACATCGATGCACCTGCCAAACGAGATCTCGGACTAGAACATTGCTTGAATGACTCTTCTAGCGTCCGGGCACTGGTTGTGGTTTAGTGGTTTCTTCGTCTGACAGCATCGCAGACCCCACAGTGCCAGCTGTTGGCAACTTGGATCTGCACTTGCCAGAGGCTCAGCGCAGCAAATGACTCAAGCTGATTCGGCAACAATAGTGGAGCATTATTCAGCCTCGCTACTAGTATCATAGCAGGGCGCGAAGCGCTCTCCTACGTATTATACTATGCACATCATTTAAAGGCTGCTCTCCCCCTGTATTGTTCTTCTACCCCGT
This sequence comes from Aspergillus bombycis, assembly GCF_001792695.1. Taxonomy (NCBI): domain Eukaryota; kingdom Fungi; phylum Ascomycota; class Eurotiomycetes; order Eurotiales; family Aspergillaceae; genus Aspergillus; species Aspergillus bombycis. Next base: position 45,547 of record NW_019170027.1, on the reverse strand, counting down.
ACGTCGTCGGCACTTGTTCTTTGCTGGCAATCATACACCATGAGTCTCGACACACTTCCTAATGAGATCCTTTGTCTTCTTCCCCTCTACATCGATAACATTGAGACCTTCACCAACGCAGCAGCATCATGTCGCAGACTCCGTGATTGCCTATACACAGCACACCCCAACACCATCCTCCGGCTCGCTGCCGCCTCAGCCCCCACATTCTTCTCTCCCCACCCTCATTTCCTCGTCGCTGCCACGGCCCGCCAAGTCAGTGACTGGGCATTAGGAAATGAAACACGTACATCCGACCTTCGCGAAGCCTTCCAAGGTGGAATCGACAGCCTCTACGAGTTGTGCCTCCAACACGCAGGCCTAACGCTAGAAGACATCCGAAGAACACATCTAGCGCGGTTCTCGACCATTAACCCTCTCTCGGACAAGATCGACAAGATGGCCGGTAGGCAGTGGTACTCTACGCCGAACTTCTGGGATGGTGGAGTGAGCGAACCTTACACCGTCGCTACGGAGCCAGATCGGGCTACCTTCCAAATTATCACCTACGGGGAGTTGTTTGGGCGAAGCATGGACGCCTTTCTGCAGCCGGAAAAGAATCTCCCCTATTTCGATCTACGAACACGGATCGAGTACTTCACCTATTGTCTCCCCGATTGGGTCTGTTCTAGTTACCCCGGGTTTACAAGATTGTCGACCGGTCCGTATGCGCCGCATCTTGAAAGACCGAGCCAAGGAGACCAGACGGCGATGCATCATATTTTGCATTGTGGTCGATGGAGGCGCATGTGGGCCGCTGCCATTCGGTCGGTCCTGGGCGATGACAATGTGTTTACTGATGAGAGTGAAGAGGATGAGCCCTGGCGGAAGAGGATGCTGCGTAATGCGTTGCAGAGTCAGGGGCTCGAAGGGATGCAATTAGTGACTTTGCCCGTGGAGAAGATGGATCAAGAATATGTACACAAGGTGAGGAGGATGAAGCAACAGATCGATCAGTTAAATCAACCTCCACCAGTCGAAATGCTGGGGAAGGGGACGCTCACCCCTGTGTCGTTTGCTCCGGACCCTCCCAATGATGTTGAGATTCCATGTAGGGACATGTGGGGACCATGGGCGGCATTCAACCAAGATGCGATGTCAGATGAGGACTCAGAAGACGAATAGGATCCGGATTGGGAATTAAATGTTGAAGTGATTGAACAATGATGCAGCTCCTCCGGCAGTGCTATCTACATTCATTCTAGAGTTCCAGCATTCCCAAAATATATATACTGGTAGAACTTCTTGTGTTCTTAGACACGAGACAATAGCGATCTAATTGATTGAGAAGTTTAGAATGCCTTTTGTGCGGGGTTCTAGTAGACTCTGCGGTCCATATCAGAATTGAAGTTGAAAAATGTTATTAATCCCAGTCAGAGCTATATCATTGACGAGTTGAGGATGGCTTGTATGAGTGAAGCTCCTTGATGCTATTTCAGCACATGAGTATCTAACGCTAAGCCAGGTTAAGTATAGATCGAGTATGACCCGTTTATCAGGCTTTCCAATTTCTGGACGAACGCCTGTGGGTTCGAATCCCGCGTAGATAGAATAGAATGTCTTCTTTTTTCCAACGGATATTTTTGCATTGCTCGGCTTTAGGGATTTCGGCGTTCGGATTCACACCTACTCAGTAGTCTCCACAACTAAAACCGATTCTTCTCTTTATTTCAAGAAGCAATCGTCACATAAACGACGCTCGATAAACCCACCGCCTACTCTTCTCATTATGCTATTCATGCCTCGGGAGTTCCTTCTTGACTCTACAGACGGCACAGCCCGACTCATCCATTCTCTTTTTGGAATATGAAACTGTCTTTCCTGGCCGATGATTCTCACGAGTTGACGGAATCCATGGATGGTCCTCGATTACTTCTGTCTCCAGCGGAGCCAAGCTACGAGCATTTGTGATCATTCCGCGTGACTCATCAAGATATATCCATGACATAAATCACTGAAAGATACAGCCCGGAGACAGATCTAGATCAACCTGAAAAGCGCCAAACGGGTTCTAGTTTTCTAGAAATGTTCTCAAGCTGAACCGGTTCGCGATCAATGTGAAACCGCTATACCGATCGCGAGTTAGTCCGAGAGTGGTTCCATGGTTCCACCCTGGATCACAACCGAAACCTGACGCTGATTTTCCGCGTGGTACCGCAAAGACCAACTCTGACATCAGTTCCAGCCCGCCTAGGTATCGAAATGCCATCGAGGACCACGTCCACTCTACTCGAATCGCGGTGGGCTCCCCGTCCAGAGGAGTCCACGACGAAGCGGTCATCATCCACGCCCCGAGGGGGGAACCACCCGCCCCCCTCACAGGAACTGGCCCGCTTCATGAAAATCGTCGGGCGATTAAAATGGAAATTGCCCTTCCTGGCGGAGGGCTACCGCCTTGCTACACTCCCCGCTGACGGTGGCGTGGATGTCGCGCATGCGGAGATCATGTTCAAGATCGATTTCTTCGAGTACTATGCACTTCTGGAGCGGGCGATCGTGCATTTACTCGGCGTCTTCGGCGTGACAGTCACTGGCGCTATCTCTAGATCGCAGTCGACTCCAAGACTGGGGAGGAGTGGGTCCCCGGTGGCTACGCATCGGTATCATGCCAACGTGTTGGATACGCTGGAGAGCGAGAACTGTCCATTGTATCCTGTTCTCGGGACTGGAAACGTGCGCGAGCAGTTGCGGAAGGCGAAGGAACTGCGTAATCGCTGGAAGACAGCCGACATGTCGAAAGAAGAGGCGGAGAAGGACTCGTTCGTCGACCGAGGGAGACTGCGATGCCGCTTGAAAGCTACGATTTTGACCATATTTTATCGGAAATCTTTGTCGGTCTAGAAGATGGGCTGGCACTGGCCCGGGAGCATGTAGCTAGGGTCGAGAATGGCACCGGTGACGGCTTGTCGGGCGATTCAGAGGCAGATTGGGATTTCATTGTCGATGCGATGGATTGGGAGGCTGTGTGAGGATTCCTTCGCCTTTTAATTTTCTTCGTTATATTTTCCGGGCTTCGTGCGTTCGCTGGCGTTTGTCTTTCCCCCTTGTCGTTGTAAATTACTGTCTTCCTGTACAATATAGAATGCCCTGAAGGATTGCCACGCGGTTATGCAGACTACACCGTCGTGTCGAAAACCCAAGAGCGACACGCAGGGTACCACATAAGAGATTCATTATAAGACTATCAACAACACACTATATTCCCGCTAATAATGTGGTGGTTTCGGGTCAAGGTCGACTAGTTGTACCACACTGTTCGAATCATCCCTTTGTGACGATGACGAGTACCGAACCGTGTAGCTGACCGATTTGTTGATCTTGCTCTGTCCATTCGACTGGCCCTTGGCGTACCAGTGGCTCGGTCCAGTGGCATACGTTCGTTTGGTGGACCCGCTGAAAACACCGGGGAAGAAGTGGTTGAGCAGAGCGCGGGACGACGGGAGACAGGCGCAGATGATGGCCACTTGCGATTCGATGACGGACCAGTGGATCAGGGGATATATACCAGCTGAGTGGGATTAGCAATGGCCATTCAGAAAAACACAGGCGATACAAGAACCACGTACCGGTCTGATTCTGGCCCCAGCGGTTGTTCCAGAACACGACCACTCGGATGATGCCGATGACAGTCAAGCTGTGACATATACTATTAGCGCCACGACAGACAACGAGGGGGGAAAACAGAGGGGTTCCATACACAGATCCCATCACGAACATCAGACCGACGCTGAGCTTCTTGTACAACGGCAGCTGCAGTTTGCTCACTTCGTAAACCGGCATCAGGACCATGATGGCGTCGACAATGATATTCACTAAGCAGTTGCCCAAGATGGCATCAATGAAATCAATGCAGGTCCCGGGATCCTCATTCTTCCAGCCATCCCATGCTAAATGGACCGGAGTGCATCTTAGTCCATCCACAAGTGCCCATGTGATTCCTATCGATGCGTTGATTCCGATGAGCGTATATGCGAGCGTGCGGAACATCCGGGATTGGAAGATCCGGAGCAGGAACAGACACACGGATATCTTGGCGAGGGAGATTTGGATCTTGTACATCACGGCCAAACCTTGGAAATACTAAAACGAAAGTTAACACTGACACGGCTCGACCAAGGCAGTCGGATGGCGGCGATGGCTGACCTTGTAGAATTGAGTGATGTCATCGAAGGGGATATCCCAGATATTCTTGCCGAAGCCGTATTTGATCACTAGACGGTTAGCCTTAATCATTATCAAAACTTCGAAGACCAAGCTTACTATAAATGTTAAGCACGAACATGGTCACACCCATGACCTGGAGGAGTTTAGTACAGGGGTTACCTGTTGCACGAGAATGGTGCCTTACATATGAGATGATAATGGTCAGGTCATCCAACCCCCAGCCACCACCAAGATTGAAGCTTTTGGCCGCGATTCGGATGGTGAAGAAAAAGGTGGCTAGGATGAGGGGTGCCAAAGTCGAGCCCTCAATGAGGGGGGGCCTTGGCGGGGTGTGATATTGCAGGATTCTTCGGTCAATCGCTGCGTGACTGTCTATGGTTAACCTCTCGAAACGGCCCATCAGGTCTGCTGAAGACTCACTGAATTCTTCCTTGGTTGTACCATTCCTGGCTACGCAGTCCACTAGGGTAGTCTGCCGTGCCTCGTCGGCGCAGAGGTATGTCGTCGAGTTCCACTCTCCTTGAAACAGCTGGTGCATACACGAAATCTGATGCAAGCACACATACACAGTCAGCGACGAGCGACATGGCCCAGACATGGCTCAGGACTTACAGCAGATGATGGAAACTCATTGGGGTCGGGGTCTGCGGCATGCAAGCCCACCCCCAACGCTAGTAGAGAGAGCACGATCTGGTAGACCTTCATTTTGACAATGGAGGCACTTCAATCGAGTGACCGAGCAGAGCATACCCAGGAGATAGAGTAGGTATTATAGATTAAACCGTGGATGGGCCAGCCTCGCTTCGATATTAATTGTGCCCGCTGCCCGCGGATCAATCTACCTTTTTTTTTAATTTTATTTTATTCTATTTTATTTTTTTCCTGTCGAAGTTTGGAACACTGGGCCAGCCCTCTCCACCATGGCAAGTGACCCCGAAGGGGAAGTTTCATACTACACTAGAGAGGTTAAGCTTATTTGTCGTCATTTGGTTTCCTCGTGGCAATGTGGCATATATCCTGGCGGCTTAATATTTGGGACGCCAATTTTCGGTAGTCAGGGTTGGATCGCTAACAGTGCAGAGCCTTTGGCGCGTCTCTTGGAGCCTTAGCGTTCTCAGTGATCAGCCCTCACGATAGCCTCGGACTCTCTGATCGATCGGTTCTCGAAAAAGAAAAATTGGGTCCAGTGAAACCCAGTCAATCAACAAGCTAACCCTAGTCTTGGCTGCCGTGAGGCGACCTGATGAAAAACTTTTTCGGTCCCCGGGTCTCCACTTAGGACAAGATCTCGGTTGCGGATTGATTGATGGATCCTTCTCCAATTGGATTAACCTGGTCCCTTGAATGTTGAACCTGCCCCTCAGGCCAATCTTGCTGGCTTGTGCCTGGGATATCAACCGGTTGGTCACGGCGTCCGCAGTGCACACATGGTTGGGAATCCTCTTGATCGGTTCCGTGGTTGTTGCCTGGTCTCATCCGTGACGATTCTCTGACCAAACCACGTTTTCTACAAAGTATCGCCCTCTGCCACCTGCTGGGAATTCTTTTACCTTTTTTATTTTTATTTTTATTTTTCTTTGCCCGTGTGCTTCGCCCGCTCGGTGTCCCTCAACCCCATCGCGTGAGGGGGAAGGACGGATAGTAATTAATTAGGATCACCTCGCCGAGTCATGAATCCCTGCGCCTTGCGGGCTTCAGTTACCTGATGTAAAGAAACCACTATTTGAGCGTGCACACCAGTCATCACCGGAGTACTTCCCCTTTTCAGTGAGTGGCTTTTCCCCTAGGTCAGGGGAAATCGAAATAAGACTGCTCTCCGGGCGGAGGGGCAAGCCTTGGTCTCAGACGCCTCTTTCACGGGGCTCTTCTCCCAGGAGGCCCGGATCTGCTTTGGATCTGCCATCGATTCGCCCGGAATTTAACCTACAGAGGAACGTGTGAAATGCACTGCATAATGCGCGCATATATATCGGATTGTCGGTACTCGATATTCCGTAGAGCGGGCGTTGATTAATCATTATCATTCGGTAGGGCTAGCTTTCGGCCAAGCCTCGGGATTTAATTACGCGGACTTGCCCCGAGCAAATTCCTCGATGAGATCACTTCAATGGCTTTTATCAATCGGTGTTCTCATTTTTAATATGATCACTTCCGCTATCGTCCGAGAAGTAAATCCCCACTTTACGGTGCAATTTAATTTGCCCCTTTTTACTTTGGTTCCTGGGCCCAAAAATACATCGTCAACGTAGCGTAGTGCTTTACTGTGGCTTGCACAACTAACCCTGCCAGCCGATGCCCCTCTAGACTCTTTGCCAGACAATATTCCCATAATATCTACTTCGCAGTACATGTATGGTTAGGCGATCTACAACCTCGAACATCCTAAAGCTTTACGTTAAAGGAAATGAACAATCTCATGACCAGGGTTCTTCAAGGTTGCCGTATCAGTGTGTACTCCCAAGATATTCTCACTGCTTGTCTTCAATGGCATCCTTTCTTAATAATCAATATCTAGAATCATCTTCAGGTGCAGTCATACATCATGAATTGTGACTTTGGTATGGGGTAGTGGATACGAGAGACTCTGCGCTGTAGCAGGGAGAGGGTGTAAGGTACGCGGCACCTTAGGCTATCCAGTGCGCTACTTAGTAGGTTCTAGGGCCCACGGGAGGTGTCTCAGGAGTACTAAATGTTGTCCTTTTGGTAAATGGCTTCGTATGACCCCTAAATTAGGTGTCTTACAGAAGGCCAAGGCTGACCATCGCCTGTCCCGAAGACCATGCTATACCGTTAGGTGGGTAAGTCAGGATGGATTCATAGTAAACACAATTTTCGAAGACGCAAAGCTATACGTGTAATAGACAGAGTTAAGATGGTAGGTCTTTGCCCAGGTATTAGTCTTAAACCTACTGTAAAGAGGGCGCAGGTCATCACACTGCTACCATGTCAAACCCCGACATTCAGCGCTCACGTCGTCGAACACACATTCCTACACTACCAGCTGGGACGGCCCCTGAGAGAATGGAGAACTTGTCTGGTTTTATTATCCCTTAGGAACTAGCTCCCGATTATACGCAGGGGTTGGGGGGTCACTACCCACTACCCACTACTTCCGAGGGCCAAACCTTCCCCAGGACTCAGAGAACCCAGATCCACGCACCCACATGTCGTTCGACACTTCTCCGACAGAGTCAATAACTAACAAAAACCAGCATTAGCCTGAAACCCCCACTTCGCAATATAGAGGAGCTGTCTTACCCATGTTCCCAATTCTCAGCCACATGTCGCCAGTAATCCTCAGTCCTCTCTGTTCTGCCTCGGCCTCATACTCATGGCACAGCTCCTGGGCGTGCGCAACTGTCCGGACGAATTTCGCCAGATGCCGTCGTCGCTGGGATGCATATAGCTCCTAGAAAAGATTTCTGGCCAGCCCATATGGATCGGATAGCCGTTGACATCGGCGATTCGAGGTGGCGGCATCTTGCGTGACGCCCATATCAGAAGGTCCATCCGCGCTTTCATCTCGAGAAGGCGTGCCTTGCTGTGAGTGCTGAGGTAGGGAAGATCGAGAATCGGCTTGAAGAAGATCGAAAGATTGAGGCTATGGACAAAATAGAAGTCGAACTTGATCTCCTTCTCAGGATGTTGAGCAGTCGCAGTTAGATATGCTATTGCAGATTGATGTCATTAGTTCTCATGGATTGACATTCTCTCCCAGTGATGTACTGACCAGCGGCATTGACCATTTCAGCAAGCCTCTCACTTATCCTATCGTCGGGGACGGTCCACTGGTGGCAATACTGCACAAGCACCCTGGGAGCTCGTTGCAAAATCCCGCTACTGAAAACCTCATCATCACCTGGGTGTGCAGCCGCACGCAGTGTTTCGTCCGCCTGCATTTCGTCCATGATTTGAACCAAAGTCTTATGCATACCACGTTGTCCAACTCCCCCAGCAGCCTTTTCAGCAGGGAACAGAAACAGCTGACCGAGGTAGTCTTCATGAACGGCAGCCTGAGCCAGGGCCTGAGCGACGATGGCAGGTTGCTGGAATTCAATCGCAAAGCCTAGATGGATAATGGGATGGAGAAGGCCGGCAAACATGACCGACAGCATCGATTCCGCCAGTCTATCTCCGCTAAAGAGATATTCATTCAGACGTCCGGGACGCCTTTGGTAGCAAGTTCATGCTGGAAAAAGGCTAGGAAGTTGGGTAATGTTCTTCCTTGCTCATGAGGCTCATGAAGACCTCTTTGTCGCTGAGAGATGAGATAACGGTCTCATCCCTGGGCATGCAAGGCCGTTGACGATGGTGTTCTCTCTCATACTGGCGTTGAATTGTGTCAGGAGACGCACCCAGAGCCCAAATCGTGAGCATGAAATGCACGATGTGGTCTAAAAATATATTAGCAATGCGCTGCTGCTCTGTGCCCCACCACCACAGCCCACAGGTATCTGGGCTTACCATGAAATCCGCGATCATTGAGATAGATGTGATGATTCTCCATATCATGCTGAAGAACTTCACTGACTTTCCGAGCCGATGCATGGCTCAGCCCGGAGGTGGAGAAGACGCCATGGCTGTCTGGAGTCAACCAAATTTTGTATGGTGTGGCCATCCTCTTTAGGGTACTGCAGTTAGGAAGTTATAAGCGATGGGTGAACTGCAATATTGAGAGGGAAGTTAGAGAAACTACAGGGTATTTATAATAGGGAAGCATACATGCGCAGGCAATGGGGTGTTGGGGAATGATAGGATTCTAGGCTTTTGGGGTTGGAAAGATCGTGTAAGCATAGTACGTCCAGGTCATACCGGCGAAGGTGAAGCCAACAGAGCTTGAGATTCCAAAGCCTACCTTAGTAACTACTACTAGTCTACTCGTCGCTACCTGCTCAGTCGTGATGCCATAGAATACCGTAGAGCCTATAGGTACATGGGACATTTTGCCTTTTCCGCCAGATCCGCCAATCGGATTTCTAAGCGTGGGGCAACTCCCGGATCTCGGCTTTCGCATCTCGCATTTGATACAATTCGCATCAGCCGTCGTCGATGCTACTCAAAGGGAACTTCTCGAGCATGCTATCAAATCGTCCTTGAACCTTAGAGTTCCCCCCTTCCTTTTGCAATCAAGAAATTGGCTCGGATCATATCCACCGCAAGTATGAGGACCACACTTGCTTGTCAATGGTGTCGGTGAGCTCCCCGCCGTTGATTCCGCTTGGAGATCGAGTTCCGGCAGCTACCGATTAGAACATGGACAGTGCTGGACGACCTCATGACATTCATTCATTCATTTGCAAAATGCAACAAACTGCTAAGAGAATAAAACTATATAGAAGTGCCAAGGTCAAATGTCATCATGATGGCTCCCCACCCTGTCGGTCCTGCTCGTTGAACCCCGGACGGGAATGTGTCTTGAGCACACCGAAACATCAGTCGAAACGACATCAAAATTCTCTTGGATCTAGACGAGATCGGTTAACCCGAGTTTCCAAGTCTCCTAAAGATAGTGAGAATCGAGAAGCAGCGATCGGTCGTTCCGTCTCCCACACCGAGTCCGCAAGGGTCCCACCTCACCGAAACGGTACACAATCCTCGTCATTCAACGGTGAGATAAGAAAGCAGAGTAAATTTTGGACGCAGTCAATAGAAACGCTCGGGCCTGGGGATCCTCTGGCAGGCCTGGATGGCAAACTACTGAAGGATGCTTTTTATGTCTTTCTTCGTCATTTCCCGGAGTTCGGGTTCTTTCATCAGCCAACCTTCTGTATACTCCTTGATAAAGGAGCTATACCAACATTACTGCTTTGTAGCATCCTGGCCTTAAGTGCCCGGTTTATGCCGGAACTTGCCAATCTCCACGGGAGTCCCGAAAAAGCCTCGGAATATTTTGCGAATTATACTCGTCAGAATATCATGAGTCACGCCATGACAGCCATGGATATCCACACAGGCCAGACGCTACTCATGCTGAGCTTGTATGACTGGGGAAATGGCGATGGCTCCCGCGCCTGGGTGTATAACGGCATGGCTACCCGGATCGTTCATGGGGTTTACGCACAAGCCAAAGAATCAGCTAAGATGGACATGTCTTCTTTCAAGAATTCCCGTCTAGAAGAGGCATGCAGGACTGTCTGGGCTTGCTTTCTACTTGACTCTATGATCGGATGTGGAAAATGCCAGGCGTCCAATTTTTCGATGAGCACAGGTAAGATTCCTCTGCCCTCGGGCGAGGACGATTTTGCGTTTGGAAATAGTCCGTCTTCTAGACCAACCTTTATGGAAGCGTGGGATTTTGAAACCAATGACTATCACCCACAGAATTTATCCTTGCCGGACAAGATGGGTTGTGACCACAGCCTCGTTTTGATAGTCCAAGGCTTCCACATCTGGCAGGCGATTTCATCTTGGGTCTCTACTGGAGGGAGAAGACGCCAGTCACCGTCATCAAGAGAGCCTCCTTGGCGAGGCTGCTCATTTTGGTCTCGCAGCATGGCCGCTGTGAAAGATTGGCGTGCGTCACAATCTCCACAGTTGATATTCTCTGCGTCGAATATCAACATTCACGTGTACATTTCACGTGGCGAGGGTGAGCGTTTCGCTGTTATTAACCTTCTCTACTACTTGAATATAATCCTTCTTCACCGGGAATATATCCCTTTTGTCCCTCACTTGATCAATCGTCCACAGGGACCAGTACAACCCCCCCTGTTGATGGAAGAGGCTCCTTTTGGATGGTGGGAAAAGAGTGCGCAAGACATGTTTGCAGCTGCGTCAAATATCATCGAGATGATGCGGGAGCTCAATAAGGGCGGGGTTCAGTTTCAAACGCCATTTGCATGCTTTTGCGTCTTCAGTGCTGCGTCTGCTCTCTCATATGCGACTACATGGCCGTACATGGCACCCGGACTCGATCCTCAAACTTCATCAAGTCTGTTCTCATGGGCATCTACATGGTTAAGCCAGGCTTGCAAATTCTGGAAAGTCGCAAATGGCTGGTATAGTACCATGCTCACACTATGCCAACTTTATACGCAGATCAAAATGGATCCATCTCAGATACTGAATGTGCGACGAGATGTATTTGTGGCCTTGGAAGAGAACATCCAACGACTAGCAGGTTCCGAGACCCTGGATCTAGGCGATATTCCGACCGCAAACATTCTTCTACTGCTGCAGAGACAACAAGGGCAAACGGAGGGCAACAGCGAGGCGAGCATGGGAGGAAGAAACAGCTTCTCCGAAAGCAATGTAGAAACCTCTCAGGGGGTGCGCGACATAAATACACCAATCTTGGTAGAGTCTGGACAAGACCCTCTCGCGCCAGTTCATCCTCTACCCTTCTACCTGAACTCTGAGCAGGATTTGCTTGCAAGTATTCTGTCAGACCCCTCGGGTGACTGGACTCGGCCTTTTATCGACACTACACAACTTCCTGGATCGTGAAGGCTTTGATCAGGAGGGCCTCTAAAATAATAAATTTTGTGACTGCGAAGTTTTTCTAGGCAATGACTTTTCATCATTGTCCGTGCTAGTATTGTCCTTTTGAAGAACGAAGTTTTACTATTGACAGGTCATTCGTTGCGGTCTTGATTGCACAGATTTGCTGCCCAAGATACGCCCCCGATGTATGTCCTTTCCCTGCGCAACCACCGCCCTGAAAGATCGTTATATCAATTCCCACAGGATTATATCTCCAGCCCTCAATGCACCAATGTCAGCGCGCCCTACTCTAGTTGACCCTTTGCGAGATGTACTGAGCGCTGAGGATCATGTAAAATTAAGAGCAATGTCGGAGGGCCTCGGTTTGGCCGAAGAAGACCTTAGTATAGGGGTCAAAGAATGAACGACTAGCATGAGCTTGGATATGAATGTCAGCCGTTATGACCCACGCAGGAGATGTGTCATGCAATATACGTAGTATCTGGTGTTAAAAGTGTCGATACAAATATCGGTCAAACTCTGGAGAAACCTATGGAGCATCATTTTGTGGCAAAACATGACATTGGTGATGGGATCGCCCATATAGCAAGACATTGTCTGGGCCATGCCAAGCTTTCCCATCACCTATCTAGGATTCCGGGCCGGTTTGTTTATCCACTGGCTAAGGTTAGCTCGACAGCTAATGTTTCATCACACCACAAGCTGCCGCGGAGCCCTAGCTCCAGCATTGTTGCTCATTCGCGTTGGAACTGGTATTCCAAGAGGAAGCCCTATACTATTCAACCAGGACGATTTAAGTTTCTAAGTCTTAATTAGATGGGACCAACACAAAGGCGCTGGTCATGTAGCATGCCCTAAGGGATAACATCTCGGCAACGACATAGGGGATATCCAAATCCCAACATCGGTACATGCAAGTGAGACCCTGCGCGATTCCCATTTCGCGCCGCAGTGGAGAAAAAGTCCGTTCGCGGACTATGTTAAACACAACAAATGCCATGTTATTGGTGGAGGCTGGGTCTAATATGCCGAGGGACTCTTGGCACATCAACTCCTGTCTGAAAGTGAGTCCGGAGAAACCTGATATGGCTTGGCATTCCCCATCTCGTGGCCCTACTTTTTGCAGCCATGGCTCTATCCATGTGCTTGATTGATGGAGAATAGGGCTACACGACCGACTCTCCGACACTCCGCTTCTTTGCCTAGAAACCGTCGTATCGGACAGATTGTGGCCATGTTGATGAATACTAGCAGGTGGTCTCGAACGAAGCCAGGAATATATAAATATCATGATGCTTTACTACTCGTCTCGACAAATACGTGATTCTCTTCTCTGCTTTTGTCCTTGTTGTTTTTCTATATCTTAATCCACTCATTTTCTTTTATTATTTCGTTCTGTTAATTTCAAGGCAAAATGAAAGCCGTTCTTTCTCTCACAGCCCTCCAGCTGCTGGCCAGCTATGTGACGGGTCTCCCGCTGCAGGACAGCTCCCTGGCCAAGAATGTCAAGCGTCAGGGCACCAGCTCCTGGAATCCTCCATCGGAGCTGGTGACCCCTCTCAACGAGGTAATACCTCCACTCGCACACCTCGGACCTTGACTAACGATACACGAAACCAATAGGTATGGGAACACCAAATGTCAACCTACAGCGACCCTCTCGGATTCCGCAACTACGGATACGACCAGGTGATCGACGGCAAGGGCAAGATCAACTACTGCGTGCGGTGGGACTCCACCCAGTCCGTGACCCAGGCACAGCGTGAGCAGGTCGAGACGGCTGTGCGACGGTCGTTCAACAAGTGGATAGCCGAGCTTGCCGGCTTCGATGGGTTCCCTTACAACACGGTCGATGTCAATGTTGTTGGATGGGCTGTCAAGGATAAGGGCCTGCTGCAGGGCGACACCTCGGGTATTGAGGTGTACACTACCACCGATGAAGAGGGTATCCCGCAGTGTGACCCAGGATGTGGGCGATTCTTCCACCAGGATAACGACTACAGTGCCTGTGCTGCTGGGGCTGATCGCCACTACGGTATGCCATTTCATTCTTCCTGCACGTTTGCGTAGTCGACACGTACTAACGACAACACAGACCAAAGCCTGTGGCTCACTGATGGCTTCGAAGGCGGCGCCGGTGGTGACTGGGGCCAGCGCATCGGACAAGAGTATTTCATGCAGAACCTTGAACTGGAGGATATCCATATTCTCCTGCATGAGATGGGGCATACTTTCGCCCTGGATGGTATGTTATTCCCCTTCCTTTCAGTTCCAGGAGACAGCGATATTGATATTTCTAGATTTCTATGACTGGACCCCGACTGGTCAGACGAGCTTCATCATGCTGGCTGGTAGCGCGATGAAGATCACTGAGTTTGACGCGTGGATGGCAAAGGACTGGTGGCGCCATCTGAAGTCTCGCTACAGCCTTTAGATATCCCTTGGTATACCTGACATGGGCCTGTGAACTTGGGGCGATATCAATATATGTGGCCGTGTGGGAGAAGCCTTAGTTTAATTGAGAGTAGGGTGATACTGGGATTGACTCTCAGCAGCATCATTCAATTCAATAAATCAACTTCTCTGCGTTAGGGGTAATTCTGAGTACAGTCTAATGTTCAGACTACCCTGAATACACAGCCATCATACTACTTGTCCAGAAAACAGTGTAGACGAGAAGAGATATAAACGAAACTCGAGGAGCCCAGATAAACGCATGAATAATCTATAACTATTCTCGTCTGAGCAAGTACTTGGTCGAACCAGCTATTATACTAGAACTAACGGCGGAGCGACTGGTACATAATAAGGGTATCGACTAACATAATGACGCCGAGCGCAGGCCCCGGCTGATCAAAATAGCGTTTAGACTTGGACCATTCGTGCGCTCCGCGATGCCGCTGCAGGGGGATCCTTCTTTCCAAGGGGCCTATAACCCGGAAGATCGGATTTCAAGATTCCAGACATGCCGAGGGCGACAGCGAGTGTTAACGCGCAGAAGACAACCATGCTCAAAGCAAATGGGAAGTACTCTATATCTCTGTGTGATGTGTGGAACACGAAAGGATACAACGAACCATAGCAGGACAGCGAAGGCAATGATCACATTCACGACACCATCGTCCCATATGAATCCCACAGTGAGCTTTTTCTTTCCGTCTCGGTAGATATGAGATTCGTTACCGCGCCATGGAATTTGGTGCAACGAGGGGTCACTTGTCCAGGGTCTAGCGGCCAATATACAGTCCTCATAAAAAGGTTGATACCTCCTAGGGTAGATAAGAGTAGTCCTAAGGTACGTAGAATTATTTCACAGCCGATCACATATGCGGCGCATCCAATCAATGAACGCGGTCATTGGTTGGCTTGAGGCCATAGAGCCCGCAGTTGGAAGCAGGGGATCGGATGCTGCCACCTGCACAACGGCTTAGCTTCAATGATGTGAGGTTAACATTGATGAGGAATAATTCGTGTCATACCATCTCGGTTTCCTCAAAATCGTGTATGCTGTAGGTGCAATTGTCAGTGTGTGGACAACCATCATGACATTTCTAGCCATCTTCAACTGCATTCCAATCAGTGGGTTCTGGACCGGCCAGGGAAAATGCATCTCATTTAGGAAGTTTGCCATCGGATATGCCATTGTGAACATCATCACCGACTTGGCAGTGTGGCCCATGCCGATCCCGAACATGTGGAAGCTGCAGCTCCCAACCACACAGAAGATTACTCTGACGCTTATCTTCGTGCTTGGCCTTATGTATGGGCCCTTCAGCCACATGCGTAACTAATTGAGGACCAAATGTGGCTAACATGTCATTTTCGTTAGTGATTGCAGGGCGGCCCTCGTGCGACTCTTTTCATCCCTGCTCTTCCTCGGGAACTGCGATGTAACATTTTACTATGCGCGCGGATTCATGTGGTCCATTATCGAAGCTTCTCTCGGCATTATCTGCACCTTTCTTCCGACCATGCGCGTGATTCTAAAGATTGTCCTCAGTCGAAGTCTCGCTCGAGGGTTGGGATTTTCGAGTTTGACTCCGAGACCCCACCGTTTAAGCAAAAGAGGTTGGGTGCGGCCATCTCAATACAATGAGATCTCGGGGCCATGGAGGGTGCAGCCTGGCGCTGGGACCCAAAATCATAGCGATGTGACCACAGGGGTCAAACGAGAGGATGGTGCTAGCACAGCACGAGAGATTCGAGTTTTGGAAGAGATCAAGATTGAGTTTCAGCATATTAAAGCACCCTCGCCTGCAGCGTTATGATTGGGACCACGACGGAAGGCGAAACTCCGTCTCGGCTTCGGCGTGCTGACGCTTGTGAGTCAATTTGCGATCAGATCTAGTATTGATAATCGAACTGATGTGAAACAGGACCAGTGAGATACACGAAGTCTTCTAGCATTTCGAGTCAGACCGGTCAATGCCAAGACGTAAATCTCAGTCAACCTGAAGACCACTCCAATTTCTCCGAAAGAGCGTGATTTTTGCGCCAACAGTGTCACCACCTTGTTCAGTGCTTTCAAACACAGTACGAGTATGCAGAGGACGTGCAACGTGTCAGCGTATGGCGTCATGAGCGGAGTTGGTCACCTCAGAGCTCGCCATTTCTGTTTGTTTGGTCGTTCAGTGTATCGCTTGGCGGTGGACACACACAGTGGGTGCTTTGGACGATGGCGAGAGATGTCGGGGGGACTTTGATTGAAGGTTCACCAGGTCGCAGAGACAATCGAAGTGTTCGCAGTTGGGACGGAGACGAACACATGGACGGAAAAGCGTTTAGTCACCTGGACCCACGTGAACGGACCAGAGCTCTCGGATAAAGCGTGCCGAAGGATGGACGCCGGCGAGAGAATTCGGTAAATGCAGCCCAGACAGAAGAAAGAAAAAGACCCCACGGGGTAAAAATGACAGTCGGGAACCTCCGCTGCGGGGGCACGGAATCATTCCCGCCAATAAATAAATAAATATGAATGTCCGACGCTTTTTGCTGGGCTGTTCTCGGAAATTTTCCAAGCATGACAGACATGGGAATGCAAGAGAAATTCTCCGGGCAAGCCTCCCGAGACGATGATCACGCCCAGTATCCCGATCAACGCCAGGAACAGACCGACAGTGCAGAACCAGAAAAGCCACCTCCCAACGGAGGTCTGAATTCGTGGCTCAATGTGGCGGCGGCCTTCTGTGTTTTTGTCAACACCTGGTATGTTTCCGCCAAGGAGGTCGATATGCAACACAGTCGTATAGGTATACTAACCGACTGATGAAGGGGGTTAATCACCACATTTGGTGCGTTTCAGGAGTACTATCGAACCGTATTGCTGCGCGACCAATCCTCCTCGGCGATCTCATGGATTGGTAGCATTCAAGCCACTCTGATCCCCATGGTGGGAATGGTCACGGGGCCACTGGTTGACGCCGGATATCTGCGTATACTAATCTTGTCTGGCAGTTTTCTCATCGTATTTGGCATGATGATGACAAGTCTAGCGACAGAGTACTATCAGGTACGACCCTCTCTGTAGTACCTACACCCCTGTACATCGCATGAAATCTAATCCTAGTCCACAGGTACTGCTATCACAAGCCTTTTGTACGGGTTTAGGTGGAGGAGTCTCCTACATCCCCGCCATGGTGGTGTTATCCTCCTCATTTACGACGAAACGAGCAGTGGCAGTCGGCTGTGCATCAATCGGGTCCAGCGTTGGCAGTGTCATCTTCCCGATTATGTTTCGTCGCCTGCAGCCGATGATTGGATTTCCTTGGGCAGTTCGCTGCATAGGGTTCATCAATCTATTCATGGCCATCATCGCGTGCTCGATCCTATGCCGCCATCCGGGCAAGAAAACCCGTGCGCGAAGTCTAGTTGAGTGGAGAGCTCTGAAACAACCAACTTTCATGCTCCTATCGGTATCCCTTACCTGCGTCATGCTCGCCTACTACGTTCCGATTTTCTACGTTGCCACCTACGCACGGGTGAAACTGAACACGGAAACGAACCTGTCTTTCTACCTCGTGTCCATCATCAATGGAGCCTCGGCATTCGGACGAACCGTCCCTTACCTGTTGGGCTCTCGTATCAACACCATGTTCGTCCTGATCTCGTGCACCGCTGCATCGGCAGTCGCCATGTACACCTGGATTGCAACCAGCAATACGGCGGGATTCATTGTCTGGGCCTGTTATTGGGGTTTCTTGAGTGGGGTCCTGGTCACCGCACCGACCTCAATCGTTGCGCACCCTGTTTTCACTCCGGACAAGAACTACCTCGGGACTCGCATGGGCATGATGTGGGGAATCAGTTCCTTCGGAGCGTTGGCCGGGGCCCCCATTGCGGGAGCCTTGGTCGATCTTGAACATAAGAACTTTGTTCGGGCCCAGGTGTTTGCCGGGAGTCTGATGGTGGGGGCTGTGCTGCTACAAATGTGGCCGACTATTACTGCACTTCGGTACGATCGTAATAAAGATCGAGAGGCCAAGCAATAAAATAGAGACAGGTCAGGATAAAAGCCACTGCCGATAGTGTGCGTAGTCTCTACACCCTTGTGAGACGACACTTTGTATCACTTCGCTCATGCACCATAATTCATCACGTCTTCTGTAAATACAAGCAGACACTGATATCTATTTTTAATCACATTATGAGAGAACACAAATCTACAAGGATTTAAAGTAGCCCTGATTATGCCTATCTATTATGTTACATATATCCTCTCTTTACTATCAGCTTAACTTATTAATACTCTCTTGACTAATTGAGTATATGTATTTGACAGATCTGTCCTTTCTATTTTATACGCCCACTTCTCAGACTATATATACCACATGTACTATCATACACTTACACCATTTTCATATCAAGTTGTGTAATTCGTGATCATTATTATTAACCCACCCTAGGTAACTCACCATCGACCACTCTATTTATAAGCTTATTCCTTGTTCCTGCTCATTCCGGGCCATACACGGCCTTAGTTGAGGGCCTATGTTAATGTTACATTGCATCAAGCTAGTCATGCAGCCTGCCGACTGGACGATGGCGAAGTGCATTGGTGAACCACCAGGCGTATCGCCGGGCAGGGGTTTGCCCTAATAAGGCTGGCGGATTGGAGGAAATCCCAGTCAGTTAGCCTCGGGGGTCTCGCGCCAAAACACCTCATTTCCCTGAGATGCAGGGGTTGAACTTCTTTATAACCGTGTTATTCCCTGGAAATGTAAGCCATGGAGTCTGTCCTGCTATTCATTGTCGCTCGCCTCGGGGCGATTCTTATCCACCACGTCCCCGCCCCCGACTCCCATGATTTAGCTGTTTCTACACCGCATAATCTTAACTTGGTCTCGCACAGGCGTCTACATATCGATTGTAGCGCTTAGGTCGCCGTGTTACTCAGACTACATCGCTAGAGTGGATTCCTATTGTTTTTTCCTCCAAAGCGCTCCCCCGGGTTTTAAATCTCGACAGCCTGAGGTAGATCTTCACAATCAACTCCGCCAGGATAAATCGAGGAGCCCTGTTGTATATGTTATCGTTTCTGGAGAATACCAACCCTCTAGCGTTCACACAAGTGGTGTTGACGAAATAAACCGACCGGGTTCCAGGCCGACACACGGTAACGGACAGCAAGACGGGTGGAGTCCATGGAGAGAAGGCACAGTGCTGAAGGCCTTGAAGTCGCGCGATTCGAAGGCCTGGAATACAATGGAGACGCCGCCGGTCTCCAGTATGTACCTCCGGGAATGGCGCGCAATGGCGCAGCAAATGGTCCACATGTGATCGAGTCTCTCCCGGAAAAGGGGAGTCCGCAGCGCAGAATTTGCGGCCTACCGAGAACTGGTTTCTGGATACTACTCGCGTTAACAACAGCCTTCATTATCGGCGGCGCGATTGGTGGAGGAGTGGGCGGTTCAATAGCAGCCAAAAAGGGCAGCAGCCCACAGCCACCACCCGCGTCAACGACAGCTTTCACAACTTCATCTACTCCTGTTACATCTGCTACCAGTACTCACTCGGAGCGGTCGGTAACGGCTTCGACAACTTCTTCTGCTCCGGTTACCTCTGGCACAAGTGGCATCGCCGCTAACCCGTGCCCTGGGATCAATCAAACTGTAGTGACGGGGTCCACTGGCTCTGCGTTTACTGTTCTGTGTGGTGTTGATTGGCCCAGGGGCATCCAGGCCATGAATGGCAAGGGAAAAGTGAGTGATATTGGTCGTGCGACTGTATACTCTATACAGGAATGCATCAACACCTGCGTCGGTTCGCACAAGGACGATTGCAAAGGTGTAACGTATTCGGCCAATTTGACATCCTCATTTGACGGTGGGCAGGATGGAAACTGTTTCTTCAAAGACCAAGCTGGTATCTACTTCCCAGGGGGTGATACGATCATATCTGCAGGAATCATTGGGGGTTAGTGACTCCAAGGCTCCGGATTGATGTATAATACAATTTATGGTAAAGTCTATGAAACAGTGGCCTCATCTGAGTCAATACGCTAGCAGTACGAAGTATATACTATCAAGCATCACAATAACATGACCCTCGATATCCTTCACAGCCAACTAGCCCGCCATGGATGCAGAATGGCGAGTAGCGGGTGATGATGGTTTATGCTTTGTTGGTGGCTGTTGAGATGTACCAATCAACCGGAATGCCAACGAAACCTAATCTTAACGGAGCTAAGGAGCCATGGAAACAGAGAGCATGGCGAAGGTTATATGCGATGGGGAAGATAGGATTGTGGGCAACCTGGCAAGATTCCCTCCTAGTAGTCCATACCCCTCAAAGGGGTTATTTTTGGACTGATCGAGACTTATAGGTCCCGCTGGATGGCATGAGTGTCACTAGTGCTTATGCCAACGAGGTCGGGATCCCTGCATGAGAGAACAAAGAGATCGATGTTTATTGGGGCTGGCATCTTGGCACACTGCTCCTCGTCCAGCTTCTGGCGAGGCTTACAGTTGTCACTATTCCGTTGGCGCCTAGATTCAGCGCTCGCTTGTTTCAGCCTCACGACCCAACACCATGACTCCGCTGGGTTAAATCGTCTATAAACTACGAAGAGCTGAGCTTCTTGGCAAAAACCGTGGCCCCCACGTCTTGGCTGCATGGTAAAACATTAGATATTACTTAAGAGGGTATAATATAGACAGCCATCGGCATTCCAACCACCCCAGATCCCTGTAGGCAGACAAAGAAACACAATAAAAAACGGTGCGACCCCTGGGAGGGAGATGTATTTAAACCACTACCGTCGCCCAGAGGGACCTCTATTCTCCATACGGAGTATACCCCTTACATCTGCCATACACTACTACACTAACCATGCCGTACAAATCCCGCTGGCAGGTCGACGTCCCCGACACCCACCTAGCATCGCAGCTACTGACCTCCCCCACCGCACCCCTCTCCAAGACTGATAGATGTTTCCTGGACGCTGAACGCCCGGACACGCATTATTTCACGACCCATGACTTCCGGCTCTGGAGCCAGCGGTTCGCGGTCGGACTACGAAAGTCGGGTCTGCGCCCGGGGGACCGCGTGCTGATGTTCTCCGGCAACGACCTGTTCTTCCCCGTGGTGTTCATGGGGATCATCATGGCGGGGGGCATTTTCACGGGTGCGAACCCGATGTTCGTGCCGCGCGAGCTCGCCTACCAGCTCAAGGACAGCGGAGCGACGTATCTTCTCTGTGCGCGTGCCAGCTTAGACACAGGGCTTGAGGCAGCCAGACTAGTTGGCATGAGTCGGGACCGGGTATTCGTGTTCGACAACACGCTATACGATGGGCACGGTGTCGGGGAAAAGGGATGTCGATACTGGGGCGAGCTGGTAGCAACCCCAGAAGAAGGGGCGGGATTTGCCTGGGACGAGCTGCGAACCCCCGAGCTGGCCGATCGAACCCTGGCGCTCAACTACTCGAGCGGCACGACGGGACGCCCCAAAGGCGTGGAAATTACCCACAAGAACTACGTCGCCAACATGCTGCAGTTCACGTACATTGAGCACCTTCATCCCAACTATGAAGAGAAGCGGGCTCGCAAACGCTGTCTATGCTTCTTGCCGCTGTACCATGCCATGGCGCAGATGATTATGATCGCTGCCACTTTGGCCCTGAACACGCCCGTGTATATCATGCCGAAATTCGACTTCATCCAGATGCTCCAGTACACGCAGAAATACCGCATTACGGACTATGTGCTCGTGCCGCCGATCGTGGTTGCCTTGGCCAAACACCCGGCGGTCAAGCAGTTTGATCTGAGTAGCGTCGAGGATATAGGGTGTGGCGCCGCGCCATTGGGCAGGGAGGTCTGTGAGCAGGTGCAAGCTCTGTGGCCTCCGGGGAAGATGAATATCAGGCAGGGCTATGGAATGACTGAGTAATGGTTCCTTTCATTTGCAATGCAGTTGGAGATGCTCATAGATGTCTATAACAGAACCACCTGCTCCATAATCAATTGGGATCCCCGCGAGAAGGGCTTCTCGGCTGCGGTTGGGGAGTTGAACGCCAGCTGCGAGGCGAAGATCATGGCGGAGGACGGCGTAACTGAACTCCCAGAGCGCAATCAGCGCGGAGAGTTGTGGTTGCGCGGACAGAATGTCATGAAGGGATACTGGCAGAATCCAGAGGCGACCAAGGCGACCAAGATGGAAGACGGGTGGCTCAAGACGGGCGATATTGCTTTCGTGGACGACCACGGCCAGTTTCACATTGTCGACCGGCTGAAGGTGGGCATTGTGTTTGATCAATATAGAACATTAACTGACGGATATGGCACAGGAGTTGATCAAGGTCAAGGGCAATCAGGTTGCCCCCGCTGAGCTGGAGGCCTTGCTGCTGGAACACCCGGCTGTCGCAGATGCTGCTGTGATCGGAATTACCACGTAAGTCCTTGTTTCTTTATGGCTTGTCGATCGTTGCAGTGGCTAACGTGAATGTAGCGACAATGACGAGCGGCCCCGCGCCTATGTTGTGCTCAAACCCGGTCAAGCCGCTTCGGCCAAGGATATTGTGCAGTTCATCGATGGCAAGGTGTCACCGATCAAACGGATCACTGGCGGGGTGGTCTTCGTCGATGCCATTCCCAGAAACCCATCAGGGAAGATTTTGCGCAAGACGCTTCGCGAGCAGGCTCAGAAAGAGCTGAAGAAAGGCGTCCAGGCCAAGCTGTAGACAAATTGCGCAACATATGGTACTTTCAGTAGATGCGCTGCCAACCTTTGTACTTCATTAGCGATATACTAGTTTCTTTTGTCGATCCAGGTCACTCTCCGGACTAGGCGATGGTTTTGTTTCCTTATAATGCTCCAAAAATCGAGAAGCGCGGACGGTGGTCCAGTTAGGGATATTCTGCGTAGACGTCACCGTGTCAAATAAATACCGAGCAAGTTCCGCTTCTGGTTCGCCAATAATAGAGGATGCATTCTGGTCTTTGGCCTCCAATTCTGCTTTTAGAGACACCACGGCGATCGAAGCGGCAAAGGTCGAGCTAATGATACCTTCATAATGGGGCCAGGAAAGCAACGCTTTGATTGCTCTGAGTCTGATGGAATATCGCGGGCAATTCACAGCCACCGTATGGAGCCCTGGAATAATTCCTAAATCCAGGGTAATTGTCGGACGTTCCGGGAACTTGGCCATGTATGCCTCATGGGCTAGGAGGAGCGCCTCGTAGTCGGGGGTCAAATCATTAGGTACAGGTTTCTTCATCAGACAAGTCTTGACCGTGACGAGCTGACTACGATATTGTAATCGAATAATATCCGCGCTTTGTTGCCCCCTGTAGCTCAAAGTAGGATAATAATGATCGTAAAATGTCTCAAATTGGTGGCGGAAACGAGTATATAGAAATAGGATCCGCTGCTGCCTGAGGCGCAGCTTGCTGTAGTTGGCCTGGACCTCCGCACTGGAAAGCAGCCAGCGATTGGCGAGAAAATGGATACCAGGATGTAGCAGGGAATTCATATTGTGCCGTACTTCTTCCAGACTGTGGAGGGGGCGGAGGAAGTCCTCATCGGACAGTTCCTTGAGCCCGTCGTTCGCAAATAAGAACGGGCCGGATCCAAAATGCGCCGACTGGACGTCCAGCTGCCGGAGTGCCTGGATAACGCAATGGGGGATACACTGTTTCGAGATTTGTTGTGCCTCCTTTAAGATCTGGAGGCCACCTTGCAAATGCTGCAGAGCTCTGGTATACTGTCCCAATAGCAACTCGGCGAGCACAAAGAGCAGACAGCATAGCAGTACTATTTCGAGGCGTTCGGGATCCTGGGAAGCACAGCGTCGGTTTAGGAGGGCAAACGATCTGCTAGCCTGTTCAAGTGCGAAGCGATGTAGGGGTCGCCGGAGGTTTTCGCCAACTAGCAACAGCTTGGTTGTCTCGGAGTCTTCGTGGAGGGCGCTGAGCGCATTCGCGGCATGGTACACGGCCGGGTCGGCGCGACTCATCTGCAGAGCCAGTTGCTGCCATAACTGGGAGTCGAAGAATCCGGCCAGGCTTGGGATGGAACGATATTGGAAATAGGAGAAGCACCGTTTCTCGTCCGCGGTCGGCACCCAGGCCAGGCACAGCTCCACTTCTGGAATCCTTCCCAGCGGGCTCTTCCTCTTGATTGGCAAACGGCACAAGTCATAGCCCTCGCACTTCAGCCCTGCGGAGGCGCAGTTGTTGCATTGGGTGGGAGCTTCATCGCATTTGATGCGGCGAGCGCTGCGCCCAAGATGATTAGCCGAGGTTCACCCACGCGTCGGTCGTTTGCTTACCGGCAGGTCCGGCATCCCGTCATAGACCGCCTTCCGCGTTTCCTCCGTCGTGGAGGAGGAGCTTCTGTCATTTCCAGACCAGGTTTATAATCCTGCGCGGGGGGGAGTCAAGGGGGTAAAATACAGCAGGTCTATTAAGCTTTTGCCTAAGTTGAGCTGGACTGCAGCTAGGGCTGAGCACATCCTCCCTGGACTTGAGTGTTCAGAAGAGCAACTCGCTTATGCGCGGGTGGATGATCTCATGCCTTCTCCGTGTGGTTCGTTCCAAGCCAAGTCCCCACAACTTACGTGGCGCCATCATAATCTGTCGCGCTAACGAAACGGGGTTCTTCTTGAATAACTCGCAACAAGCATGTTTGTGGGTCTTTTCAGACTCGTCAGAACTTTAACGATAATGTGAGCGCGTTTGCTCCTTGACTCCAGAGTCCTTACGTCCATACTAGTACGCTGTGTCTGCGCCACGGTCTACAATCAGCATGCAAGTGGGGAATGGATATAGCATATAAGGAGCGGGATGACAAAACAGTCTAGCAGGCTAGTGGGATTGACCTTGGTGGTTTAAGATGCAGGGCAAGTTCGTTCCCATGTCATTGCAAAATGTGATATCGATTACGATCAGGTGATCGATCTCGAGCCAAAAGTATGTAAGGCCCAGGTGAGCCCATTGCAGCCCAATGTCGGTTGCGGCGATCTGATGTCGAAAAGAAGACTATTGGAGGTCGTATGACGACGAGACAGGATTGCAGGGCATCGATTACTAGTATATAAATTTCCGTAGATTAATTTGGTGGCGGCCACGTGGAATGACCAGGAATCCCTGTTTCAAGGCCACGCGCAACCGTGGTTCTCATAACATCCAAAACATTGACCCTGACATAATGTAAATAATACTTGGATATACGACTACGTCCGCTTGCTATACGAGGTGATCCCAGCTCCTGAGTCTAGACACGTTCTATAAGTTGTCCTCGCACGGTCGATGTCCTCGTACCTGGCGGCCAACCCACCTTTTCTAAGGTCTCATACTACCCTCCCCGGATGAGTGAGCTGAGAGATTCACCTCGCACCTCTTCGCCTCTAGGTTTTAAGTCTGAGGTGCTTTCACGCCGTCAATCGGAACATTTTGCGGTAATTCTTGAGAATTTATTGCTCAACCCAATGTAGGCCGGCCTGCTACAATCAGCCCCCTCGGCACGGGTTTGCCAGGGAGAGCGTGTGAGCTCTTCGATATGCATTTTGGGCTCATGTGGTTCCTGAGAATGTAGGGGAGCCTATTGAGCGCGTCGAAAATCACGTTTATCGCTCACGGGCTGCTTGGCGTCCTCCCTGGTGCACTTCATGCTAGTCTCCCGCGTTATTATCGTGCTCGAGCGCATCCCAATCAACACCAAGGTGCATACACAAAGCGAGTACTGCGGCGGTTAGGTGAGATGCAATTACAATGTTTCAAATGCTCTCAAGGACGTGAGTTGTCGCGTTCCAATGCTTATAATCCAACCCCATGGAAACTGCAACGGCATCTTCTTCAAGACCATACTATTGAATGTACTCCTAGAGTTTGGGCCATGCAGATCAGTCCTCGGTCGGCTAATTTACGTGACATCCTCCGCACAGCCCGTTCTTCTACCATTGGGCCGCGCCTATACAGCTTATCCTGTTGGGGAAATCCCTCGGGAGCGGCCGTGGGTTGTCAAGCGCGTCGTGGACTTGTCGTACTGCGGAGGAGAGTGATGGATGGGCGGTTCTGGATAGTTGATTGGGCGCATATTGCAAAGGAAAATGTCGGCCAAGGGCTGTGGCATTGGGATACGAGCAGATCACTGGCCTACTCGCTGGTGGATCGTTGATCCCATCCCCTCCGTAGTGGGTCGTATAATGTATTGGTGGATTCCCGCGGCGGCTGTGCCATTGCGAGATACGCTAAGTGGGACGGGATCATGGAGGATCTCGGGGAGATTGATAGGGGAGATACGGCACTGAAGGCGGGGTTGAAATGCATTCAAGAGGTTGAGCATTGGCCCAGACACGCCAAATATACATCCTCCTGTGCCTGAAATGCCAGTCCATAGTGCCTGGCACAACACGTCCACCGCCCTCAGCACCGCTTTATCCTGAAATGGTTTAGTGTGATGAATGCTAGGCTCCGAACAAACCAGGCAAACAGTCTACAAGAATGCGCTTTGTTCTCCTGTTCTGCCTCTTTTGAATTTTTGTGGTATTTGCGCTATGCAAGATGATGTAAAACTATGTAACGAAGCCAATGAGTTTTATGCTGCTTGCCAGAGCAGATATGCAAATCTAGCGATCTATATGCCGAACGCCTTGACTCAATCAAACGGAAATTTTTCAAAATCAAATCCCAATCGCAGCAACCAGCGCATCCATGGCAGAGCTATGTGTCGAAGCGTCCACCTGAGAGACGGGGCCGGCCCAGTCCACACCCAGCTGGTTCTGCGCATTCCGATCGTTGTGCCAGATACTGTTGGCCGACGCGTTAATGACCTTCACGTACGCATCGTCCGGGGCGACGGAGTGTAGGAGCTTCAAATTCCGGATGAAGATCCCCTTGAACTGCGTTTCGTTGCTGTCACAGCTGTCCGGTTCACACGACTCCTGGATGACGTGGTTCTCGTCCGCCAGATACGCGATCGAAGCGTTGGCAAGCTTTGCTGCAGCATCCACGTATGATTCGTTCGAGACGGCTCGGTCCAGTTCGGCGAGACCTCCTAGAACGACTGCTTGGTTGTAAGACCAGCTGTTCCGGTATGGTTAGTCTTCAGCTCCCATAATGTGTGCTTGGGAAATTGAGTGGTCAAGACTTACATTGTTCCCCCGTTATTCTTACAATCGCTCGATAATCCATCGTTGATGGTGTTGTTTACGTTGATCATCCCGCTGTCCTTGAACCACGTCCATTGTCGACGAGCCCAGTCGACGTAATAATCGCGATTCGAGGCACGATTGGCCAGATGCGCGGCGAGCGAGAAGAAAAGCTCGTTTGTGATGGCATTCACGTAAACATGTGTAAAATCGGAGTCAATTCCTCCATTACCACATTTCGATGGCCAAGCTTGACTCTGAACGGCCAACTGTTAGCAACAATGCCGAATGCAAGAAAAGTAGAAGGAAATCCCTACCAAATGCTTGAAAATCCCGGCTGCCAAATCCAAGTAATCCTCGACTCCGGTCACATCGTACGCGGCGATCCACGCTAGCCCCCACCATGCATCGTCATCATAGGACCCATCAAGCCATTGCGTGGCGTCTACAGAACGCTTTGTGCTCACGGCACTGGAATAGTATGAATCGTTATTCCGGTCGGGATACGGGTTCGACACGGGGCCAACGCTGAAGGTGTTGGCGAACACTTCTTTTACAGTAGTGTTGACCGACTCAGAGTCGTCGACGAGCGCCAGGTCGGCCAACACTGTCATGCAATTGGCCCCGTTCCACCACCCGCAGGTATTCCACATGCCTGTGGATGCATTATACCATGTCTGCAGCGTGGTGAGAGCGGTTTCTGCTCGGGTAATAGCGGCGCTCTCTGCGGACACGCATGTCGCCAGAAGCAAGGGGGCCAAAAGCGACCGGGGTGAGGGAGACATTTTCGAATTGGGATATGACGGACAGGACGAGATAGGTCAGCAATCAGCAGCCATGGCCCTGTCCCTGCTTCTTATAACACCGGGAAAAAAAAAAAATCAAACATAGACCCCCACTAATGCAGGGGCCAAGGGAGATGGAAAACACGTAAGTGTGCAGGCAACAAGGAACCAGGGGTGCATATGCCCTCAGGCATTCTGGAATCCATCAAATGGCCCTGTCACATCCCTGGTATGCAAAGAATGGAGCAAAGCCCCATTCTTGAAACTGGAGACCCATTCGTGATACATCACCCGATTAGCCGCCGTTATTGCCGAGCTTAAACTTCAGACTTTACATCTCTGCCTGTTCCTGACACTGTACCTGATGGGTCCTGAATATCATTGCCGTATTTGACCAGTGATCCATGGTTGATCGCCGGCAGAAGTTTTGCGTTGCCACACATCTCCGAAGCGCCGAGCTTTGAAGTCGGCCACTTCCCGATATATTGGTCGGATTTTCAATAGTCACCAGTGATAGGCAATGATCATTCCGCTTCTACAAGGTTACCAACAGCTTGGACCGCCAGGACTTATATGTCGACTGAAACAAAAACAAAACTCACGACGAAAGGGGCTATATTCTCTAACAATCCAAGGGGTTGAATAATCCGAACCTTAGGTGAGCATCCATAGAATTTGAGCCTCGACCGGATCCTTTCCATGGTTCGGATGAACTCAGATCTATCCTATGCTTTAGACCCGGCTATAGTTCGCTTTCACAATGCCCAAGTGGGTATTGATTAGTTCAGCTCTAGACTTCTAGGCATTCTGGGTAGTGGGAATGTATCGTGGACAGCCCTATTGTGGGAATTCGAATTTTTGACTGAAAATTTTGAAGTACGTATGTCCTCGCACAACAGTATCGGATAGTAGTTAATTGGCCCTTTCGTTTGGCCAATTGTTGGGAAATACGTCTTTTTCTTGACCGAAGAATTACTTATGTAGTTACTTTTTGTTTTTATATTATTAATATTTTTTTTTTTTGTTTTTTCTTTCCCTCTCATGTCACTCCTTAGTATAATGCGTTCGTCGGCCGGTCTACAGTTACCCGCCGAATAGTCCAAAATATATAATCAGTCCCGAAGAATGTTTGACATCTCCACCGGGCGTCGCCCCTTCAAATGTCACTACTCATGCAAATCCCAATGTCACCGTAGCTAAATTCCTTTGTGGATAAAATCTGAAACTCGAATCGACTTTATTCCAACGTCAGAGTAGTATAGAGCTCGATATCGGCGTCGTTGGATCAGTCATCCATATCCGATATGACGTGCTTCCGGTATCCGATGAGCAACGCAATTCCACGCGATTGATTGGCGCCCGTCCTTGAAATCGGTGGGATTCAATCTCGCCTGGTAGATAGCTCCTTTTAAATACCCACTAAGAAGAAGCGAAGGTTGTTATTTGAGTAGGCCCCAATAGTGTCAAGCAGCTTCTATGGCCCGGTCAAAGCTTAGGGCCAGGGACGCACGGCTGTCGGCAATTGCGCCATCGGGCTAGCTGAAGCTGTCGTAATGATAAAATAACTTATTCCCCTTCGTTCCTCGCTACATCGAGGTTTAGATAGACGACATTCAGGCACTGCAGTTATGGTTGTCGATGCAGATGGCGTGGCTCGTCCCGATTCCCCTCAGCAGGGACGGGACGGAACAGGGTCTCCTTACCAGGCTATCTCGAAGGACAGCGATAGACAGCCAAATGGCCATGGCAATGACGAGGAAAGTGCATTACTTTCCCCTCCGACCGCAAATGACGAGCGTGAAGTACACCTTTCGACTAGTGTCAGCACCATTGTGGCCGTCTTACTACTCGGTTAGAACCGATACTGGCTGGATGAACGGAACTAGGTGACTGACTTGTGATAGGCGAATTTATCTCAAATGCCGATAGCACGTTAGTCATGGCTGCGACGGCAAAGGTGTCGTCCGAATTCAACAAGCTTCAAGATGCCAGCTGGCTGTCAACGGGATATACTCTGGGCGTCTGTGCCGCGCAACCGATGTACGGAAAGCTGAGCGATATATATGGACGGAAAGCGCTTCTGCTTGCGGCATACGTTCTGTTTGGCTTGGGTTGCTTGGTCTCGTAGGTTCTGTATACCGTGGTGTTGCTCTTCGATGCTAACCAGTGGTTGTTCAGGGGCATCGGTCGGGATCTTTGGACGGTCATCCTCGGCCGAGCAGTCAGTGGTATCGGAGGTGCTGGTATCATGACCCTTGGCTCGGTCATTATCACCGGTAGGTGTTCAAGGGACCATAATAGAATTCTTGCGACTGACTTGCTTTGCAGACATTGTGCCCCGACGTGAGGTCGCCTCGTGGAGAGCATATATCAATATCGCCATGACTTTGGGTCGAAGTCTCGGAGGCCCTGTCGGTGGATGGCTGACGGACGCCATCGGATGGCGCTGGTATGCTCTCACAGAAAGTCCTTGAAGAATATCATTAACACTGCGATCTTACTTCTGTCCTAGGCTGTTCCTTCTCCAGATCCCATTCATCGTCATCGGTGGTCTTCTGGTGATTGCCAAGTTGAACATCACATACCACGCCACATCGAAAGCCTCTATCCGCCGCGTTGACTTCCTGGGAGCGGGACTACTTGGAGTATCTGTGGTGGCCATCATCATGCTCCTTGATCGAGGCGGCCATGCCTTCCCGTGGATCTCACTGCCTTCCTTCCTGTTGGGCGGTATCGGCATCGCATCACTTCTGCTCTTCGTTTGGGCGGAACGCGTCGCAGCCGAGCCCATCTTCGATCTTCGGATTCTTGCCCGACCAAACGTGGCATCCAGCTATATGGTTGGGTTCCTTCAGATCACCAGCCAGCTGGGCATGCTCTTCTCCGTCCCGTTGTACTTCCAAGTCACACAACGCGCCTCCGCGACGGTTGCAGGCGGTCATCTGGTGCCAGCCGTGGTCGGCAACACGATCGGAGGTTTAGTAGCGGGCAATTTCATCCGTCGAACCGGCCGCTACAAGACATTGCTAGTCATGGGAGGGCTTGTCGCGGCACTTACTCATGTTCTCATGCTCCTCCGATGGAACGGCCACACGAACGTGGGAGAATCCCTGTATATCATTCCCGGCGGTATCGGCACAGGTATCGCATCGGCGTCTGCGTTCGTCGCTATGACGGCTTTACTAGAGCCCCAGGACATGGCAATGGCGACGGGTGGATATATGCTCGTCGTCAGTTTTGCCATGACCATGGGTATCACCATGACCAACACGGTTCTCGGACTCGGATTCAAGCATCAGCTAGAACAGAACCTGCACGGCAAGGGAGCGCAAAAGGTGAGAGTCCTCGACAGTAATCATTGGACAATATGTGTACTGACCATTGTAGATCATTCGTCGCGCGACGTCGGATACTAATTATATTGCAAAACTTGAAGGAAAGATCTGGGAGGTTGTGGTGGGCTGCTTTGTGGCGGGCTTGAAGAATACTTACGGTGAGTCCTTTTCACAACTTCAATTAGGTACATTTATACTAATGGATGGGTAGTGATCTGCCTCGTTTTCTCGATCTTGGGCTCGTTGATTGCATTGACGATCCGTCATCATCGTTTGTAGAATGCTAGATGGGGTAAGAAAAGTGTCAGGGATAATCTGTGAATTGACATGACCATGATCAGTAGTCTTCGTTTCTTCTACAAAGTCCATTCGCTAGTTTTTACAAAGATAATTTACCTGTGAATAAGTTCCAAATGTTATTACTCTTAAGGATGGCGAGCCGTTGGTGATCCGTAGCTAAACATTAGCTTCAGGGTTCTGACTTGGGAATATAATCCACAAGGCACTTTAGTCCAGGACTACCCACCAGGTCTGAGCAATGCAAAAACGGGAGTCAGGAACAGTATGCTACATTATCAGGGGCAAGTTCTGTGAGAACGTTAGCGGTCAACCAAATCGTCTGTGCACTGTTCTTCGGACAAAAGTCTTCGCAGGGAACTTTTCATAAAACCCGGGCCCGCAAACTAATTTAATCGACAAGAGAGACTGGTCAGCGCTAAAATAAGACATGCAGCCGCACCTTGTTGCGAATGGCTTATTAAGACAAGTTAGGTGGCATAAATAGGACGGTGACCTTGAAATAATATTCATTCTTTCTGCAGCATTCGCCATCATCACCACCCACGTTATTCGGTTCAAAATCTCAGCAACACCATTAGGGTTAACATGATTCTCAGTGGACTCGAGGTGGTCACCCGCCAATTAGTGCGTAACCTACGACATGTCACCCAGCAGCAACAGCCCTGCGGTGTCGACCTTACTCTCCGTCAAGTTTGCGAATGGACCTCAGCGGCTCGCATAGACTTCGATAATACTCAGCGTCAGGCGGCCAAGACGTCTATCCTGCCTTTCGACAGCATTAGCCACGCAATCACATTACAGCCAGGCGCCTACTTGGTTGATTTCAACGAAACCGTTCAAATCCCCCGGAATTGCATGGGAAGCGTTTTCCCTAGATCATCGCTGTGGCGGTCCGGCGTCGGGATTGTTGCGGGTGTGGTCGATGCTGGATACGAAGGGGCTATGGGAGCTCTTCTAGAAGTGAAAAACCCCCATGGAGTCGTTCTTTACCAAAACGCCAAGCTCGCACAGATTGTATTCCAGGAATTGGGGGAAGCGGTCGAGGGATATAACGGTATCTATCAATCCTCAAGAAGTTCTGTTGGGCGCGATGGGACAGGAAGGATGTAATGGTTGAGGAATGCCTAATCTTCGGAGCTTCGAGCCAGGAAGGGTAGTAAACACCCTAGGAAGGTGTATACCAAGGACACGAGAACTCGTGAAGGTTTCTCTGGTCTGCTATATAGTTGGTTTTATTCGTGATGTCTTGTGCCTTTTGGCTAGAATGTTATTGTGTCACTCGGTATGCCTACATATTCTAAATGTTTACCCAAGAGCTTGGGGACAAATGATGGGGTTGGGCTGAATATGCAGGTGTATATGTGGGCGAAGGTCTGAATTGACAACCTGATTAATTCTCAATCAAGTCACCTAAATACACCACCGCTGCATGTTCCACGAGAAGGATTCAACGAAAATGGCTGCGGCTCATCACGAGATGTATTGAGATAGGAAATATGAGGTATCATCCCATGATGATCCCAATTGTTGACCCAGTTCAATGAAAGTCTTCCAGCAGCCATAGGGTTTGTCTAGCCCTTGTCACACCCTGGGAGCCCTTTGTGACATCGACTTCGACAGGAACCTGTTGGTTGTAAGCATTTGGCCCCTACGATAGCAACCACTAATAAATTAGACTGATAAGCTCGCCAACAACCAACAAATATTGCCACTGTCGTGGTCGGAATTGACCAGGCACCATGAAAATTGAATTTCAATATTTTGCTCGCCATCGCCACACTTAACACTACCAAGAAGCAAGGCCCAGTGAATCTCGTACAACGTATCAGAAAAAATGCTTCTGAGAGCGTGAATCTGCGAGATCCAGCACGTCTATGTAAAAGCCCGGGACTGTGGTCAAAATAAGCAAGGCTGCGTAAACAATAGGAAGCCCTTCACTATACGATGTCCTGCCGCCTGCATTCTCTGGCACAGGTGTACTGTGATGTTAAATATTATCAGTCGAGTAAGACCTGATATCCTACAATAGCTGTGGTAAAGGTGAGCCAACAACTTTGGCTGTACGCCAAGCCTAGATCAGATGTGGCATATATGCCTATTATACTTGTTAAAAGTAGACGGTCGTCACATATTCTATCATGGCCCCATAATGGAAGTAGTGATCCACTTCCACAGCAATATCAGTCAAATCAGCTCGCCCCAGGGGCCGTTATATTATGCGTCTGTGGCCCAAGGGATGAACAGGCTTTCTGCCAAGAAGAGCTATCCCCACAATGCGTCGTGTTCTGCCTAGTGCTGCCTAGACTCGAGAGATTAAGTACTGGTGAAATTGAACCAAGTTAACTACCCTAAGTCCAAAACACAATATACACACCATCCAGGCCTATATCACAGTGCCATATTACCAGCATCCACAAACCACAATGAGCTCAACAACAACATCAGTCACCCCCTTCCTCATGTTCGAAGGCGACGCCGAAGCCGCCCTGAATTTCTATGTCCAAACAATCCCAGGATCCAGCATCATCTCTATTACGCGCTATGGACCCGGAGAAGCAGG
Organism: Aspergillus bombycis; assembly: GCF_001792695.1. NCBI lineage: Eukaryota > Fungi > Ascomycota > Eurotiomycetes > Eurotiales > Aspergillaceae > Aspergillus > Aspergillus bombycis. Next base: position 11,335 of record NW_019170027.1, on the reverse strand, counting down.
CACGGAAGGGAAGGTTTCCATGGCTAGAGCGAATATCGGGGGATCGCTTGAGGTTATGGCGATCGACAGCTACGTGAAGCACGCGTTCAAGTTCACCCCTTCGCTGTCGCTGTTTGTCAAGTTTACTGAAGAGCATGGCGATGATGCGATCGATCGCATTGTGCGTACTTTGAGTGACGGCGGGTCGGTGCTTATGCCTGTGGACAACTATGGGTTCAGTCGCCGGTTTGCGTGGGTGAACGATCGATTTGGAGTTTCGTGGCAGCTCAATCTGGAATGAGTAATTGGGGAGGGATTTCGTTAAATTATATGGAATAACTGCGTTTGACATTGGTGCAGATGTGGAATGGATATGTTCGTTTGTATGGATCAGGGATTTGTTTCTACGGGGCCAACAGTTTCCCGCAGCATGTTTTACAAAAGCATACACGGTTATGCGCAGTATAGTGTTACTGATAGCTCTACTTCAGCTCTCCTGTTTTCAGACAGCATGGTACAATCAACATCAAGCAAGCTCATATCGGACATGACTGCTATCTGCCTCCTTTATGCTACTTTCGCCAGACAGTTCATACACCGGTCTACCATCGAGACACATAGCCTCTGGCACGGCCAAATTGGTGCAAGTCTTCTCAGAAGCAGGCTCTGCGCAGGGCCCGCCATGATCGATGGATGGGTTCCGATTCATTCGCCTCTGCAAGAAGAGCAAGGCACCAATGGCAGCGCCACAGAAGGGCACGCCCAAGCCAACACTAATCCCTATCGCGAGGGCTTTATCATGCGAAGAGCGTTCACTGTTTGATTCTGCAGCATTAGACGGCGTTCCGGAGGGGGTGGCACTAGTATGTGATCCGCTCGTTATGGCCGCAGATTCTGTGGGCGTGGTTATGGGTGTGGGTGTAGGTGTAGGTGTAAGGGTCGGTGTAAGGGTGGAGCTGGAGGGCGCATCCTGATTCCAACCGATCCAGAATCGGGCGCTCCATATGCCTCCAACTGCCTGGTCTTCGCTCGAACCCTGTGCATTGACCAGTCGGAAAACGAACGGTTTGGAGTCATCTCGAGTCGGGTACCCGACTCTCCATTCGTGCCATGTAGATGCTGTGTTCACTGTAGCTGTTGTCAAGATCACCGGAGTGTGATGTGTGGGTGCTCGCTGCACTTACATGACAGGGCAACTGGATCGTCGTAGTTGGCGCCGTGGACTAGATATAGATTGGTCGCCCTGTACTTGGTTTCCCAACTGATATTCATGACGGATCCTTGTGAGAAGCACTGGGGCGCCCCGTTTGGGTAGAAGAATTTGCCATCGGGCCAAATGTCAGGTTGTGGAAGAGGCACTGCAGGACATCCAGCCAGAGCGTACTGGGCCAGGAAAAGGAGAATCCACAGCCACAGGAGCATGATATCATAGAACGGTTGATCAAACAAGTCGAAGTCTGTTATAGACGTACCAAGTAGGGAAGATAGTCTGCGAATATGTCATCGATCATGGTACTTGTCAGTCTACAAAGGTCTACACACGACTTTAAGCAATCTTTCGATTTGCCACGGTGGGATAGTCCGCTCGTCCCTGGCTGATATGGTACTGCTCTAGGGCTTAGTAAGGAGGTTGTATTCATCGTGAAGCAGGACGGAAGGATCCCAGTCCAGCATTGTGCACTAAAGCCGTGGAGCTAGGCAGGGGTCCCGTTCCTCCCATTGGGCCCGTCTCTGGATAGCGCCTACCTGATAGATGACTGTCCTATCAAAAGTATCGAGATAGCGTTCAGGGTCCATTCACCACAGAAACAAAGACATTGACGGGCGCTGACTGGTGCCGGCGAAAAAAGGCCCCCATCAACTCGATGTCACTCTATAAGTAGTGGAGACTCCCTCCCTCCGTCCATTCATCCTTCTGCCAGGGTCACCCTCACCCCTCGCACTCCCTCCCAGCAATGATTTCCTCTCGTTTTCGAAATATCCCCCTGATTGTGGCCCCTCTGCTGGCTTTTATTCTGCTAAATTATCTCTTCTGGTTTAGAACGGACACGCATGCTGCTGAGACGGGGTATATTCAACGAGAAAACAACACCAACGGGGACCCAGCCACATCGAATCCATCTGGCTGCCCCGAACTACCGGGGATACACGACGTGCTGGTGGTCCTAAAGACGGGCGCCACCGAAGCATTGGAGAAAGTGCCCGTCCACGTTAACACCACCCTTAAATGTATTCCGAATTTCGTTCTTTTTTCCGACTTCGAAGAGGAAATTGCTGGCGTCCAAGCGCATGACGTCCTACGCGGTGTGGACGAGACGATAAAGCAAACACACCCGGAGTTCGATCTCTACAATCGGCTACGTGAATCCGGTCGGGCGGGGCTAACAGTAGAAGACATCAACGACGATCCAAGCACGCCATCCGGCAAGCCCGATAATCGGGGGTGGCTGCTGGACAAGTGGAAATTCTTGCCCATGATCAATGAAACCCTCAATATTCGAGCCGATGCAAAGTGGTACGTCTTCATCGAGGCAGACACGTATGTGGTATGGCCGAACCTTCTGGCATGGCTAGAGAAGTTTGATCCCAGCCAGCCATACTATATGGGATCGGGGGTAAACATTTTGAACATCAACTTCGGCCATGGAGGGTCTGGTCTTGTTATATCCCACGCCGCTATGCATAAGGTTTCCGAGTATCGTGCGTCCAGAGTGAAGGAATATGACGATTTTACCGCTAGCCAGTGGGCCGGCGATTGCGTTCTTGGAAAGGCGCTGAAGGATGCAGGAGTCGGTCTTTTTTTCTCAAATCCCATGCTACAGGGCGACACACCTTGGACCTTCTCACATTATGGACCGAACAATGATCATCATTGGTGTACGCCTGTGGTAACCTATCACCATATGACTCCGGACGATATTCGCGAAACTTGGGCGTTTGAGCGGACTTGGTGGGCAAATGTAAGTAGATGCTGGCCCTGGCCCCGAGCTAAACAGAACTATACTTATTCAGACACTACCAGACACAAAGGCAGACCCTTCTGCATGCCGATGTATTCGAAGAGTTTGTCCGTCCACAAATCGGGCAGATGAAGCAGGACTGGGACAATGCCTCCTCCGATGAGAACATTGAAGGCACCGACAGTCAAGAGATCTGTCAAGCGCAATGCGAGAAGGATCGCAAATGCCACCAATACTCCTACGAGCCGGGAAAGTGCTTGACCTCCAAGGTAGCCCGGCGAGGCAGTAGAAAAGCTGGCATGGGCTCTGGCTGGATGGCTGAAAGGATTAATAAAACCATGAACGGCCTCGGTTCTTGCCGAACGGTAAAGTGGATTACTCCACGATAGTCCTGGCTCTCTATTCATGGTTGGTGAGTCGATTAATTGCCAAGCGGTGTCACTTTGGCCCTTGTACATACATACACTCATCATCGGTTATGGATTTCTTAGAACCCCATCTGCAGGCGGTTGGGGGAAACTCAGGACATACACAACGAAGACGAAGTTTTTTCATTTGATTGACTGCCTACTTTTCAGCTCCATGTGGCTTTCTGACGTGGAGTGACCATAAATGCCAAATGGCCGTGCTGCATGGCCTTCGTCTGACAATGATTGCCGGGCACCTTCGGTTCCAGCAGGGCCATCCAAATAGTAGACATTATAGCTGAAGCTAGTAGGGGTATTAATTAAATAGTACTATCCCGACTATTCTCCTATTCCGGCATCCCAGCCGTGATGCGGAATTTATTGACATTAAGATATTTACTAAAAGGCTGTTAGCAATCGCGACATCATCTGTACGTAGATACAACTCACATCCCATGAGTTATACTTGTTCCGTACTTGAAACTCAAAGTGACCATCGTTGTTGAACAGCCAGTTACCCACCATGAGACTAGCGGAGACGAAGTTGCCATGGTTATTCAGAAGCTCAGCACGATGGACAGGCAGCTTGTCGGGACCTTCGAAGCTGAACGTAATGTTCCGGGCATGTTGAGAGAATTGCTTACCTGCCACCATGAGTTGGCCCATATGAGAATAACATGATTAGAGACTCAGCTGGATAAACGAAGAAAATAAAGCATATCATTGAAATTGCCAAGCTATAAGTCTAGATTGATGTGCGAAGACTTTTGGTTGTCGCCGTCCAAAAGGACAACATGGAAGGTCGGACCCTCCATACGGACGCTGTTCTCAGCAGCATTGAAGTAGTTCTCATTCATAGTGAATTCTTTAGGATGATGATTAAAGATTTCAGTGATTGAAGAAGAGTGTGAGGAGATACTGAAAGGAGGAGGAAACACTAATCAGGGCAAACCTCCTGACCTACATATAGTAAGATACAGACCTTCCCCGTTCTTCAGTTGGGTCCTTGATTCTCATTTGGCTTTGTATCTAGCCATATCCTTGGTATTCATTCGCTTATTACCATAGATCCTCACAGGCGTAGTGAGGATCATAGCCTATCAGAGCTTAATGAGATGGCTTTTGATAAGATGAAAATCGACCATTCGATCTCGGCACCCATAGCGACTTCTTGATTAGAGGGGCAATGGGCTTGTAAAGTATGGGTGAAGATTAGAAAGCTTCAGGAGTGGGTGAGAGCAAAGGAACGGAAAATACAGCAAAAAAAGAAAATACATACAACAGGAGGGATTCGCTGATAGTCACCCACCCAACTACTAACCTCCCGGCGTGTGGCTTCTGCACGGTCAATAGATCGCTGCGTGCCCTTGCAGAGTAAGTACAGATAATGATACCTAGTCGTCGCGCACCTAGCGTGGGTATATTTTAGAGAGATATAATAACTTGCCACATTCACTATCCTGTGGCGATGGGTCAAAACATACACCCATATCTATCTATATCTACCTAGACTATCGGCGGTGCCAGCTCTCTGATTTAGTATATAGCCTCATTCAGTCAGACGTCCAGTCTCTTGGGAGTTGTGCTTCGCCACCTTTTCTACTAGTTAGCCAAAGCTGAATAATTGAGTTGTTTCGGATATAACAAGATTAGTATGTCAGTCTCCCATATTGATATCCTTCTCTCCCGTCCGGATTTTGGGCGAAACCTCGGATATATCCTTTGTTCAGGCAGTCTCGAAAATCTCATCTCATTGTGTCATAAATAAATATAAAGCATTGATAAATAATTCCTGATAGTTCCTATACCCTCACCTGTGATACCCTAGTCCGCAGGTATACTTCACAGTCGAAGAAATGTAGTGAAGCCGATATATCTTGCTCTAACGACCCAAGTGAGAACCTTCACGGCGAACAGTCTAAAGAACACAAGCGAAAGACACAGCGATCGGGATCGGGAGAAGGAGCCCCCAAACGGCTTCGAGTTCCTCATTACCAACAAGGGAAGATTCCTTTACCGGCCCTCGTTCTCATTTCTTATCTCTACCGCTTCATGAACGTTTGCAGTTCCTTTCTTGGCTATTCGAAGGTGCCCTGCCACGTTGCATGCCTGATACTGGGTCGCCAACTTGTAAGGAGGGAACTGCATGGCCAACCTGTCAGTCAACTCCCCTACGTGAAATTGAACAAAGCCAGAGTGACTACAGTGTGCTTCAGGGAAGCTCCAGGAAGCGCATGCCATGGTCGGAAGAGGAGAAAGCCCTTTTAAGGAATTTGAGGAAGGAACGAGGTTTGCCTTGGTCGGAGGTCGCCAGCTGCTTCGCGGAGCAATTTCCCGGTCGAAACCAAGGTTCCATACAAGTATACTGGAGCTCAAAACTCAGTGACATATCAAGTTAGATAATTTTTTCTCGTACGCCTGATTTGTCAGCCGCATGGAAGTTAATGTACGTATTAATATTATTTTATGCCCTGCTGTCTCTTACCGTTTATCGTTAGGTTCGCTTTCCTCTTGGCGATCGGTCCCGGAGCGTTATCTTCAGCATCAAGTGTGCTATGCGGAAAGAGTGACATACTGGCTCAAAAAACGGAATGGAGTTGAAGTAGAGAGACCCGACTTTTCTGGTCAGAGCAGAGGTCCGCATAATAGTGAACTGTGTGAGGGATGTAAAGCTGGTCATTGTCCCAACTCGAATGAGGATTTAGCATTGGTACTGGCCAGGCAAGTTTCGCACCAGGATTTCTCATACACTAACCAACAATTCTAGATTGTCTATCTGAGTACTACGGCTGAGGTGATTAAGCTATACCATGCTAGTGCCTTGAGGCAAGGAAATGTCTATTAGTATGGTTTTAGGGCTTCCTACAATCTCATGGTTCCGTTGTCGTTATAAAAGTATTTTCTAAGGACAGGCTCCAGGAGTGCGATGGCCAACCTCGAGGCAATTTTCATAGCGCGAGATGTGAAATAGTGGAGTGCGAATTGGTGTCCCAATGAATACCATTGCATATCCCTTTAGAACCATGAGATTTACAGCTCGTAGATGAAAGGCACGGGTTGGGATATCCAGCGGATATCAAACAGGTCGAACATGCCCAGTCTTGTGACAAATATTATTTATACAACATTTCTATAATTCAGGAGAATAAAACGAGTTCCAGCTCTATAACCATATACACTTCTAGACGGCTCAATGCTAGTATGCTAGTATGCTAGCATGCTTTAAGTTGTATATTCTTGCTCTATCAATTCCATCCCTCTCTTAGCTCTCAGAATAGCTTGTTTGGTACAATCGTCAGCCTTTTCGCCAATATAACCAAAGCGACACTTCCAAAATTGCCACCTTTCAAGGCAAACCACGTTGGTACCAGGATATAAAGATCCTGTTGCAGCCGAGAGGCATTCCTCATGGCCTTCTGTCCCCTGAATCGCTGCCCCGTAGAGGAATACACCACTGTGCTTGATCCATTCTGCCGCTGCTCTGACATGAAATCCGCCCCCGAGAATCCCAGACGGCTCTTCAAGGGCTTCCCGGAGTTCCCATATACCAAAGATGGTCCATGATATCGCGTCGAGCTTAAGAAGTCGCGCGGCGAACGCATTCAGATTAATCCACTCCTCCGCCTCATGGCTTGCAATGGGGCCTTCAGTGGATGAGGGTGCTATTCGTGTGAGCAATGACCCAAGAAAAGGATAACTATGAAACTCACCAACCCAAGCTTCTCTCATGCTAGGACCCAGCAAAGGTAGATCCGCCCAGAGACGGATGGTCGACTATAGATACTCAATGCTCAGTCCAAGTGGCCTTCTATAATTAACGTGATATGGAGATAACTCACCTGCCAAATCTCAATGCTCAACGGAGGCAACAGTGTAAGAGCCTCCACAAGGTCTACCATGCGGTCTTGAAAGGGGTGGGCGTGGGGAACCTGCCGGGCAAGACGGATAAAGGCATCCCACACCAGCCAGAGAAATTCCTCAAGTTCGTCCTCCTGGACTTCTTCATGTGTTTGCTTTGAGCGCCTCGCAGGATTAAGCTTGTCAATTTCCTCCGCGGCCACTCGAATAGAATCCGCATCGAAGCTATGAAGAAGGCCTTCGAGAGTATGTAACACTTGTTGTTCAACAACGCCTGCCTCCTCATGGATGAGGGCTTGTAAGGAGAGGCTGATCGACATTGTTAACAATTTTTCCTCTCGTTCCAGGGGAAATCATGTAGCTCGACTTTTGGTCAAGAAAGGAGTTTGAAAGCACGCGAATCGTCGGTTGTCCGGACTTACAGCTAAACCTTTGTAGGTTGGCATCGGACTAGGCTCTACGAAGGTTCAAACAGCCTAGACAGCGACACTCTAAACCTTGATGTTGTAGACGCAGTCGTCTAGAGCACCTGTAAAGAGGAAATACGCCTAGCGAATCCACAGTTGTAGGGGTTATATCACCTAAAATACTCTATATTGGTAATTATCGACAGAAATCCAGCTATCTAGTCTTAACTGCCTTTGCGCAGAATGAGACTTAAGCCACGACAAGCCCAAGAAATTAAGTTATCAGTTCACTATTAGTTGTTTCATCTAGACCCACCACAAACTATCTGTCGTTGGGGTGGCCTGTCATCAAGGTACACGATAGACGACGAAATTACTCCGAAATCCAACTGGTTTGGTCTGATGTAACCTCTTGTCTACCATGGGATCGCGTTTTGACTAGAAGTCTGCGACGGTGTGGCGTTGGATCAGGGCTTGGCCATGGCAGGATCGACGAGACCCACAGACCATGTTTTCCAGACCGTTTTAACCTTGAAATTTTATTGCCTAAACTGCTTGGCATGTCGAGGATATTACTACATCGAGGCCTGCCTCTGTGAACTGTTATTCTCGCAGATTATGACCCTATTAATAGGCTACTGACTAGATATTCCAGAGGAGTAACTTGCCCTCATTTCCATTAGCCATGTCTGATGTGCAGATAAGCAGCTCAGCTGGGTCTGTCAGAGACGCTATTCATTACACTATATTCATTGTGCGACTAGAGCTTGACTTCGTATCTGACAATTGTGGAACCTTAGGAAATGAGCCACGACGTTATAGCAATGATAAGCTTATTATTTTGAGTTGCCAAGTTTCTTTTGAGTACAGACTAATAAATAGATATTACAGGTTACGAAATGTACGCAGGCTACTGCAGGGTTTCCTGCAGCTCCTAATGGACAGGTTTGCACTTATATCGCACCACAATCGATTCGTAACGGAGCAACGCGGGTGGTAGTCAGTAAATTAACGCATGGCTCCCCTAAATGCCATCCACTTTAGCCACACTCCATAACATAAAGCTGCATTCTAGACCGCATGCCAAGTGCCGTGCCTTTCAGGGGGCTGAGACTATAGGGTACCAACAACAGAAACACGCGCAAAGTAAAAATACTATTATTATTGCCTTTCGGATCCGATAGAGTTGAAGGGCACATTGAATCGTGTGATTGATCAGGTTTCTGCTGCGGTGAGTTAGTAGCCTTGATATAGAGACATTTTGAGGTAGTTTCACGAAGCCCCAGACACGCCACGGTTGTGGGAAATAGAACATGTCTTTGTTCAGGTCGAATGTGAAGAGGCGTGGAAAAGGCCCGTTTCAGCAAGTGGAACTTGATTTAGAACTGGGCGCTCTCTGATATATGGCCTGTAAACCATGATGACTCACTTGAATGGCCTCAACGGAGGCTATATATACTGCAGTTAGCCTCGAGGATACGTACCCAAAATTCCATAAACCATCCTCCCAACCAATCTTCCCCCGCCTGCGAGAATAGGATTTGACCTTTTACTATGCGTCCCTTGTTATGGTTTGCTGCCTTTGGGGCTATAGTGTCAGCATTACCTGGCCAGCCCATTGCAGACCAAGCCAAAAGTATCATCGTGAAGAAGGCAGACGAGCATGTTCAATTCGTCGATGCGACTAGAGATGCCGAAACGCAGATCACGCGGCCCCCTTCCAAAGACGACGAGTATAGTATCCTCGATGGCAATGGAGGGGTAGACGCATGTCCAGTTGGATTGATTGGCAAGCGCCAGACGACACCACAACCAGCTCAGACTCCGGAGAATATCGAAAGGACATTGAAGGAGCTGCAACGCCGCTGGCTTAGACAGGAGCTCGTGGGCCGTGCCAGTACGTATGCAGCTGCTTAATACGATGGCAGTAGGCTGACCTCTAGTGAAAAGGATATCCTCACGTGTTTAATAATTACGAAAGACTTCCGTTCCCGGGATTTGAAGATACTCAACTATATGAATTCCCTCTCCTGCCCTCCGCCGAGCCGATCTATAGTGGCGGTAGCCCCGGCGCTGTCCGAATCATGTAAGTAGAATCCCTTCCTCGTTTACATGTTCCAATGCTGATCAAAGCTTTGCCAGAGGTGCAATCTCCAGCAACGGTCAGGTTGAGTTGGCCGGGTTCATCCGACACCCGCCAGGGAACCGTGGAGGGTTTGAGTTGTGCCCCGAGTCTGCTGCGGTAGCTTCTACCACCACTATCTCTCCTGATATTGACGACAGTGTGTGTGAGGGGGTTCCCCACACGCATGATGAGAACCGAAGGGCTATACAGCTTGACTCTGGCCTAGTCCGGCGAGGTGCTTCGGATGCGCTCCGCAGACTCTGTCAGTCGAAGCAACGGATTGGAGCAGGCGTTCAGACTGGAACTAATGGAGAAGTATGGTTTTTCCGAGGCGACGAATACATCCGCTACTCAACCAATGACGAAAGCATTCATTTTCGAAAGAAGATCTCGGACGGATGGCCAGGCCTTCGCAATACTCCATTCAGTGAAGACATTGACGCCGCGGTCAAGACTGGGACCTCGGATGAATATTGGCTCTTCAAAGGAGATGAATATGTTCGCTACTCTACGAATGGTGAAAAGATCCATTTCCGAAAGAAGATTGTCGAAGGCTGGCCGGGGCTGAAAGGCACGCCATTCATCCAAGGCATTGATGCGGTGATCAGAAGCGAGACGAGTGGAGAGTTATGGTTTTTCAAAGGGGATGAGTATGTCCGCTACTCAACCGACGACGAAATGATTCATTTCCGAAAGAAGATTGTCGAGGGATGGCCAGGATTGAAGGACACCCCGTTTGTCCGTGATATTGACGCCGCAGTCAAGACTGGCACCAGTGAAGAATATTGGTTCTTCAAGGGTAATGAGTACGTTCGTTACTCGACTGAAGATGAGCGCATTCACTTTCGAAAGACAATCGCTTCAGGGTGGCCAGGGTTGAAGAACACGCCCTTCAGTCGACAACGCAAGCGTACGGGGGCGTAAATGGGTCAATCGAAGGTCTGACAATTGAACTCATCCTAGGACTTTTTCCAGCGGGGCGTAATATGTTCTATCTAGTATTGCAATCCTAGCTGTACACAGTGGCTGACTGTTGCCGCTAAGCTATATAGGGGTAACTTAGTTCTATACTCTATAGAGAGTTACTGCTATACTTCTACTGTATTATATAAAAGAGCTATCTTCTCTTCTTTAAGAAATCGGCAATTCTGTATCCCTTGATCCTGTAGCTATCTTACACTTGTTATTACAGTATAAAATTTCTAAATAGACTAGTATAGAATCTCTGTCTATCTATTTAAGAATTTTATACTACAATATCCGCTGTAAGGTGTCAATTTTAAGCATCTTCTATAATCTATACAAAATTTGTAAAAGTATTCTGAGACCAGATTAAGATAGTCCAGATCTGGCTTTATCCATAGATATACAACGGCAACTGCCAGTAGTCCTGTTGTCGTGTGCTTCGTACCACGAATTCGATTGATAGAATATAGAATTGTACGAGAAAAAGATCTATTATTTTACAGTATTAGGTATAGAGTAATTAAGTTAGGGTAACCGGATTGAATATAGATTTAAAGAGATATAAATAACAAATCTACGTCTCAGAGATACTTAGGAGGACAGAATACTAAACTAGGGTATAGTAAAGTAATA